>NC_056733.1:920638041-920996791 GCF_019279795.1 Protopterus annectens
CTGTCCCTATGGTGAAATGTATGAAAATGTACAGCCATATACCTTAATGTTTCTTATTACTGATATTCCCCACATGTTGTAACAGCCTAGGTTAAAAACATTTAATACCCCACCCCCATAAAATGTCTTACAGGGGCATATAACAGTGTTCTGTATACACTGATCTCTTGACTGTACAGGGTCACACATGTTTTGTCCAGCTGTAGCCTCATATATATGGACCCTACCCCACAAATTTTGTGGGAGTCCACAACATCACTGGAATGATAGCAGGAATATCAGCACTAAATAATGATAGACGATTACCTATCAACCTGTTACTGCATGACATCTGGACAAAGCCTGGTATATAGGTGGAGGACAGAGGCTGAAACACAGGGCCATATTTGAACTATTGCTGTTATACACTGTGAATGTTTCTGGTGTTACAGGATTGGTTGCAACATACCCTTACTCAGGAATATGAAGTCAGAAGCACAAATTGATGTTGCCATGTACTGATAGCAATCAACGGAGAGAATGCCACTGATATGTTAGGGACAAGACCTGTGTGGGGAACAGACAAAACATAACAGCCAATCCTCTAGCCATCATGTGGATAGGCCCACAGTTGAGAGCTATGCAGACAGACTGCATTCCATGCAAAACTAGCATATACACATAAACCCTGTAAAACTAGCAGTATTCAATGCATTTAACAGCAATACTCACACACTGTCCCCAGGTCTGGAACCTTATACAAACATGTAGTTGGCCTGTGTCCACAAGTCTTTTTGCTGTCTGTAACACTGCTGCCCCCACACATGAAGGATGTCTTCCATACAGACAAGGTAAACGGACAATACCCACATGATGCAGTTATTTATAGTAGAGGGTTGCTATGACATTGGCTATTGGAAGAACTACACAGCTGCCTGCTTGCAAATAGCAAGTGGGGAACAGCAACTTGTGCAGAGGCCATCACCTGAACATGTGCATCACCTATAAAAGCCATGCTTCAACCTATTCAAACAAGCTTGATCTCAGTAGTGGAGAGAGAGAGAGACAGAGGCAGAGAGAGAGCAAAAAAAAAAAAAAAAACACATAAACAAAACTTCAAAATAAAAAATAAGAAACAAGAAGACAACCGGTACACAGAAGGAACTTAAAGATAAACCAGGTATGTGAAACATGTAAGCATGTGATGGAATGTAGTACTTGGTCTGTAATAAGGGGATAGATGATTATGAAAGATGTATATATGCCATCAATACTCGCTGTAATGATGTCCTGCTGAACAAATGCTATGGACATAGCATCTGGCTCCGTCTGCAGTGGGCCATAACTGTCAACTGTGCAGATCTTCACAGAATGTCAAGATGTAGTTATTATAATGTTTGTTCTGTTCCTCCAAACATCTATATTAGTCTGGAAAATAGCTGGAGATGGAAGTAATGACGTAATGACAGACACATGAGTTTCAGACCCCACCACCTTCAGAACAGTCATGGTAATGCGAAATTTATCATGCTACAAACTTCATAGGTTTGTAACAGGCATATCTACGATCTGTTCCTATATAATGCCCCCTAATTGTATGCTTTGTCCACATGTGATGCTCTAAGAGGTGGATAGGTTGGGTCACAGCTGAGGAGCCTGACACACCCTGGGAAAGGACAGCTCACATATGGCAACCACTAGAGTGTCTCTCAAACAGCCATGTCTGTGCCACTGCTAGGCCAGTTAATGAGATGTTGCCCATATCCATATGTTACCTGTGAATATGAGTATTATACATGTTTGCATTGTAGGGCATGAGCATAGTAAAGCATTGTTGCAGATATGTGTTAAACTGCATATGATATATTGAATTAATAACATTCAACTGTACAGTGTTCTTCTGGACAATGTTTACAGTTGTGACAGATATCTGTAGTCACTTACACATATACTTGCGTTATGGCAACTATATTAATGCTTTATCAAAAGTGTTGTCATCCAGTAATGTGGACCAATTACCAGACATCCTGATATAACAGGTTGAGATGTATGACTGACCTGCAAGACTGTAAATACAGTGTGCCATAATGACATAGAACACAAATGTATACCAGGTTTCCCCTGAGCATGTGTATGTATGTGTATATTCAGCTGAAAGGTACAGAAGTAATAACATAGATCACAAGCAGTCCGGAAGATAGGATGTGCATGTTGCACATGTGTGTAATATCACTGTCACTGCATACAACAAAATAAAATGTAGACTGCTATGGATTACTGCATTGCCACAACACTGATATGGGTACTACAGTAGCCATGCTTATCATGTAGTAATCAGAGAAGTGTATAGCCGTGTTATGATCCGCTGTCCATGCCTACCACTAACAGCTATAGCAACACCCATATACATTGGATATCAAAGTGTACACACCCCTGTTGGAGTGCCAGGTCTGTGTGCTGTATGCCAACAAGACCACAGGAAGTCATGTCAAAATTTTTCTCACCTCAAATGTGACCCATAACCTGTACTTTTCTAATGAAAAAGAAACAAAGCTGTTTCATGGAAGGTGAGCAACCATTGCCAAGTGAAGATGTGATATGATGTTAGAGTACAAACCAAGACAAATGGATGCTGTAATTATCTCAGCAGGTGTTTACACAACATATCAGTGTAAAAGTGGCACACACACATTCAGCTAACTTACTGTACTGAGTATTAATTCCCATATGTTTCCACAGGACAGGTTGTTATGTTCCCTATTAAACTGAGCAGGTTATAGGACACATCGCAGGTGGGGATTGTGTTGACGTGCTTTTGTGGGGTCATGTTCCAATTGCACAAGTACCGTGCATTGTAACAGGGGTGTGTACACTGGAATCAGCATTACCACCTGTACAACCATCTTCCACCAATGATAGAGTAATCCACCCTTGGGGGACAGCAGCAAGACACAAAGCACATAATAGGTTGTTACAGTGGCTGTACAGGGAGACATAGGTGCAGACCACAACTTGGAAGCAAGTGCACCTCTATCTGGGCAAGCATGTAAGTTCACAGGTGACTTCCTGTAAGGCTGACTATGATTAGAAATCAGACATATCCAAACCACCAAAACCATTTGCAACCATGTCTTCACATATGTACACAGTCTCAAAGCCAGTAACACAAGTCAACCTGTACTGGGGGTAAAGCACACCTCATACACACATGCCATGGATACAGGCAACCTGCATCAGACAGGATAGGTGGGAACAGTGGCATGCTGTCCACAACATTAGTATAGGGGGATATGCACATTAACCACACTCCTGTCCACATCAGTGGTGAGCATGGACATAATGCCGACTGATGGCAGCAACAGCAAGTCTCCATGGGGCATGAGAACACAATTTGCCTCCTAATGAACACAACCATGTGCTCACAGTTCCATCACACACTACAGTCAAACACAGACATGCCACCATCCACACACCATCCACATGGAAGATTGCCACTGTAATCCCTCTACACAAAAATTAATGGTGAATAGTGGATTATGCCATTAAGTGTCCAACACTGGGGGAACTAGACAGGTCAGGGCCAGAAGTGTAATGCAAGATGTCAATGCCATGATAGCTTACAATGTTATGGTACAGTCTGGATTATTTGCAAGTAATATCCACTCCTGATGTGCATGTGGACAACAGTATGAGGTTCTGTGACCTTTTTTCCTGTTTATGTCTTCCAGGTACAATGCCCCAGGAATGTCTGCTTTCATTCACAAACCTGGAAAATTATGCAGTCATCCAATACCTCATCATGCATCATGCCATACTATTCAGCCACAGGGCCTAGGATCTGCAGGAGAGGACCACCCTGTGGGACAAGCTCATCCACAGGGTAAACAATGTCAGCATGCACAACCCAAATTATGACCAGGTGTGGCATCGGTGAACAGACCTGATCTGCCACACCTGTCAGCATGCTGCTGCAGTTAGGTAGGACCAGATAGCCACAGGTGGGGGTCATGCCATCCAGCCCCCACTGACACATGCTGAGGAGTTCCTCGCCAGCCTTGGGGCACCCGCCCACCAGACAAGCCAGCAGGCTGAATACAGCATTGTGGAGGTGGGTGCCACCCACACAATGGACGAGGAGTGTGCAGGTAAGGTCCCAGGGCACATTACTAGACCACTCTTGCTTATCCATTTTCATCTATAAAGTTATGTACATGCGTATGTCAGATAAGATAGTCTGTTGCTGCAGTGTAGAAATGAACAGATGTGTGTAATCTCTAGTATTGTGGGTTTGTACTGTCGTTCTGAAATACTGTTCCCACCCTGTACCAGTGTCACAGGTGTGGCTATTGACATTACTTCTCTCACACAACTATTTAGGTCCCTCTGGTATACAACTGGGGCAGCAGCCTGTAGCTGGTGAGTATGGAGTTGTTTTGTTCAGGTTTGCCAATACCGGCCATGTTATGGCCATGCTATTTTCCATGTGCACATTTACCACACCTGCCCATAATGCATGCTGTACATGTTCACTTATTGTTGGTGTTAACTGTACTGCATCACAGTGTTCACCATGATGGCATATCTAAAGGGTATGTAAGAGTCCTGCAGTATACCTAACACCAGTCAGTGCAAGATGTGTGGACAGAGTTGAACATAATGGTGGGACAAATGGCCTACAGTAGGGACATGTCTGAAACATTACCCTTATACAGTGGTTACAACAGTGTATACACCACTATTACAATGGCAACTGTTCTGATATAAAGAACGGCAAACCACAATACCACATTCCACACCTTTTGCAACCTGTAATGTGATCCCAACATGAGCAATGAATGTGCAATATGGAATCCTATGTTAGGACAACATATATGGGGAATACATACCTTAAACACTGGAAGTATATGTGCAGACACACTCCAAATAACATATTGTGGAAGCAGCCTGTGATGTACTGACAGCATTCATTCTTTTTGAGTACATACCTTCCATCAAGTACAGGGCCTCAATGTCACACGAAGTAATGGTCTGCTGTCCAAGAAGTATGTCCATGACAGTTGCCCACTCACCTGCAACAGAGGCAGCTGTGGCTTGCACACATCTTACAAACCATGAAATGGATCCCATATCCAAAAGGTAGCACTCAGGAGTTGGAAAAGAAGCCTTAACTCACCATTGCATATACCATGACAAACAGTGCAGACAGTCATGTATGTGTGTGTGAAGTATGGAACAACATTGCTTTAGAAAATAGATGCCCATCCAAAACAGATGGCAAAATGTGTTGTAAACTGGTCATGGAGGCTGCCCCAAAACATGCAGCAACACTGAGGGATTTACAGGAATGTCTAGCAAGTACTGCCTGTGGAGTACCTGTGTCAACAATTGCCTGGATTTTGCATACGTGTGGCCTATGGGTTAGGGTAATCAGACAAAAGAGTTGTCCCACATGATACATCATCCAGGGCTCTCTACAGGTAGCATATAAAGATACGTGTGGTGCACAAGCAACACCTCACTCCAACTCAGGGCCACCATCCCCAATATTTAGCTTGCTGGAGCCAGTGTACACCTTTAGGTTTACTGTTCATTAGCTGGAACTAGAGCGGTAAACACAGTGTTTGGAATTTGGAACATTGCAAAATAACACTCGTGTGGCCCATAGTTGTCAAGCATCTGCAATAAGGCTGAGGATGGGGAGGGGTGTCAGCTTGAAACACAACAGTGAACTGAAGCATACATCCAAAGCTTGCTAAGAATGGCTGTATCTGAACACAGTGAAGGTTATGAATTGTGCCAGACATAACCCTGACTCTACAGCAATAGTGAAGCCACTGTGTGACCTCCAAGGACTGTGCACATGAGCTGACCTTGCAATCTGGCAGAGTTGGGGGCCATTTGTAGGGCAGAATGACCAAATAATGGCAAGTGAAGATGGTCCATGCTAGTATACCCTTTCCAGGAATAGTGACTGCTGTAGTTCACTTAACAGGTACTTCAACAAACCATTGTGTTAAGGGTGTGCACACTTATGCAAACCACATATTGTATACATCTCATTCAGCAGTTGCACAACTAAAACATATGTTTGATACTACATTGTATTGCACAGGTCATAGGTCACATATCAGGTGTGTGTAATGTTAACAAATGCAGTATTGTGGCCCCATTGCATGTCATAGAAGAGGCTGTCATGTCAACAAGGGTGTGTACATTCCTCATATCTACATTAAGCTGTGAAGGTTGTCAGTGCAATGGATTTTATTGCACATACATGCACTGCTGATGATGAGATCTGCAAATCAAAGGACAGGCATTAATTACTGACACCAGTCCTCATATCATCCCAGGTATGTGTCAGACAAACACATAGGGACTGTGAGCAACAGAGCAAACAGAACTACCACATATATACACATTCAGCAATGGTGTGTACGCTTGTGAGGTATGGTGCACAGTACAGACCAGTGTGCTGTACTGGTGCACAGCAATACTGTGTACATGGATGCAGTGTGTTCCAGGGGAAGGGGCATCACCTACTAACACAACTCATGCATCACATAGATGTATAATGTTGGTAACAAGGATTGAGTATGGCAGCAGTGCATGCTGTCGAGTGCCATATGTCAAGCATGTTAATTGTTGGGTAATGAGAGGTCTGTGTAATATCTTTGTGTCACCCCACCTGTAAGTGTGTGTGTGTGTGTGTGTGTGTGTGTGTGTGTGTGTGTGTGTGTGTGTGTGTGTGTGTGTGTGTGTGTGTGTGTGTGTGTGTGTGTGTGTGTGTGTGTAGAAGTAAACCATAATTTACAGGTCTTAATTTACATTTCTTGTCTGCCCCTCACAGGTGGCAAGGTGAGTCAGGGTCCCTCCTGCAAGCAAACTGATGTTAGTGTCCATACAGACACTGACAATGATGATAGGCATAGTGAGGCACAGGCAGGGTTGTCAGGGATTGAATCTGTGCCATTGGTTGACATCCCACTTTTATCTCACCAGTGGCCATAGATGAGGGACAATTGGCAGGTGGTAACATAGGACAGGAAAGTGTGGTGACTATGGCAAGTGTGTCTGTACATAGCAGCCATAGCCGGATGACAGGTGAGGTACCACACAGGCAGATGTACAGGGGTGCTCATAGGAGGGCTGCTGGCCATCATCCACCTGGCAGAAATGCCACCAGCAGGTGTCAACAGATGCATTTTTCGGGCCATCATGGAGGCACAGGCATGTATAGAACTTTACACCAAAGATAGTCTGAGGCTCCAGAGGGCTACTCTTCCTGCTGTACGTGACTACATCCGTGATCTTGTAGGTGCCCACTGTTATTTTGCAGAGGTCATGGATAGACGGTTGGGTGAGATGGTGGGAATCTTCGACCATGTGGTGTCTGTGGTAGAGCATGTGGTGGGAGTAGGGCATCGGCCACATGGACATAGGTCAGCAACACCAACAGGTGGTGGTCTCTGTGGACATGCAACAACTCACGGCTGCTCCCATAGTAGTAGAACCAGCACCAGCACTGCAGGGAGGGTGTTGTCCACACCACAATGCAGCAAGCCATATGCACGTGGTCCTGGCCGGTCCCAACAGGGACGCGGATCCAGAGGACAATTGTCATCATCAGGGGAGAGTACCATATCTGGGCTTCCGCCTGGTAGTGCCCATGCAACCCCTGGCAGGCACAGTTCCCATGTCCATGGCAAGACATGGTGAACTGTACACCCTGCCATGTATGGTCTGCAGATGTCCAACAAACTCCTGTATAGGGCAGCCACATGGCAGAACTGTGTGCATGCATACACACACACACACACACACACACACACACACACACACACACACACACACACATCACCAACACAGCTAGGACACCTCCATACCTACACACACCATGTGTGCACAGGCTATTTAGTAAAGAACCCCTAACCCAAACACATGATGTCAACCACACGGCTCAACCTAGGTCTCTGGCAAACCCACAATACACACTGTGCACATGATGATACCTGTTCCACATCCCTGTCATTCTTACCATCGATGCAGGGACATGTTAATATGGTTCTGATGCGCAGGATGAATGTACTAACGTTTAGCAATGTAATGTTGTTTAACATGTCAGCTGGAATGATTAATGCTTACATGTCAGGCTGTGTAGCTGTCCAGCCATGATGCATTATAGCTGTTATTAACACTGACTGATTGTGCTCTCCATAATGTATTCTGTTTGTGTTCTAGGTGTCTGTGTGTCAGCAGGATCTTGGTCTGCTGTCCTTTTTTACAAGGGGTGAGGCACTGTGGTGACATATTGACTGTATCATATCCCAGGTACAGCTGAACACAAGTAACAGGTCTGTATAACAGTTACTGCATGTGCCACATGGCTGATAGGTCTGAGGGGTGCATACAGGTGAGTGCCTGGTGGCTGATGTAAGCAGCTCTTCTCCAGTGGACAATGGTAAGTGTACTGGGTGGCACACACCAAGTGTTTGCGAATAACGCATGCACAGAGGCTTTGGTTTTGATGCAATACACAGAGAATACTGTTCATATTGATGTACTTCATTTTGCAGTGAACTCATTTTGGCCTATATAATTCCACCAAGACCAAATTGCCAAACCATCAGATCAGTAAATAATCAGTCCACCAGTTTAATGACATTGACAATGGTCCTCTTCCCCAATGTAGTGCAATCCTGGAGATGGTAAACATAGGTGTGCTGGTGTGGGTGGCACAGCCCCCCACATTGGAGGGTGTAAGCTGGTGTACAACCACACATAGTGTGATTAACAACTACTTAACCTGTTAAACATAAAGTGTACAGTATAATAGCACACCAAGTGGGTGATACATACAACAATAACCCCAATGTCGGTGGCTATGCCCACAACAACCACACCCAACTATATATACCAACTCCAGTATCGCTGTGCAGCTCTACAGTGGGGAAGAGGGCATTTACACATCCACTACTAGTTTTGATGGAATGAATTTCCACAAGATGATTGCTTTGAAATGTTACCTTTTGCCAGTTAGTTCTCAGACAAATGATCTCCTGGGACATATATTTTCTGCCAACTGAAGTAGATCCCTTCACATACACATATACACTTACTTGGCAACACTAAGAGTAGAACCCCTACCTAGGTACTTATTACAATTAATGTGTTTGGCCTTAATTGCATACATCACAGCATTTTAGGGTGAAGTGTGTCCCAAACTTCCTGTTAAGTGAAGAACATCACCAGGCCTTGTACAGTATGGTAATGGGGGATGTACTGGATGTTAATGAACAATACATAGTATGACATACTGTCATATACACATTGACAAACACATACAGTCATAGACACATTTGACAGACCTGAGTTTAGCAGTGCTAACTATCTTGTCAGTGAGTCCATACTGTTAAAGAGTTTTTGCACACAGCATATGCATCATTGGGCTGGATAGTATAATCAATTACCTGTATGGTTGATGGTGACAGTGGGCCTCATACAGTGGACCTTGGGACATGTACTAGGGGTACCATGGTGTAAAGACAGTATTCCCAGCACCCACACCCCACATTGGATATTGTACTCACCTGAAATCCATGATAATGGTCTGACATACCCACAATCACACACTGACCAGGACTGCAATACAAACCCTTGTCTATCTAATCAGTGCTACTACATGGATATGCATTTATGCACATGCCACAGGGATAGAAGGGTGAGGGTTTGTCATGACTCTTCTAATGTCAGCAACATCACTATCCCTTATAATGTATGGCAGTATTTAATGTATTTGGAGAATGTGGCCTCAAAATGCTGTCTCCTACAAATATGCACACTCACAAACAATTGCATACACACACACACACACACACACACACACACACACACACACACACACACACACACACACACACACACACACACACACACACACACACATTTTCCAGGACTCAGGGGGCAACCCATGGCTATCTACCCATTTGTAGAACAGTATTATGCTGGTACTGCAAGCTCCAGGTAGCCCATAGAGTGAAGAGTGTAACAAGGTACATTTAATGTGAATGTCAGCAGCAGCTGTTTCTAAGTATAGCAATGGGGGTTTAGTGGGTGAGAAGACCCTCAGAGTATTTTCAATTACAAGATTACAAACACACATAGACTGTTATTCTTAGTAATGCATACTGACACATTTGTCAGTACTGAGGTCCATAGGTGCAGATGTGTACCAGGCTAATGGCAGTGAAGAGATGAGAAGAGTAGGGCATGTGGGTACACTGGTATCATGCCACCTGACATTTGTCAGCAAGCCATCTATCAACTGATACCACTTAAGTGGTCCCCAGGGTGACAGTTAAATTCAACATCCAATCATCAGGTTTTCTCTTGCAGAGGGCCAGTGAGGTTCTCCAATTGACATGTATGCAACATATATTGCATAACATGGCTAGTGTCTGGGTTAGGGACCTGTATCCAAGCATGTTTTGTTAATTGTGGTAGTCTGGTTGAGGTATCCATGGCATGTGAGGCATACAGAGTGTGGTTTCCTAGCTGTGGCATTCATAACACAGCTGGGCAGATATGTCAGTGACAGTCAATCAGAGATTGCCTGTAAGCAGCCATGATGAATACCTGACATCTGCACATCTGCACAGAGGACAGACAGAAATTAGTTAGCCAACAGGTTATGCATTAGGATGAATGTTTTGAAAGATAGATGTCTGACACTGATAGGTATGCCATTACTACATGACAGAAGTCCTCAGTGACATGTCCTAAACAAATAGTAGTCTACAGTTAATATCAACATATCAGCTCAATATCCAATAGGAGATACTTAAAAACATACAGCTCAAAGACCAAGAACATGATAGTCAGTACTCAGATTTCAGCTATGCATGCAGTGGTGTATGGTTCCAGTACTACAATCTGCAATCTACTCTTACTTGAAAAAGCACTGTTAAAAGTAGTAATGTAATGATACAATACATGCAAGTGTGACTGCATATAACCTGGGATACTACCCTGTATGAAACACATACAAAGAGAAAAGATTGTGGTACTACCCATGTATACTCAGATGTTCCATATAGTATACCCACACCCCTTGCTACTGTAATGACAGCACATACAAGCATGTTATGTACATGGAATTAAATACACTTATTAAAGATGTCATTACCCTGCTATTTTATCAGCCTGGAATGTGATCACTGGTTACCAGGCCTGAGCTATGCTTAGCATTTGTAAGCATTGCTTAAATGTAAATGCTAAGCAGATTTGTGCACTGGTAAGCAAAGACTAGATGGTGTAAGCGCCTTTTTGTTTAATTGTACCATCGCGCAAACCCTGCAAACCCACTTAAAGCTGCTTAAAACTGCCTTAACCACTCTGTATCCAACAGTCCTTGTTTTGCCTAGCAACAAAATAAACAGCCTTTGCAGGTCTTGAACCCAGGACCCATTAGACTAAAATCACAACACTTAACCACTAAGCCATCTGAGCTGTAAAAAACGTTTGTTGCTTTTTCAAATATATCATTCAGTACACATACTGAATAGTAGTGAACAACTGCTTTGACTACTACAATTGTTTACTACTAAAATAGTGCTGAATCAGTCATGTTTTTATATCTAAATATACACATAGATAAATATGATGGGATGCATCTGAGAAGGTATATACAACACTCGTTTACACATAAGGATATGGATATATATATATATGTATGTGTGTATATATATATATATATATATATATATATATATATATATATATATATATATATATATATATATATATGTATATATGTATGTGTGTGTATATATATATATATATATATATATATATATATATATATATATATGTATAGACATATGTGTATATACACACACACACATATATATATATATATATATATATATATATATATATATATATATATATATATATATATATATATATATATATATATATATGTGTAACATATGCCCATAACATGCAGTGGAGTCATACCTCAGCACCATAACTCTCAACCTCTTAGTGCAAGGGAACATAATGTAACTCCTACGTCACAAGATGGGTTGCCAACTGGCTCACAGACAGAACCCACATGGTGAGAGTTGCGGGAGATAGGTCCAACTCTAAACTGGTTAGAAGTGGCGTTCCCCAGAGCTCAGTCCTAGGACCCCTCCTGTTTGGCATATACTTCTCAGAGGTACAGGAAGCACAGGAGGACTATGGCTGACCAAGTTTGCAGATGACTGCAAACTAGGGGCTATAATTGACTCTCTGGCTCACACAGACATCCTCCAAAAGGGTCTCACTGAGATGGATACCTGGTGTCAAAATCATGGCCTCAAGCTAAATGCCAAAAAGTGCATAGTCATCCCCTTTGGAAAAAAATAAGTACCCACAAACTACCACGTAGGTGGCAGTCCCCTAAATACAGAAGACATAATAAGGGATCTGGGGGCCCAAGTATATAGTAATCTCACCTTTGATAATCACATTGCCAAAGTGGTTAGAAAATCCTTCTACGGGACCCACCTAATCACAAAAGGGTTTGCATCCAAATCAAAAGAGGTCATTGTGACCCTCTACTCATCACTCATCAGACCCATCATAGAGTACAACACCCCATTTGGGATGTACCTTACAAGACACCTGAAACAGCTGGAAAGACCACAGAAGTACCTCACCAAGAGAATCACTAGCCTCAAACAGATGCCCTATGTAGCTCGACTGAAGAAACTCCAGCTGTACTCAGTTGCATACTGCCTACTCAGAGGTGATCTCTGTCTGACATACAAGGCCATATTCAACCCAGAATTGATGGACATGCTCCACCTAAAGAAAACCTTATCCCCTCGAGCCACATGCTCTAGGGATCTAAACCTCACCACAACAATAAATTGGACGTGCTGGAGGGATAGTTTCCTGTCCCAGAGACTTCCCATGCTTTGTAACAAGATTCCAATCTACATTAGACAGGGCTCCTTGCTAACACTCTTCAAAAGAAACCTTGACGAGTGTATGGGAAACAGAAAGTTTACCTCGGGGATAACTTCAGTGGTTTTGCTGGACAGAGGCACAGGGAACTAATCTAAGAGGGCGGTGAAAGCCAACATATTTTGGCTAGGCTTATAAATGCCTTTGGGCAGATAGCCTAGTACCTACCTATGAACCTAAATATTGAAGTTATAAATGTAGAATGTTGCTACAGTAACAGGACTTGTGTAGGAAGGCTCTTCTGAAACTGACATGTACATCATCAGGTACTGAAAGACATCATAAAATCATCATAGTGAAGTACCACACAAATCACAGTAATGATCCTGGGGAATACAACAGAAATACGACCAATAAACGTGGAAAGTCTGAAACAATCTGGTCAGTCCAGAGGTATACACAGAACTCCTTAGTGCAAGACGTGTGGACCAAGCCTGACAAAGGGGATGTTTAAAGCCATGTTAATGGGGATATATCACAAGTACTGGAGTAGATAAGCTCACACAGTTGATGCATTCACACCCTCTTGTCTGTCCTAACATATATTAACTGGAGGAGCGGAGGTCCCAAGCCCACATACTTCCCACTAGTTAGTGACATACATCTTCACAGCATCCCACTGCTTTGTCAGAAATGCACAACACATATGGTGGCAAGGCAACAGTGCATTTGACAAATATCTGGACATAACATCACACTAGGTAAATACACTGAGGTGCTAGGCATGTCACCAAACACTATCTAAACTACAGGCAGACTGCCACAGAACTAAACCAAGTTTCTATGGGGGAATACACATGTACTTGCAAATATAGCAGGCACTACAGGTATGTAACCACACAGAGTAACAGACACTAGTCTGAAAGTGCATACCCACAACCAATCTCAATACAGTCACAGTCACAGTCACATTAAGGTAAGCCTAATTAATAGTACAGTATATGGACTGTGTGAACAAAACCATTCTCATATTTGCCACTCACACACTAACCTTACATACAGTGACCCAATTCACAGTATAGTCTGATGCCTGATTGTGTTATGGGACATGTCTCAGTCTGGCCCTACAAACATATACGCAGATAGGGTACCAGAAACTGGAGCAGCATGCAACATCAGATAAAACAGGACCAAGAACACTGACATCTACCCCAGTCTGTACACAGGCCAAATAACATATTCACAATATACTGCTACACAATACTGATACTTTATCAACAATCACCAAAAGTACACAGACCTCACTACTGTACAGACTACAACAGAATGTCCAGGTTTTGTTCTCAACTATAAGGCCTCCTATACATAACATGTCTGGCAGTCTGATATATCACTAGCTACAGTAAATAATGATATACTGTACATATGCACCTTTTACTGCATGACATATGGACAAAGGGTAACAGAATTGGGAGACAGAGGCACAAATACAGGGCCAATATTGATATATTGCTATGATAAACTGAGAAAAGTGCTGGTGTAACAGGGTTTGTTGTGACATATCTCTTCTGAGGGATATGAAGTCAGTAACACACATGGATGCCACCATTTACTGACTGCAATTATTAGAGTATACTACTGCATTTATAAAGACAAAAGATGTGTGAGTAACACACCACATTTAAAACTCCAAACTCTGGCCAGTCTGCAGGGAGCCTTACAGGTGAGCGTTTCCTCAACTACATAACATTGTCATGCCAGACTTTAAATTATGCAGGACAGCCATATCCAGACAAACCCTGTTAAACCAATATTACTTCAAATATAGAACAGAAGTACTTACATTCTGTCCCCATATCTGGAACATCCCCCTCCAGTTTGTTGGCCTATTTCTACAGTGTTTGTTGTAAGAGGTATTTCCAACTACCCTCTGTGATGCGGTTTGTCACACACCCACATGAAGTCCTCCTCACAGTGAAGGAAAAGGGCCAACACCCACATGAAGTGCTTAGTTATAGGAGTGTGTTTCCATGCAATTAGCTATAGGAATGACACCACAGCTGTTCCAGATGCATTTAGCAAGTGGGGGACTCCAATCATGAGCATTACCTACAAAGGTCAAGCTGCTGCCTATGCAAGACATATGTATTTTCCACATCTACCAGAGAGGGAGAGAGAAAGAGAGAGAGAGAGTAAGAAAGGAAGAGAAAAAGAGCCAAGTGCATTTGTGTATGATCCATGGGTGGAGAGTGGCCCCTGGGTATTATAATGGTTGCCTATATTGTTTACTAATCCATACTGTCACATAGTAATTGCACATGGCAGTAGACATTTATGGCTGTGGATTGTTTACAACAACCTCTACAGTGTTTGACAACTGTTGGCCTTGTAATTTGGACAGTGGGACATATAGGTTCTCAATATAATAATGTAGCAAAACCAGCACTGCAATGAATGCTGTCATTCCACAATTACCCCAATACCCACACAGGATACCGATGACACACACACACACACACACACACACACACACACACACACACACACACACACACACTTACCAGTACTGAGTTTCAAACCCCTACCTGGTTATGCATTGCTATTAAATGTTATGCAGTTATTGCACGTGCCACAGAGATTACATGTTAGGGAGATGTCCAAAGGTATCTTTGAAGGTAAGTGACATCAGCAGCAGTGCTAAAGGAGGGGTAAGGGAAGTGTAGTGAATGTGAATGCCCACAAAATCAAGTGTCAACAAAGACACACACTCTCACACAAACACACACATTATCACAGTTTCCAGGACCATGAATAGAACTCCTACCTAATTAGTTTGCTACACTACAGTATTACGCAGTTATCTCAAGCCCCATGGACCATATAGGGCTGAAACTTGGCCAAAAGGTTATTTCAAGGTAACTGACATCAGCAGGCATGCTAAAGTAGGGCAATGGGAGGTGTGATGAGTGTGAATGGCTTCAAAATCATTCATCTCCACACACACACACACACACACACACACACACACACACACACACACACACACACACACTTGCCAGTACTGAGATTCATAGGCTCATTGCTTCACAGGTGTGCAGTAGGTGAATGGGTCTGAAGGATCTACAAGGCTAGGCCAAGGGAATACCTTGGCATCAGGCCACATGACAATAGCCCCAGTGTGGCACAGGGGTGGGTATTGTATTCACCATCCACTCATCTGGGTTTCTATTGTGGGTGGCTGATTATGTGCACTGCTTCCCATGTATGTGATCTATATTCCATAACATGGACAGTGTCTGGGTTGTGCACATGTCCCACATGCATATTCTTTGACATGTGGAAGTGTACCCGAGGTCTCTGGGGCATGTTGTGTGGATAGATTGGTATTTTCTGATGTAGCATTCCTTACCTCATTTGGTAAGACCTTGCTATGTAACTGAGGTCATGATTGCACCTACATTGACAGTATGATATGGGTATTCCATAGAGTTAGTGGTGTCTGTCCATACAGGGCATGTGTATAAGGCATGGTATTCACTTTGTGGGGTATGTTTGCAGACTCTACAGTTGTTGCAGGCATCCAGTGGGGAACATGACAAAAGGGCCACTGTACACATTTATTTGGCTACTGAGGGGATGGAATAGGGTGCCATGTCCTTTTACTTGCTGGATAGCACACAGTCAGGAGATGTAACACATCAAAGTACTTTCGGATGTCAGTGGCACTGTTGTGGTCAATAGGCATGTAGTCCACAGCTATCACACCGTGGTTACTATCTGGGAGGCAATATGCAGGGGAACTACCAATATAGTGGTTGTTGCCTAGCCAAGTGTGTTTGTGTGTGATACCTGGGTGGAGAGTGTTATCTAAGTAATAGAAGGGTTGCCTGTATTGTTCACCAATCCATACTATCACATGTAGGGCTGTGGATTGTCTACACCAACCTCTCCAGTGTTTTGCATCTGTTGGCCTTGTAACGTGGACATTGTGACATATACTAGGTCCTCAACATAAAAATTAGCAACCCCCCACAATGGTTCCTGTTATTACACAATCACAGCAATCCCCACACAGTATACTGATGACAGACAGACAGACAGACACACACACACACACACACACACACACACACACACACACACACACACACACACACACACACACTTGCCAGTATTGAGATTCAAACCCTTACCTAGCTATGTATTGCTACTACAGTGTACTGCATTTATCGCACATGCCACAGAGATTATAGGAGGGATGTTGTCCCAAGGTACTTCTAAGGTGAGGAACATCACTAGCCCTTGAAATACTGGCATTGGGTGATGTAGTGAGTGAGAGATCCCAAAAATAATTTTACCCTACACACACATTTACATTTGCCAGGGGTGAGGTTCAGACCTCTATATAGCAATCTTTTCAGACCATTATGTTGCGTATTTGCCACATGCACCACTGACCTTACCTGGTTTAGGGTTGGCAACAGGTACTTCTAAGGTGGATGATATCTGTAAGACTGCTAATGTCAGGCACTGAGATGTGTACTGGGTGTAAATGGGGCCAAAATCTTTGAGGTACAGACATACATATGTACACACACAAACACTTGCCACGGATGAGAATCAAACCCATACCTATGTAGTTATTGCTACAACATTGTTCCGCATTTATGGCATGGAGCTTACAAGCTGGAGAGCTGTGCCAAGGTATCTTTGAAGCTGAGTGACATCAGCAGCAGAGGTAAATGAGGTGTAAGGGAAGTGTTGTAAGTGTGAATAACCACAAAATCAGGTCTCTACAAGGATACACACACTCTCTCACACAAACACTCACATTTACACAGTTGTCACGATCAGGATTAGAACTCCTAACTAGTATGCTACACTATAGTATTATACAGTTATCACAAGCACCCCAGAGCTTATATGTTGGAGAGCTGTCCAAAGGTATCTTTGAAGGTGAGTAACAGCAGCAGTGCCAAAGGAGGTGTAAGGTGAGAGTAGTAAGTGTGACTGTCCATAAAATCAGGTATCATCACAGATACACACACACTCTCTCACACAAACACACAAAGTGCCATGTCTGGGGATTAAAACTCCTACCTAACTAGTATGCTACACTATAGTATTATGCAGTTATCGCAAGCGCCATGGGGCTTATAGGGGTGGGACTTGGCCAAAGGGTTATTTCAAGGTGACTGACATCAGCAGGCAGGCTAAAGTAGGGCAATGAGAGGTGTAGTGTATATGAATGGCCTCAAAATCATTCATCTCCACACACAGAGTTTCAGAGTTGCCATGTCTGGGATTAGAACTCCTACCTAGCTAGTTTTTTACACTGCAGTATTACACACGTATTGCAAGCGCCACTTAGCTTATAGGGCTGAGACTTGGCCAGAGGCTTATTTCAATGTGACTGACATCAGCAAGAATGCTAACATGGGCAATGGGAAGTGCAGTGTGTGTAAATGGGGCATAAATCATTCCTCTGGAGACACACATACACAGTCACACACAACTTTACATTTGACAGGACTGGGTATAAAACTGCTAGATGAATACTGATTTGTACTATCATGTTACACAGTTATCACAAGCACCACATACACTATAGGGCTGAGGGCTACCAAAAGGAATGCCTACAGTGATTGACATCAGCACATCATGTAATATCAGCCAATTGGATGTGTGGTGGGTGGGACAGGCCACATAATGGAATTCTCTCTGTCACTGTCTGTCTCTCTCTTCCCCACATATGTGTGTGTATGTTTGACATATTATAGTGTGTTGGCCTTGGATATGTGTGAGTATTCCTATCCGTGCAAAGCATGAATGATGTACAATTTGGTGTGTGTGTGCACAGACATCTGTGAATGACAAATATGTATAGTCCACTGTGTTGTCAGACATGGGCTTCATTTCTCTAGGTGTAGGAGCATGGCCAGTATGACCTTCTGTATTGAGTGTGTGAATCCATTCCAAGTAGGGTTGTACTCCAGTCCAGGGTTTGGTGTTCTACACCTACAGCTAGCAATCTGTTTCTGCAGGATATCTGTAGATAGGTTGACAATATGGAGTCACAATGGGTGACAGATAGTGGGATACTGTAACTATTGCTGTCTGTGCTGCTTGTGTTACATAGTTGGTGTTAGTAGAGATATTCAGACATATGTACTAATTTACACTGTGATGTATTATGTCATCACCTACTGACAGATATACTTATTTGCTCACAGTTATTTCCTAGGAAATACAAGATGAATGAAGCTGTGTCCAGTATTGTGCTCCACAGCCAACAAATTCTTGCACACTCATGCCATTCTGGAGGGGTAGCTGCAGACACTTGCTGATGGGTTTCTGTAAATGTCCAGCACCTTGGCACTATGGTGGCTGAGGATCCCCTTCTTGTACATCTATCAACTTAACAGAATGGCCATATCCTGCTGTGGCAGTACCTCTTGTGGCAATACCTCTCAGCTGTACAGATTCACCCAGGTTACCCAGAGGCAGGGCTCATATATCTGGTCAGTTCCCCATCACATTGTGGTTTATAGGCAGGTTTGTAGCCATCCATTACTGGGTTTGCAGGCAGGGGTAGTATGGGCACACATCAGAGTTTCAGACTTCACACACTCCATGATGTCCATGCTTCTATACTCCCCACTCTGTTATTCTATCCTCTTCCTAACATTATGCGAGCGATATCTTGGAAGTAGCCCTATGGTTGGCCCTTCATTCCCAACAGTATTTAGGGGTTGGTTCACCTTTTATGCAGTAGGACATGATGGGCATGCTACTGGGATTTGTCAACATGGCCTTACATTTGTGTTCTGTTGACTGTGTTAGGTTGTTAGTGTGGACCCCATGAGATAACCATACATTGGCACTATGGGTGAGGCACAGGCCTTTGGCAGAAGATTGTAGGCCATTTGGTAGTGATGCAGGCCAAATGTAGCAGGCCATTGCATTCTGTCACTCCTACATTACCAGGCTGCATGCCAGTGGATTCCCCTGGGTGACAGGGTAATTGTGCGAGGTGTTAATGGCAATAGTTCCTGTCTATATTAATCCATTGGTCTGGATGCAGGCAGGGTGCTGCTTACAGCTAGGGACACACCTGCATGGGACACATCTTCAGCATGCTGCATTCTGTGGGTATTCCCATACAGAAGTGGGGTCATACTGTTCTCATTCCCAACAGCAAGGATATGAGTGATAAACCTGTGGCTGATGGCGGAGTGAGCTGAATGCATGTTTGATATGGAAGCTACTTTCAGCTGACTCACAGATATACATGGGACATTCCCCTTATGCTGCCTTGTGTGGGGGCATAGGCAGTCTCTCATTACTTCACAACTGTGCCTTTTGTGGTCTGCCAGTGATTGTCCAGACTACATCAGTATTCCATCCTACACAGACAACTAATGTGCTGCTAATCTGTATGTACAATTCCAAAGGTATGTGCAGTTGCCAGTTACATTTTATGTACTCTGTCTAGGGTACTTCCACCTATGTACTGTGTGTATGTATGGGCCCAGATTCATGGCATGTCCATATTTCAGACGATGACAGATATTGACATCTGGACAGTGAGTATCGATGACTGCTGACATGGGTATTGCTGAGAAGCATTGTGATTGGCACTGCAGTTGTCAGAACATGGCCTTGTCATCCACAGTACTGCCCATAGGCCGCGAGACACAACCCTCCATGCCTACATGCTGACCACTTCCAGACAATATTGAACACACAACCTAACACATGGACCCCTGCATATTGTACATATGCAACAATCTATCCTGTAGATTGGGCCAACTTGAGTAATCTGTGCTCCACTGTTATTACACCTCACACTTACATGTTACTGCATTTCTACATAGGATTGTGGGGAGCCACACCTGACAAGTTTAAACATTTGCTATGACTATACTGGTATTTCAGGTACTCTGTTGTCTTCCATTTCATTTAGTATTCTGACCTATCATGCAGATTGGAGGCATATCAGTAGAGTACAGATCTTAGGTTTTATTGACCTACATTTCAGTTTCAGACTTCATATCCTTCAGAACTAACATACAACTGCCAGATCTGTTGTATAGTCTGTCTGTGTTCATCTGGAGGGGGACTGTTCACCATTGCCATAAATTGGATGCCTTAGCCCAGCATTTCTTTATGGTCATCTACACCTGTCCTGCTGGCTGAAACTGGTGATGGGTATGTGAGCCTCACTGACATGCATGTGTGTATCCTATGGACATACATTTGGGCCACCACATGTACTGCAGTGAGATTTGTCACCTTGTCTAGTACTGCCTAGTATGTTGACACCAGTATTTGTTATGGATCACATGCTGCCCATATAGGTGTCCACTATCTGCTGCCATCCCATTCATCCACCAGATTCCCTTGCATGCTCACATCCATACCATACATACAACTATCAGAAGATACTACTCCATTCAGCAATTGATAGGAAGAGTGACTTAACTTGTGGCTGTGCCAGTACCGAGGATGGTGCTGGAGGGCCGACTATGGTGGATGCACATCGTACATTCCCAATACATGGTAAAGCACAGGTAGTGTCATGTTTGGCATCTCTTTTACTATATGTGCGAGTCAGAGAGGGGTGTTATTCCCTGGGTCCCTACTGTGTCAGTGTATGTGCTATGTATTGCCTCTTTGCCAAGGCCTGGGCATACCTCCTTCTGCCTACATGGGCAGGCTTAGGTAGTTCCTCCTCCAAGTCCATCTGTGCCTGTGATGGCCTTGGCAATGGTAGGGAGCTACATGGCCCGTGCTGTTCCTGCTGCAGCTGTTTCAGCAGAATCATATTGTGTAGCATGGCACATACTATGAACATTTGTGTGCACGTAGCTGGAGAGTACTGCAAGGGTCCACCGGATATGTCCAGGCAGCAGAACTGTGACTTGAGCATCCCAAACACATGCTCTATTATGATTCTGGTTTGTGCATGTGACTCATGGAGTTCTTGCTCAGGTGTGTGAGCATTTCTGAGGGGTGTCATCAGCCACAGCTCCAGTACATAGTCAGCATCCCCCACTAGGTGGCCATATGGGATGTTCCCACTGGCAAATGACTGGTACAGCTATGTCATATGCCAGATGTGGGAGTCATGATAGCTTCCAAGGCTGTCAGCACACACATTCAAGATAATGCCCTGTGCATCACACATGACCTGGCAGTTGATGGAAGGGAAGCCCTTGCAGTTTATGTAGAACCTACCCCACTCACTGGGCGGTGCTTTGATGTGCATGTGTGTGCAGTCTATAGCACCCACTACCTCAGGGTATTCTGCTATTTGGTGGAAGAGATGCATATTGCTGGTCAACGCCTCATGGGTGTTGAGAAAATATATGTGCTCACCGGCATGTGCTGACATGGCATCCAGGAACTGGTGGAATACCCTGGTTGCTGATGCCTGTGAGATCCCCATGATATCCTCAGTTGCCCTTTGGAAGGTACTTGTGGTTAATATTCTTAAGCCTACGCATACCTTGGTATTTGTGTTATAAGGCCAGTAGTGATAAGAGACTTATACATTCTGACAGGTTAGGTACATATTCCTACAGGAATTGCCTAGCATGTAAACATATTTTTTGGGGCAGTCACTTTACACACCACCAACTAGATGTAAGGATAGAATTTAATTTTTATACAGACTGCACAACAAAAAATATTATTTATTTTAGTTTCTGCACTGTATGCTATGTGTTTTATATAGGTAAGACTAATCATAGCCTTAAAGAAAGAATATTGGAACACTTAAGAGACATTAAAAATAAAAAAAAATAAGAAGTCAGAAAGCACGTTAGCACATGTCATGGAAAAGGGTAATGAACATGTTTTTAAATTCTTTGTTCTGGAAGTTATACATGAGACTATGAGAGGAGGGGACATAAAGAACATTACAGAAGCAAATGAACAAAGATGGATAATGTTCTTTAAAGTAGACAGATTACCTGGTTTAAATAGTAAAGTTTCCTTTAAACCTTTCTTAAAAGCACGTGCACTCAAACACTGAAATGAAAATTAATTTAACCTTGTGTTTTAGAATGTTATTTATAGTTGTGTGTGTATACACTTTTAATTCTTAATGAATATGCTGCTTAGAGTTGTGATTGGTCACTTATAGTATTTAAACAGATTGCTGTACTGCATGTATTTTAGGTCTGATGAAGTGGTCAGGTGTACCGCGAAAGTGCTCACTTTGTTATTAAATCTTTTACATTACTATATTTTTAATCATTTTTTTACTGGATTTGACTATATTTTGGAATTGTTTTGAAATTTTGGAGAATTTTATTGCCTGCAGCTGTGAGTGACTGGAATTTTTTTGCTTGTGTTCCCCTCTGTTGGTTCTTTGTGTGAGGCGTGGCCAGCACAGCTCAACAATTTGCTGTAGAATGTCCCTGTCCACCCTATAGCACTCCACTATCTCCAGCTCATGTTGCCCCTGGTGGGTTACCCTGGGTCTGTACACTCTTCTCCTCCTCCTCACTGTGGGTTGGTCGTCAGCATGCACATCCTCACCACCCTCAGCCACTTGCACATATTGATGCATGAGAGCAACAGAAGCCCCTAACATTTTGTTAGTTTTGTCAGGTAAAATTTCCCTGTCTGTGTACACTGGTGGTGTAGAGTTTGTGGGAAAAACCAGACTGGAAGGTGTTTGCATAGTTTATAGTATTGTGCTAGGCTGTTCCATGTGTGATTGGCTGATTCTGATACATTTCACCTGCCAGCTATGCTAGTTCTCCTAGATTGCCTTCCTACTGCTGTTTTCCCTTCCCATTGCCTTCCCGTTTAAGCCGCAGGGCGTGGCGTGCATACCCGGTGCTCAGATGTGAACAGAGCTGCTATTTCCTGTATTTCTTTTTTTTTTTAAAACCCGGTGCATGGCACGCACACCAGTTTAGGCAATGTAAACACTGCTAGGCAGCCTCAGACACACCCTTCCTTAGCTGTGTTTAGCTAAGGACAAAAACGGACCACAGAGCTCCAATAAGCTTACAGCATGCATGACACTCCCTCTTAAGAGGTCATCCACCTCTTAGACTTATACAATGGTGTTGCTGCACCTACACAGCTGGGTACAAGCTAACACTGAGAGGAAATCTGTGATTCAGTATCAATCCCCTCATTTGCATTAAACAGAATGCTAATTCATAGTTACCACACTCACACTGAGCCTTCCCCTTTAGCAGCCATGATTACCTGGTATTGCTGTCTTATCATGTCATTGACTATTATTGCAAAATGCTGATTTGGGTTTAAAAGCTTATTTCCACCTTTTTTTCTTATTTTTGGGCAGAATCCTGTTTGCACACCGCTGCCCTACTCTTAAACGGCCGAGATCAGCCCAAAAAAAATAAAGTTGTTTTTTTATAATTTTGCAACTATTTCTCATGCTGATTGCCATATATTTGGCCATTGGCATGCCTACTACATTGACTACATGCTTTCTGATGAACTGCCATGCCTCCATTTTGTAATTTGCGGAAATGTATTCGGTTAGTAACCGAATACATTTCTGCAGGTTACACTATTCCTGCACTGATGTCTGCCTGATTCCTGGATTGCTAATTCACCTCATTTGCATGTTTTTCACCAGAAAATGAGGTAATTAGCATATAGCAGTGGTATCCATGCGGGAATAGTGCACGTCTTGGGGGCTCGTTCCTGATCGCTTGGAGGCCATATTGCATGCAGCAGTTCTTGACTATTCAGGCACTCCCTGCAGTGCTTGCTGAATCTGGCTGATTGTTTAAACAAAACTTTCCAGATCTTTGTCACTGCCTTCACTCCTAACTTCAAAATATCTATAGAAGCATTGAAGGTCTCTCAAACACCATTATATTGGCTTCTTCAACTACCAAACATAGACTGGGAGCATTACTCTAGCTCCAACACCCTAGCCCAAAGGTTCAGCATTGTCTCTTCCTTGAGACATCCCTGCTGGCTGATTATACTTCACATTTTTAACTAATTTCTTCCTATTTTAGCTACTAATTATTGAGTCTCATCTTCATTTTTCCTCAGTATAATTAAGTCTTTCATAAGTATTCCTATTTGTGGCATCTCATAGTTTTTTTCTGAGTTCCCTGATTTATATACATTTTCATAAGATTCTCAAAATATTTCTAATACCTTTATAGGATCACTGGTCATTTTCTTTACAATAATCTAAGTTTGCTACAACTCTTTGTTTTTTGTGTTGCCTAAGTAGTTGTGCTAAAAGTGTTTGCACTCTAGAGTTATCAAAAATAGTTGCTTAGCAGTGTCCCTTCTAAACTCATACATATTATCCAAGTAATCTCTCATTTTCCCTTTAGTAATCTGCAGTTGCTCCTCTGCTTGTTCTATGAGATTTTCCTACTTCTGCGGTACTTTAGCCTTTGCCAACCCCTCTAAATAATTTATATTCCTTCTTTTACACATTTGTCTCTTATTTTTACCATATTTTTAGCTTCATTTTCATTTTATTTCACTCCCTAGTTATCCCTTATGAATTTCTATCTTTAATAATAATACTTCTTGAATTACAAGTATGACTGTCTCCTTAAATTTCTCTCTTTTTAACATATAAGAAAGAAAGTGCCAGTGCCTCATTTTTATATCATTACCCTACATCTTTAGCTTAGTTTTATATGTACATGCTTTGATATAGTTGTCAGATCAGATTCAATACATTTGGTCCTGTTAAACATAATTGCCGTCCAATCTAGCCCAGTTATTGTATTTTGGGGAAAAATCTGTATATTATATCTGAGTTTCTGATACAAACTTCACATATTCCATATGAAATATTCTCACATCCTTTCTCAGAATCTATCCTTATTTGTTATATGTTCCCTTCTATGTGCCCCTGATACATTTTCACTATTGGAAATCAGTTTCCAGTCTCTACCCATAAATAATATGCCCTGCTGAAAACTTAATATTTCTCCAAACATTTTACCAAGCTCCATAATAGTAGTTTTATGTGGAATATAAATATGTGGCAGCATAATCCTCCTCCCCTGCCAGTAACCCTTTACTACCACAAATCTCCCATTGTTGCCTTTTTCCTTTTCCATCACTATTAGAGCTCCTCTCACAATCAGGAATTATTACACCCCATTTCCTTTTTCTCATACTCTACTGAATGACCATCCTGAAATCTCTTCTTTGACAAATCCACATGTTCATTTGTATCTAAATGCATCTCCTGTAATATTGCTATTTACATCACACACTTTTAAAATATAGTTCAATACTTTCTGCTTTTTGTCTTAACATATATATGTAATGAAATTTACATTCACGTTTAATATTGACAAAGTAGCCATTCTGATAAAAAGCTACTGTTTCCACATATACATGAGAGTTTTAGTGAATATGTTTCCAACTTGCAGCTTACATGGATACAATAATGTTTGGCAGGCTGATCTTGCATGTAGTTGCTTTTACTCATCTCTATATGAACCCATGCCACTTTTCCGCAGTCTTTGAAATTCAATAAAATATGCAAGAAAAAAATAAAATACATTTTTAAATTCTCCAATCAATTTTAACTCATAGCAAGCACAGAAAACTATATACACTTTCCAAAATGGAATTTTACTCATGCATGTAAGAGCAGTTGTCCCAAATTGATGGCTGCACTGACTGGAATTCCCTATTCTAAAGTTAGGGTTAACCATACTAAAGTGCATGTTAGAGCCCACATTCCCACTTACACACATTGCATTCTGTCTGAATCTTATCTCAGTTCCCCTCAGAGATGTGAAAAACAGCTTGTATACTTTCAGTAAATTTTCACTTTTAACCTTTAGAAAAAGTTCACTGGCTATATGTAAGCAATGTGTGAAGTGTTGTATTTTAATGTGTTAAAGTATTAAGACTATTGAGGAGGCAACAACTTGTGTAACTATTCACTTCCTAAAGTTTCAGATTGCAAATTTCCCTTGAAATGAGTGAGGGAATTTAATAAAGCTTACACAGAACTAATCTCCATGTAAGCATAGTGTAATGGCTCAAACACAGAGTTTGGAGCCTTTGAGATCCAGGAAACAGTGCTGGGGGTGTGCACAAGCCTCCTCGCAGTGTTCAACCATGGACGTGATTGTGGAATGTAAATCACCTCATTTGCTGGTGAAAACCATGCAAATGAGGTGATTTACTGAGCCAGGAAGCAGACAGGCATCCGTGTAGGAGCAGTGTCTGCATTACCAATGTATGTGGAAACATTCCATATACAGGATTGCAAAATAAAAAAGGGGAAATGACAACTGCAAATAAAGCATATATTAGTTGCATCAGGTATGCCAATGGCCAAAACTATGGTCACTGGGATTTAAAACTGATGCAAAAAACAAATAATCAAAGTAAATGTTAAGTGCAAATATGCTATGTGCAAGTGGAGTGCAGCAGCGCCCAAGCATTTGATCTGACAAAATAAATAATTTAAAGTGTAAAAGGGGAATATTTAAGCTAAAAGTAAATTCCCCATTATACAGGCCAGCATGCAGACTCATACTATGGCAGGTAACAGTGGTTGCTAAAGACAGAGGTGCCCATGTAGTGCTATAACTAGGATATAGGTAATTAGGTGTATGCAAATTAGCTAAGTTTACTGAACAGCAAAATGGGCCTCCGTGTCTGCAGGTATCTAACTGTGTAAGGGCTATAATACAGTGATGTAGGCAGAAGAGGCAGCTGACATAAAAAGGGGGTGTGTCATGCTTGGTGTAAACACAATGGAGCTTACAAGTCTGGAGAACTGCAGTACTAAAAGTGGGGCAAAAGGACAGAAATAGAGATAGCTTTTAAGTATTGCTCTTACAGACTTAGAAAGTTGATAGAATGACAGGTGTTTACATATAAATGAAAATGGTTGCATATTTTTTCCCTCTGTATTTGTATCATGAAAGAGCTATATAGAAATTTATAGCTGAAAACTTGGACAGCTCTGTTAGCTTAGTGGTTAGAGTTTTGGCTTTGTATGAAGTAGTTCACAGTTCAAATACCAATTTCAGGGCATTTGGCTTTTACACAGGAAAGCATTGTTAAATAAGTTCTATTTTATTTAATGATGTAGTAACTGATATTTGTTAATCAGGGTAGTGTAGCTGATCCAAATTTCCAGTGTCAGTGGATATATGATGTGAACTCACTCATGTAAACACAAGTGTACAGTACAGTCACACCCCAAGGTAATGTAATCAAAGCACATAGGAGGACGTCATATAATGTAAAACATATAACACTTAATATGTCAATAATGAGTAATGAATATCCAATTTATATAAATGAAAACTGAGCAATGCTTATCAGTGCATAACTCTGCTTAGCTGGTTTGAGCATTGCTTAGAAGTTTAATTATGAACAGCATTCAGCCCAGCTAAGCAGATTTGTGCACTGCTAAGCATCGCTCAGCATTTCTGAAACCAGATAAGCACAGCTAAGCAAGAGGGTGTGTCTTAGACTGTTTAGCTATACTTAGCTAGATTCAGAGGGTCTATATTAGATAACTGAAAGGTTTTTTAAGCGAACTTTCACATGAGCGAAAATGCTGGGAATTGAAAGGATATTTGTGGGTTAGTGGTACAGTGATGATTGGGATATTTGCCCTTTCCTCACTGTAGTGCGATCTCGGAGTTGGAATATATACTTAGCAGGGTGTGTGGGGGCGGCACAGCCCCTGCAATACGAAGTTTGATTTCCAGCATTTTTGCTTATGTGAGCATTTGCTTAAAAAAACTTTTGGTTAACTAATATAGACCCGTATTCAGAAATGCTGAGTGTGTTTGTGTCTAGGGGAGGGCCCTTTCCACTCAGCAATGTTCCCACTAGCTGCAACAGTTTTAAAGGCTTAAAACAGGAAGAAATGGGGAAAAAAGGAAACAGACAAAAGGCAATCAACTATAAATGACTAATAAGGCCTCTGCCACTCACAGTGGCCCATTCAAACTCCTCAATAATATAGCTGGCAGATGGAATGCATCATAGTCAGCCAGTCACACAGGCAGCATCTGTAGCACACCAGTATAAAGTATGCAAACACCCTTCAATCTGATTTCCCTGCATACTTAGAACCATTGGAGTACATACTTGGGAGTTTTAACTGACAAAATGACAGGGGCTGCTGCATTGATAAATTTCTACATGCTACACACTGAGGGCAGTGATGAGGATGATGCTGGCAACTGTCCTAGACTGAGGAGGAGAAGAGTGTTCAGACCCAGGATAATTTGTTAGTGGCTACATGAGCTGGAGATAGTAGAGCACTACAGGGTGGACAGGGACATACTCCAGCAACTTACTTTGCCCTGCCGACCTCACCTCTGATCCAGAGCCAACAGAGGGGAACCCATCCCAGTCGAAATAAAGCTATGTGTATCCTTAAGAATACTATCTACAGGTACTTTCCAAAGACCTACTGGGGACAATCATGAGGGTCTCACAGGCATTTGCATCCAGGGTACTCCACCAGTTCCTGGATACCATGCTACCACATGCCAGTGAGTACATTTATTTCCCCATCACCCATGAGGAAAGAACCAACAATATGCGTCTCTTCCACCATGTAGCAAACTACCCAGAGGTACTGGGTGATATAGACTGCACCCATGTCCACATCAAAGCACCGACTGGTGAAGAGGGTAGAGTCAACATCAACCACAAGGACTGTCACTCCATCAACTGCCAGGTTGTGTGCAATGCCCAAGGCATTATTATCAATGTGTGTGCTGGCAGCCCTGGTAGTTATCACGACTCCCACATCCGGCATGCCTCGCAGCTCTACCAGGCATTTGCCAGGGAGACATCCCATATGGCCATCTCATGGAGGATGCTGATTACACACTGGAACCATGGATGATGACACCTTTCAGAAATGCACACACACTGAAGAACACCATAATGAGGCACATGCACAAATTAGAAACATCATAGAGCATGTGTTTGGGTTGCTCAAGTCACAGTTCTGCTGCCTTGACATATCTGGAAGAACCTTGCAGTACTCCCCAGCCACATGTGCACACATGTTCATAGTGTCTGCCATGCTGCACAATATGATCTTGTGGAAAAAGCTGTGGCAGGAACAGCACAGGGAAGGAGGACACAGTCCACCACTATTGCCAAGGTTCCCACAGGCACAGGGGGACTTGAAGGAGGACATAGATGTGCCCAGTACACCCTGGCCTTGGCAAAGAGGTAATGCATAACACATACACTGACACCCTAGGGACCCAGGGACTGACACCACTCTCCAACTCACACAGACAGTAAAAAGGATACCACACACATCACACTACCTGTACCTTACCATGTATAGGCTGTTTATTGCATGCATCCAACATAGGCAGTCCTCAAGCAATATCCTCACAGATGATGCAAGTACAAGGTAATTCATTTCTCTTAACAACAATTTAATGCTGTATTATGTTGTGCTAGCAAATCAATGATATTGGTGCATGTATGCAAGGAAATGGGGTGGACTACAGGGATAACAGCAGGCATCTGACAACTATGTAGGACAACAGGAAATGTCTGCCATGTGCTGGCTTACCCAGAATATGCAGTAGTCCCCTAGGTGACCAAACACATGGCAGTATATTTGGGGGACTAACAAACTGCGGGGTCATAGGTCATATGTATGGATGTCAATGTTGGAGTCCCATACACACCTCACAGCCTCTCACAGCAAGTCAACTATACAAAGCCAGAAAAAAAATACATGGCAAAGGCTCACAAATAGGGGCGATGATGAACTATACCACTTACAAACTTACACACATATCACAGCAGGTCTTGCATTTGCCTTAAGTCACTGAAGGGTAAGAAGTCTGAAACTCAAATGTCTGTCATAACTATCTAACTGTTGGTCTCTAGTGATATGCCAGTATTCTCCAAGGCAAGCACAATTCTATGCTAAATGGAGCCTACATGTCAAGCAAACATCTGCACATTCTGTGGAAATGTGTACAGCTGGAGTTATGCCCCCCTCCCACCAACACACCTGTCTTCCCATAGAAATGCAGGAACATGTATGTTTGTAGGGTAATAGCAGCACAGCACACATTCTTAGGTCTGTCCCAATCAACTTGCTAGCTTGTAGCATGTCCACAATATGCAGGGGTAAATGAGCTCTGTATATGCAGGCTTGATACTGTCAGGAAATAGGTATCACTTACTGTTGGCTGTTGTGGCTTAGTGGTGTATGTACAGTACTGTGGTTGACAGGGTCCATGTTCCAAGACTGTCTGCACAAACTATGTTGCATGCCAGCTACACCTATGGTAGCAGTAGTCCAGAGGTCAGTATGGGTTACTGCAGGAATGCTGGACCATTCAGGGACAGGGAGACACACATCTGGACAGTACACACCTGGGAGTAACCTACACAGTGCCTAGTAGGACAGCAGGTTTCTGAAAGTCAGTCTAGTGCCAGGTTATAAATAGCTGCCTTTTTACGGTGTCAGTACTGACAACAAGTCACTGGGCACCAGCTATACCCCCCGGAATGCCAGGGTGTCACTGAAGGAGCACAAGTATGCCTTGTAGATCTGGTCTGCTTGTCACAACATTGCATTTGGCTGCCAAACTACTTGCCAAATAATAAAGGTTGATATTAAAACATCAATGGCAGACAGTGGAGAAGCTGACGACATACCCATAACAAAATGCAAGCTAATACAAAACCGTTCTCCCAACAGTCTATGATTGGCAGAGCAATATTAACACCCTGTCCCCATGTGTGGGCTGTGTCTGACTGTTATATGTGGGCCTGTCCAGATGTCAGTGTGTGGTGGTTTGACAGCTATGGCCCACATGTATCATTATAATAGCATTGTAACACAAACTGTCTGAGGACCACAGCAGATGTAGGGGTGCGATGATGGATAGCCTGCTAAACAGGTTCTGTCTTTCTGACTTCTACATCTCAAAAAATGACTACACCCTTCAATGGGAAGGTATAAATAGCTACAACCCCCCCCCCCCGGAGGATGCAGACAAATATGCTGAACAGTGTGCCAGTGTAGTATACAAGTACCTCTACAACTGCATTGACTCAGCCTTACACAACAGAACTAAAACCTGCTTCTCAAGGATACAAAAACCTATGTGCTGGAAGTCCTCTATGAACAGGCTTTACAACAAAAGGAAGCAACTGTTGTTCAATGGTAAGAGGACACAAATTCCCAATTGGAAAAAAACCCTCCTTAGGCTCAACAGACAAAGTAGATCACTAGTGAAATTCTCCAAAGCCAATTATGAATTGAAGCTAGCCTTTGAAAGGCTAACCACATTGCCTCTTTCAGTTATGTCAGAAATCTCTATGGCTAAGGCCAGGTCTGTTCTAAATTACTTTTTAACAGTGCCACTTACACTGATCCTGTTCACTTAGCCAACCAGCTAGCAGATAGTTCCAATGCAAACCTCACCCCACTGTCCCCCCCAAAGCACATTCCACATCCATGATACATGCCCTGCACCTCACATCTCTTCAGATCAAGTGTTAAAGTCCTTATCCAAGCCAAACAACACAGCTGCTATGGGACCTGAGGGTATCCCAGGCTGTATTCTGCAACATCACCAGCGAGAACTATTTCCGTCATTGGGCACCCTACTCAACCATAGCCAATGTACAGGCTTCATTCCAGAAGAGTGGAGAACTGCCATTGTAATCCCTTTGCACAAAGGTGCTGTCACTACCGAGCCTGAAAACTATTGCCCCATTAGCTTGACAAGTCTGATCTGTATGGTCATGGAGCGTATTATTGTGCACCTCATAAGCAAGGACATAGGCAATCTCCAAGCACTTGACCCCACCTAATTCAGATTCATCAAGGGCAAATCTTGCCTGTCGAACCTGCTCTACCACTTTGAGATTGTCACCAAGGCACGAGATGAGGGAAAGTCAGTACACACAGCTTACCATGACTTGGCCAAAGCCTTTGACACAATTCCCAACTTGGGCATCACTGAAAAGCTGACAAAACTTGGTGCCAATCCCTGTGTCATCATGTGGGTGCCCATCTGGCTCACTGATAGGACTCACAAGGTCAAAATAGGTACCACTACCTCTGATAGCAAACCTGTCACTACTGATGTCCACCGGGAATCTGTCCTGGGACCCAACATATTACTCCATAGGAGACTCAATTGTGAGACACACATATGTGCCTCCCACCAGGCTGCATAAGGAGACTGCATTGGTTACTTGTTTGTCAGGTGCCATCAGCTACCATATCACATGTACTGAAGTCTCTCCTCAACAGGTACTGTTATAAGTGTGTCCCAGTCCATGTTGGTGTGAATGACTTCAGACGTACCTCTCTAGACTATAGGGAGACAGACATGATTGAGCATGCTGAATATGTGTCCCAGGCAGCTATGTCCCTGGCTTAAGAAATATTCTACTGTCACCCAGAATGATGTCTTAATGCAAACAGAAAATGACTGACATTCATTTCAAGATTTGCTACTGGCACAGCCTACCGGACACACCACTGTCACAACCTAAATCACCTAGGATGGCTTGAACTGCCTAGCCTACTGCAGTTCAACCAGCTGATAGTGGCACATAAAGTCCTTTACCAACCAGAAAATACACCTGCACTAAATAAATATTATAAACCCTTATACCAGCACACGGCCACAGCGATCATCCGCTAGACTCCTAGTTCAAACAAAAAATCCAACTACTCAGCTGGGGACTGTTTGCCAACTCTGTTGGAATAACATGGAACAGACGCCCAGCTGATGTGACCCTAGAACCCTCACTAACTCAATTCAAAAACAAACTCAAGAAATACTTCAAAACTCATTGGTTATGTCCTTGCATTAACCCCGACTAATCACCTCTCTATTACTTAGGTGCTTTACCTTCAACTAATTCTAACTTTTTTCTACCACACCATTTCAGGAAGGGTTAATTGTATAACTGCTGCTCAATGTGTCTTAAACCTGAATGTAATGTTATGTATATATAACTCTGAAAATAATGTTATGTTTTGTAAAGTGTTTTATAATAAGTTAGTATTATATGTGGATAAATGCTGGTATTGCTTATGACTGTAATCTGCTTGAAACCAGCTTTCACTAAATGTTCAATGTGTATTATTATCTTGGAGCTTTTCTCCCTGGGCCTCTGCTGAAAATGGACATATATCCAGTTGGACTATCTCAGTCAACAAATGTAAAATAAAAATAAAATAAAATAAATAAATAAATACTTTCTGGTGTCATCCCAGGGGGATCCAGTACCTGATAGCCTCGGAACATATGAGTGACAGACCATCCTGCTTTGCTACAGATGGCTGCATATGTCTCACTAGTGATTCAGGCTGCTGGCAAAGCCCCTTGCCTTCCCCATAGTGGCTGTTTTAGAGAAAGACATGAGGTTGATACTACCAACATGAAACTCACATCAACATGCAAATTAGCGGTCATGCTGCTAAACAATAGGTGTCTAAACATGAAAATTCACTCATTGCAAGCATTCTTAACCCTGGAAGATGCTAACAATTGTGCACTCACATAAACCTGGCCCATAGCTGTGAAGCCCAAACCATCCTTACCTGGTCACTCATCCTACCATACAGCCAAACCCCAAAATGTGGCCAGAAAAGCCAAAGGAGGTGGACTATAAATATAATATGAAACAGACACACACCTCCTGGCTGGTCTAATAGTCTGATGCCCACAAGAGACTCCAGCAAAAATATAACTGTTGACAAGACCCCTATTCAAATTATAGGCAGCTACAGGCCAATATATTCCATTCAGGATGGCCAGTCCATCTGTATGTCCCTTTACCAATCTATCAAGATTCAACCGTGATCCTGGCTGACTTTAATTGCCCAAACATAAATTGCAAATATCAACCATTCCAGAACAGAAATTAACAAAGATTCCCCCATCTTCTTAATGCTAAATCCTTTGGACGGCTACTTGATACTCCCACAAGATGTGCTACATATGTTGGAAGTGGTAGTAACCAACATGAGTAACCACAGCAGCACCCCTATGGTACCAAGCTCCCTAGCCAGATCTGACAAAAAGGCAGTCAATTTTCATTATCACCATCTCCCCTGACTACCCTCTAGTTATGGTAAAATGGGAATGTCTCCCTAGCAAATCACAACCACCTGAGGGATGGTATAAACAGCTGCACAGCCCCCTCCTCCACTGGAGGAACAGGCACCAATGTCAAAATGTGCACCAAAGTACTATACCAGCATATCTGTCTATCTATATATAGAGACCACAGAGATTCCTCACCAGGAGAATCCAGACCCTCAAACACATACCCTACACAGATAGGCTAAAAGCACTGTCCCTCTACTCAGTTTCATACAGACTCATAAGAGGTGACCTCTGTCTGTCATACAAAGCAATCCAGACCCTGGCTTGATGGGACTGCTGCACATTTGCAAGTCAAGTCCCACTCAAGCAAACCTGTAGGTGCAGCATCAACCTTGTCTGTGATATCAATGGAAGTTGTTGGTGTGACAGATATATGTCCCACAGACTCCCCCATCTGTGGAATACACTCCCTGTCTATATCAACTGAATACCTCAATACTGCTTGTGAAATGCACCTTGGATAACTGTGTTTGAAACAGACAATATAGTCCTGTGATTCTACCTTTGTCCCTGCTGGACAGGGGCTCTGGCTGCTGACATGTCTTAACATGGGCAACACTCTCATCTGCTAGTGTTATAAGGGCTGCAGGGCCAATAGCCTAGTATCCTCCTTTTAATCTATGCACCTATAAACAAATGTCTGTCAGTGGTTCAACATATAACTCTATACTCCTCTGCCACTGACATTCCATGAATTCACAGTGCTATGCAGAATATACCACACATATCATGGAAATCTCTGTTCAGTACAATGCACTCTGTATCCACACCAAGGTATGACATTTCAGTTAAGAAGGCTACCACACAACCAGGATATCACTGGCCAGTATAAGATTGAGGTGCTGAACTGTTTACACAGCTTAATCAGCTAATTGGCTGTAGCCACACCTCTCAACTGGCTGGATTTGGCTAGAATGTCTATACTTTGGCTCATAAGTTTTTGTCTGTTCATCATAAATCTTGTATGTCACTGGTAAGTCACTGTGATGATCTGAGGATCTATGTCAGTAAGTAATGACATACATTTCATTATCAGATGTCATATATGTCAGAAAATGTAGGCGAAAAGAAACCCTGTTACTCTAGTAGCTTTCTAACTCTATAAGAACAATATTTAAAATATATCCCTGTGTTTGCCCATTGTCCCCCAATTTGCCAGTTTATCCCCAGAGCTCTTGTAGTAACAGGTTGACAGGTATGGCTGTAGCACACACTACCCTGGAATGGAGTACAGATATCTCTGGAATGGACTACTATTGCTATAGGATTACCCCCAGATATCTCTAGGTGGCCCATATGTGCTATATCTCCATCTTTGGAGTGTGATACACATACATATATATGGGCAACATATAAATATATTTCAAGCATACACACACATAGACATATGTGGAAGAGAGAGACATACAGTGATAGAGAGAGAGAGAGAGAGAGAGAGAGACAGACAGAGAGAGAATCATACACAGAGACACCTGGAAAGGCATAGAGTGTTGTCCTGTTGCAGGCAATTTCACACCAGTTGTAACTAGTGGGATGTGCCAGCATGAAGGTGAGCTCCATTGTGTAATAGTAGTAATTTAGGGGTTGTCATCTCACAACACCCAAATGTGTGTGTGTGTGTGTGTGTGTGTGTGTGTGTGTGTGTGTGTGTGTGTGTATGTGTATGTGTGTGTGTGTGTGTGTGTGTGTGTGTGTGTGTGTGTGTGTGTGTTTGTAGGCTAAAGGATTTTAGGTCATTCACACCCAGTATGCTACCCATTGCCCTGCTTTAGCAGTCCTGCTGATGTAATTCACCTTAGAAGTACCTTGGGAGAACCCTCAGCCCTGTAAGCTCTGTGATGCTTGTGATAACTATGTAATATGATAATACCAATAACTAGATAGACAGGGGTTCTAATCTCAGTTCTGGAGAATGTGTGTGTAAGTGTGTGTGTGTGTGTGTGTGTGTGTGTGTGTGTGTGTGTGTGTGTATATAACTGTTTGTAAGTGAAAGTATTTTGAGGCCTTTACCTCCCAGTACACTTCCCATTACCCTACTTTACAAGGGCTACTGATGTCATTCACCTTAGAAGTACCTTGGGACAACCCTCAGTGCTATAAACTCTGTGGCACTTGCAATAAATACGTAACACTAAAGTACCAATAACTAGATAGGCAGGGGTTCTAATTTCAGTTCTGGCATGTGTGTATAACTATTTGTAAGTGTGCATGTTTGTAAGTGAAAGTATTTTGAGGTCCTTCCCACCCAGTACACTTCACATTGCCCTACTTCACAAGGGCTGCTGATGTCATTCACCTTATAAGTACCTTGGGACAACCTCAGCCCTGTAAGCTCCATGGTGCTTGCAAATACTAAGTAACACTATAGTACCAATAACTAGATAGAGAGGGATTCTGGCAAATGTGTGTGTACATGTGTTTGTAAGTGTGCATGTTTGTAGGGGAAAGTATTTTGAGGCCTTTCCCACCCAGTACACTTCCCATTGCCCTACTTTACAAGGGCTGCTGATGTCATTCACCTTAGAAGTACCTTAGGACAACTCTCCACCCTATAAGCTCCGTGGTGCCTGTGATACATATGTAACACTATAGTACCAATAACTAGATATGCAGGGGTTCTAATCTCAGTTCTGGTGTGTTTATAAGTGTGTATGTGAAAGTATTTTGAGGCCTTTCCTACCCAGTGCACTTCCCATTGCCCTACTTTACAAGGCCTGCTGATATCATTCACCTTAGAAGAACTTGTGTACACTCTTTAGCCCTTTAAGCTCTGTGGCATGTGCAGTAACTGCATAATACTATAATTCAAATAATTAGATAGATAGGGATTCTAATCTCAATACTGACAACTATAGTACTGTGTTTGTGTGTGAAGCATATCCCCTGTGTGTGATGGTTATACCATTTTAAGGCTTGTTGACCCCCTCCCCATGGCATTACTTTAAAGAACCTGTTAATGGCATCTGCCTTACATGCACCATATAAAACTATACAGCCCATACTAGTCATCTGTACAGGTGTATACGGAATATCCAGATGTTTGCAACATATATGTGGTCTGTATCCCCTAACAATGGGCAGTTATGACAAATCATTGCCAGATATGTCACAGTTACCATAGTGACAGACATGTCAGTATCAGACTTCATACTTGTCTGAAGTATCATGCGGATGCAAAGTCTGTTACTCCATCAGTTGTCCAGGTTTGTAGGAGCAATATATGAGACCAGTCACTATTTTGGGTGGTGTATCCTACCATCCATGAAGCCATTCCCAACATTAATTGTTGTAAGAGGTAGTATGTTATGTCTCATCTGTGGTGCATGTAATGTACATGTAGCACTATAGTACATACAAGTGGATATGTAGGGTCTATTGGCAACTGTGTATGTGTGTCTGTATGCATATTCTTTGTGGCTGTCTTTACTGTGTGTATGTGATGGTTATACCATTCTGTATGCCTCTTCCACCCTGTTCACTCCCCCATTGCCAACCTAGTTGGAGCCCCTACTTATGTCATCCACATTACAAGCACAGTTACACATTTCCTAGCACAAAGGCACTGTGGCGCATGCAATAGTCATATCAGTGTGCATTGTACATAAATAGATAGGTAGATCATCTATCATGAGAAGTGTCAACTCTCTGTGCATATGTGTTTCAATGCATGTCCCCATGCAGCAGTGTGTGCATGCTTCAGATGGCTTTACCATGTTGTGGGCCTCTGAACCCACCATAGGTGATCCTAACAGCCCCTGCAGTTGTCACCCACTTGAATAGTAGTGGCAGACACTGCAACACTACATTACCTCTGCAGTGTTTGTATTATGTATCTCGCACTATCATTTGTAAAAATGGGCAGGTAGAGGTTCGGCTTTTAGAAAGGGCAGGTCAAGAATGTGTGTGTGTGTGTGTGTGTGTGTGTGTGTGTGTGTGTGTGTGTGTGTGTGTGTGTGTGCACATGCATGTGTCTGTTTGTATGTATGTATGTACATACATCCCCTTGCAGCAGTCTACCTGTGTTACGGCCACCAGCATACCTCTCAACCACTCACAGAAAGACATCTTGTTAAAGACTTATGTGAAGCTGGGGCAAACAACAAATATTAAGCACACCCTTCACATATTGATGTGACACATGGAAAATAGATAGCAGAACAGGTCATGCATTTGAGTGCACTTTCCAAAGGGTATGTGTTGTTACATGACAATATCCATCATTAATCTGCAATGTCAGTCTGTCTTGATATTCCAAAATGTTGGCCAGAACACCACAGGTTTATGACAGATGGAAAGAAATTATGTGTCAAAAATCAAGACAATCTGCAGACATATGCAGAGGTCAGAGGTCTTGCCACCATCTGTAGCCATACCTCCCATGCTGTTAGAGCAAGAAATGTTTACAAAGCCATAAATAATGGGGTGATAAAGGCCACAAAATAGGGACCCTTATAATTACTCCTACAAACATATGCAGGTGATAGAATAACAGGTTTTGCATTAGCATAAATATCCTGAAGAATATGAAGTCTGCAACTCAAATGTCTGTCATAATTTGTCTACATCAACCCTCAATGATTTTGCAATGATGTGCCAGAAAAACCCATGTTTATAAGAAAATGGACCAAAAATATGAGGCAAGAATCTGGACATTCTGTGGAAATCTGTACAGTTGAGAGGTATGTCTGTACCACCCTGCAGGTTGCAGTCCATGTTTGGTAAGGTGTAACCTGTGACAACAACTGAAACAGTGAAAAGAGGTCCCAAGATTGTAGGACAAGAAACATGTCATGCAGTTCTGTCTGATTGCGTAGAGCAGTTATTGCACATCAAAAGCACCTTAATGTTATGAGAAATGCTGTAAGCTAAGGTAATGTCACACAAAGAAGGTGTCATAGTAGCAAATCAGAGGAAGTCCTGTGTGCTGCACTTGCCATTGGCATGCTATGTCCTGCCAACTGTCACATTACTATAACTTGTGTCCCACACTCCACATTTGATAATATCACACACACATTGTGTGTGACCTATGTATGTGCAATATATAGACATGTGAAGGCCCTGTGACTACCTGGTGCCCTCAATAACCCCCATGTATATAGGCATGAGTACTAATTTTCACCACCCATATATGTAGGCACAGCCTATGGCTGTGTGAAGTGTAAGTATTTTTCAGTCGCTCATTGTGTGGTGTTATATTCAGAACATGCCTGTCCCTATATGATGGACCAAAATGTGCATCTGGTGACACCTGCTGTGACACTTGCAACAGGGGCTTGATGGGCAGCAGTCCTCCTTCGAGCACCCCTGTCCATCCGCCTGTGTGGGACCTCGCCTGCTGTCTGGCTATGGCTAGTATCTACAATCACACTTGCCATAGTCACCACACTCGCCTTTTCCATACCACCACCATCCAACTACCCATTATCTGTGGCTGCTGGGGACTAGGTATGTTTGGGCATACCGACTGTGTGCGGGGACATTGTGGATAAAAGTGGCATATCAACCAATGGCACAGAGTCAGCCCCTGACAACCCCACCTGTGCCTCACTATGACCACCATCATCACTGGAGTCCACAAAGACACTGACATCGGGTTGTGAGGGGAGAGACACCAACCCCCAAGTTCACCTGTGAGGGGAAGACAGCATATGTAAATTAATACCTGCACTGTAATGTTTGGTGATAAACACACACACACACACACACACACACACACACACACACACACACACACACACACACACACACACACACACACACACACACACAAACACACACACACACACACACACACACACACACACACACACACACACACGTGGCATAAAGGCATTATACAGACCACACAATATCTGAATGATGACATGCACGACACACAATCAGACCACACCAGACACACTCTGGACAGGCCCTCAACAACATGCAGTGCAGCTATGTCCACTTAATGTTGCTACTAATATACACCTTTGAGATACGTGAGGAGTGGTAGTAGGGGATGGACCTTCACCTAACACGCACTGCACCCATGTACACAATATTGATGCACACCTGTATAGCACAGTGGCAACACCTACAGAAATGTTATAGCTCCTACGAATAGGTTCCTGTGATGACTACCATGATGCACTGCGGTTAACCCCACCATAAGTGAAAATGCACATATTGCAATATGGCTAAGAGTAACAGTTGTGTGCATGGAAAAATGCATGCCGTTACCATGCCTAGGGTATCGGTGAGCCACAAGACATTTCTACACTCACCAGTGTCAGGCTGCTGTTCCCCAGCCAGACCAGAGGGACCTATGTAGTTGTGGGGGAGAGGTATTGTCAGCACACACACATGTGGCATTGGTACAGGATAAACAATGCATTTCTGAACATGTACAGTACAAGCTCTGATACTACATAATTTGCTATCATGCATTATAGATGTTCACTTGTGTGCATTACAAAACCCTATCCACAAATGCAGTTCGGCCTGACATATGTGTCTAGATACTCTAAGGACGCCAGTATGAATGATGCAATATTGAAGTGATGTCCACTGGGGCTTTATCTGGACAGTCCTCATCTGTTGTCTGAGCTCCACCCCCCTCCACAACATAAGTTTGTACGGTTTCCTGGGGTGTGGTGGCTGCTCCAAGGTTGGTGAGGAACTCCTCTGTTGGTGGTTGGTGTCAGTGGGGCCTGCATGTCAGGACCCCCACCTGTGGCTATGCAGTTCCTGGCCATAGCTTCAGCTTTTTGTTGGGCATGGTGAATAAGGTCAGTTGCCCTGTGCCTGATCTGTCCATAGGTTTGCCCACACTGACCCAGATTATTAACATTTGACACTTGTTCGGTCCACAGGGTGGTCCATTTTGCAGCTGCTGTATGCTCCTACTGTACAGGACTGTGTGATGCGGTCTTATGTTGTCGAGTATTGCTGCAGTCTCAGCATCAGAAAAGGCTGGTTGCCACTGCCAAGACATATCACCTGAAAGCCATGAACAGGGAAGCACATCACAGGACCTCATACATTGGCCACTGTTATGTACAGATTCTGCCCATCCACATTTGCTAGCACTATCCATCGCTAATACCCACATCATACAGCTGTCATCTATCAGTACAGCATGTGTGTGGCTAGTTTCACCATACTGGCATTACAGAATGCATTGCACTCCTGGTCCTGATGTTTCATGTTCTCCCCAATGAGGACCATTAATGTGCATAATCCTCCATTCATCATTCATATCAGATGGCACATGCAGCAGCTGGGTACATCACAGAAGTTCCCTACCAGGGCATACCAGGCCATCAGACATCTACCATAAACCTATAGGCTACAAGGCCAAGTCTCTACCTGGTGTCACACATAGCCCTCAAAAGTTACCTCAGTCTGGCATCCCAGGCAATCACAAATTCCACATTACTGGGACTGCTGCATGAGTGCAGGTCATGCTCCACTCTGTTAACTAACACACACAGACAGACAAACAACCCCCACGTGGTGAGTGACCTGGACTGGCCTTGTTGACAGCTTGGATGTGTGCCACACACAATAACCCTGCGGGGGAATGGGCACCCTGTCTACATCAGGCAGAGTAGCTAACAACACCTGTGTAGGTGTAACATGGTCAACTGGATGGTTAACTGCACATACACCCTTGGGATACCAGCTGTGTCCCCGTTGGATGGGGACATCAGCTGCAGCCTTGCATACACATGGGCTAACATGTGGCCTAGGGATATGAACACTCAGGGCCCACAGCCTGATAACCTGGTATGGTATGTGGAATACCATATGTGGCTTGTCTGTTGTGACAGACTGTGTTGTTATGTGTCCACACACATATGTGCCATCGACTGCTGAGTGTCCCCTGTGGGCAACCTTACAATACCATGTCTTCCAGCCTACATCCCACAAATAGTTGAGTGCTCCTACAGGTTCATGTTGACATTCCAGGAACATCTGAGCTACACAATAACTGAAATCAGTGCATATGTGTTGTAGGGTGACTACCTCATAGGTGTCAAACATCTCCAGCACCCAGATGGTTGTGGAATGTGTACATGTGCCTGGAAAATGTAGCCCCCCTCCCTGCCAGACAATTGTGTATTTCCACACACCAGTTGAACAATACATGATGTTTGTCCACATAGTTTGGAAAATGTGTCGGATGCATGCCAGACCCCTGGGGTCACAGTGATGGTATATGAATATCTGGCAATATATCCATTCCCTTACAATGCATGCTCAGTATGTATATATGCACTGCTGCTGAGCCAGAGCCAGCATCCCCCACTACTAGTACCAATATCCTGCTGTCCTGCTGCAGGGGTTCACCAGGTATGCTAGCCATAGGTGTCAGGCATTCAGATACAGGTGTGGGGTACACACTGAGCTAGCCAGAATATGTCAGAAATGGTCAGTGAGACCTGGACAATCTGTGAAATAATCCTGTATGACACTGGCAGACTGAGACGGGCTCAAGGATGGTACATGATGTGATATGCCAGCTGTATCCACCAGTATGTACTGTATGCATTATGCCCCTGCACTGGCCCAGTAATCAAGGAGCCTCAATCCTCACTACTACCACCAGTGAGGGATATGCACAATGGGAGGATGAAAAATACACACACAGTAAAGTACAATTACCCTTCAGAGCACACAGAGATTACAGTCAGTCCGGGGCTGGTTTCTCCCTCTCTCGCCAGATCCCCAGTAAGACTCCCCACTTGGACAGCTATATGGTTAACATCTCAGCAGAGCTCCCATATCCATCACCCTCTTTGTCCGACCTGTGCTTTGTGTCCCTGCCCAAGTAGCTGACACATACACTTTGAGATTTGATTTATGAATCACACACACATACACACACACACACACACACACACACACACACACACACACACACACACACACACACACACACACACACACACACACACACACACACACACACACACACACACACACACACACACACACACACACACACACACACACACTCCTGGGAAAGGCTGGCACAGTTTTACCAGCTATGGCCCCTTGTGCCCACACTTAAAGGTAGTTATAACTGCCACAATCCAGCTCTTTATGACCTACTGTAAGGTCCTTACCAAAGGGAGAAGACCTCTATTGTGTGATGTGTCTATTAGCCAAATGGTAAGTGTGACCAAGACCGAGTCTATTGGTGTGGGCTATACAGTGTCACCAAATACACATGCAAATACTCTAGAGCTTACTCAGTTTTATAAAGACCAGACACAATTACAAGGTTTACCTATATTTAATAATAACTAATAAAGGAACATGACAATACTCAATCAATACAGTAACTACAGAGTTCAGACTCACAGGGAATAATTTCAGACAACATTGCAGGACAGTGAGAAATTATTATAGCAAACATTTATGGTAATAGGGTCATAGGTTCATGGGATGATACTAGGCTATTGGTCTGGAGGCCCTTATAGGCTTAGCCAAGACTTTTGCCCATGTTCTTTCAAAGTTAGCACCTGTTTCTCCTGTCCAGCAGGGACACAGGTTGGATCCCAGGGGTGTATGTTCTGTTTCTCATCCAGTCATCCAGGTTCCTCTTCAAGAGGCCTGGAGTGGTACTCTGCATGACATGGAGAGGGGCTGTATTCCACAGTTGGCCACATCTTTGGGACACAATCCTATCTCTCAAACAAGTTCTATGCATGTCACAGACCAGGTTAAGGCCTTGCACGCAGGTTGCGCAGGTTTATTTTGTCTTATGGATATGCAGCAACTCCATCAGGGCTGGGCCAGACATGGCCTTGTATGCCAGATGGAGGTCACCTCTAAGGAGTCTGTATGACACAGAGTGGTGGGATAGGGATTGTAGCCTATCTATGTATGGTAGATTTTTGAGGGCCTGGATTCTCCTGGTGAGGAACCTCTGTGGTCTCTCCAGATGTTGCATGTGCTTTGTGAAGTACATGCCGAATGGGGCATTGTACCCAATAATGGGCCTTATAAAAGAAGAATACAGGGATGTTATGACCTCCTTATCCCTTATACCTGTACTTATGAGGTGGGCCATGTAGGAAGCTTTCCATACAATGGATGCAACATGGTGGTCACAAGTCAGGTTGCTATCAATCTGGGTTCCCAAATTCCTCACAACTGACTACATGCTTAGGACATTGTTATTAATGTGATGATTTGTGGGGACATCACTCTGCCCAAAGAGGATGATGATGCATTCTTTTGTATTCAGCTTGAGGCCATGTTTTTGGCAGCAGTCATTTGTTTGGGTGAGACCCTCTTACAGGATGTACACATCATTAGGGAAATAGAAGACAGCTCCCAGCTTGCAGTTATCTGCAAACTTGGTCAGCCTTAGCCCACTGGTTTTGGCCTGCACCTCAGAAAAGTATATCCCACATAACAGAGGCCTCAAGAACAAACTGAGGGGTCCAGCACTTGATACAGGTCTCCTACTTGAGGTGGCTTCCCTTATTTTGACTAGGTGTGTTCTATCAGTGAGCCAGTTAGCTACCCATCTGGTAACATACATATTGATGCTTGGATGAGGGAGTTTATCTATTATGCCTGAGTGGGGAATAGTGTCAAAGGCTTTGGCCAGGTCAAGGTAGGTGGTGTGCACTGTCTTACCCTCATCCATGGCTTTGGTGAATTTCTCAGAAATGTCAACCAAATGTAACAGACATGACCTCCCCTTCATGAGGACAAACTGTGTGAGATCAAGTGTTTGGAGGTTGACAATGTCCTTGTTAATGAGATCCATGATAATCCATTCCAGGGCCTTGCAGATCAGGCTAGTTAGGCTGATGGGTCTATAATTTCCCACATCAGTGGATGCTCCACCTTTGTGTAAAGGAATGACAGTGGATGTCCTCCACTCAACTGGGACAAAGCCAGTAGTCAGGCTTTGATTAAATAGGGTGCCTAATGCTGCTGCAAGTTTCTGCCTGAGTTCATGTAGTATGCAGCCTGGAATGTTATTGTGACCCATGGAGGCTGTATATTTTGCCTTTGAGAGAGCAGTGATGGCTTAATCCCTAGATATAAGGGGAATGAGGGCAGGTATTGAGAATGTCCTAATTTACTGATGGGGGTCAGAGAGGTGAAACTTTTGCTGAATTTGTCATCCAGCAGCTTGGCTATATCTACGGCATTTGTATATGTGATGTCCTTGACCACCGGTTCTACACAGATCTGGGTGCTACCTTTAAGATTACAAACATACGTGAAGAAGGCCTTATGGTTATCTCTAGTAGATGTGGCCAGTCTGGACTCAAAGTTTGCTTTGGAGGATTTCACTAGTGCTCTTGTATGGTTGTTTAGGCTAAGCAGAGATTGCTTCCAATTGGGCACCTGCTCCTTGCTCCTGGACAGCATTGTTTATTTCTTTTGTTATAGAGTTTATTTATTGCAAATTTCCACCAGACAGGTTTACTCTTCCTTGCAGAGGATGATTTAGTCCTGTCAGGTATTCCTGATTCCATGCATCTATATAAATGTTCGTATAGTAATTTGGTATAGTTTTTGATACTAGTGCCGATTCCTAGAGAGGGGGAGGGGGCTGTGAAGATGTTTATACCATCTCTCAAAAGGCTGTAATCAGCTTTGGAAAAGTGTTTTTTTTGGCCCTAGCTAGAGGGGGGGTCACGGGAGATGGTGACTTCAAACATGACTGCTTTATGGTCTGATCTTACACGAGTGGATAATACTGCTGGGATGCTGCAGTGGTTACTCCTGTTGATTAATACAGAGTCCAGGATATTATCATCTCTTGTTGGGGTATCGACTAGCTGTTCCAATGCATTTGTATTGGCAGAATCGAGGAATCTCCAGCCATTTGTGTTCTGGCATGAGTAGTACTTCCAGTCTATGTTTGGGTATTTAAAGTCACCCAGAATCAGGGTAAAGGCTTGATTCTGGATAGATTTAAACAGGTCTAGTTAGGCAGTTTGGGCATCTTGGGTCAGATTTCAGGGCCAGTAGCTAGCTATGATTTGTATAGGGCCTTGTCAATGGTTAACTGCACCTGGAGTGTCTCCTGTGTGTCATACAGTTTGACCAGCCTGGAGATGTGTATGTCTTTAATATATATTGAAACCACCTCCTTTGGCTTTACTACCCATAGTTTGGGGTCTGAATATATGATAGGATGAGTACCCAGATATAGCTGGGGTGTTCTCCACAGCTTTGAACCAGGTTTCTGTGACTGCGCAGATGTCAGCATTTTCCATGGTTAAGACTGTTTGCAATGAGTGCAGTTTCAAGTTTAGACTCCTTACATTTAGCAGCATGACCTTTAATTTGTGTTTTACTGCAATTGTTATGTTGGTAGTTTTAACCTCATCACTTTCTTGCCAGTATTCCCACCTGTGCAGGTTAAATAAGACCATATTCCTGCCCTTTGCCATCACTGGACCATTTTCAGAAATGCTGAGCAAAGCTGAGCCATACACAAACCTGCTAAGCTGAGTTGAGTAGTGCTTATGGTGACAAATGCTGAGCAGTGCATAGCAGTGTGCAAATCCACTTAGCTGAGCTGAATACTACTTAAATGGGACTTCTTAGCAATGCTCAAGCCAGCTAAGAAGAGTTGAGCACTGCTAAGTATTGCTCAGACAAGTCCTGTTTGAGCATTGCTTAGCTTGGCTTAGCTGTATTTAGTGAAACTGAGCTAAGGGCAGACAAATGTTTTCATTTAAAAAAGAAGTCAGACTTGCATACTAATTATGTATTACTGATACGTTATTATTACGTGCATATATTTTACATAAACAATAACTGACAGCATCGGTGTGGTATATTAAGATTTACCCATGGTTGTTGTGGTTTAATCATGAGGACGAAGCAGAAGGGCTGTGCTGCCCTTCCACATTTTTCCATTATCTGGGGGCTTTTTCTGATGTACTGTGCATGTGTATGGAACTTGCATTCCCATGCATACCCAGTACATCAGTGCTTTGCAAAGGAAGCAACACAGAAAAGAAGGTCATCATTGTTCCAGTTTTGTTTTCTATTTTTTATATACAAAAATAAAATGTTGGACAGTTTAGAGGTAGGAGAGAGAGAGAAAGAATAGAGGAAATACAAGGAAAATCAGGTACGTGTCTTTAGTTTTAAATCACGTACCTGATTTTCCTAGTATTTTCTCTGTCCTGTGTCTCTGCTTTGTCCAGAGTCTGGATTATGTTTTTTTTTTGGTTAAAATAGAAATATATAAAATTACTGTATATAGCAATGAAATAGAATCAGGGCAACCGGACCTTTTTCTATTGGCATATGGTAAGGTTTACTACAGGCACGCTGACTGGGCTGAACAATCAGCATACTCGTTTTGTAATATCAATGACCAGTCATTGTATAATTTACATGACCTCCCCCTATGTGCTTTCATTACATTACCTTGGGGTGTGACTGTACTGTATGGGACACTTATGTTTAAATGGGGGATTTCACCTTATATCTCCAGTGACACTGGGAATTTGGATCAGCTACACTACCCTGGTTAACAAATATTAATTACTACATCATTAAATAAAATAAAAAGATTTACAACTGCTTTCCCATTTAAAAGCTATATGTCTAGTTGTGGGATTCAAACTGTGCACCTACTATATGAAAAGCCATGAGTCTAACCACTAAGCTAAAAGAGCTTTCCAAATTATAGCTATACATCTGTATATAGCTTGTTCTATTGCTGAAATTTGAACAGCTCCAATAGCTTAGTGGTTAGACTCACGGCGCTTTACAGTACAGATTTTTGCAGAATGTCCAGCTTTTGGCCTCATACATATTGTCTGTTTTCCATAAAAGTGTGGTTTTATGGCAAATTATTGAGAAATCATTGATGACTGAAGTTAGAAAATAATCATAGACATTTGTGTTTCAGACTTTATATATTTCAGAAAATTCATGCTAATGCAAAAGCTGTCATTCTATCAACATTCTCTACATTTGTAAGATAATTATTTAATAATTGTCCCTATTTTTGGGCCTTTGTCCCACTTTTATTTATGGTTTTGTCCAGATTATTTGCACTAAGAGGTAGAAAATTATGGCTGTATGTCCAAGGACACACCTGTACTATAAAGTGCCGTATGGCACTTTGACAATGCAGGGGGCATGTTACAGTTACTGTCACATACCCCCTGCATTTCTTACCATTTGTAAGTCTGCCTTCAGTGTCCAAGGACACTGACAGCATTTGTAAAGTGCCGTACAGCACTTTTACAGTACAGGGGGCATGTTGCAGAGCTGCGAGCACTACTGCAACACACCCCCTGCACTCATTCAGTGTTGGTGTCCGCAGATCTATCTCAGTAACGCCCCTTCATTAATAGGAAAGGTATGCTGTTGAGAAGGCTATGTGGACGCGAACACCATTCACTCCATGTAGGAATAACACTATTCCTACATGGAATTTTTTAAATTCTGGGGACTATGTTGCTCTTTGAACATTTTACTCAGAAAACATGGTTCACAGCTTTCCAGGTGTACTGCTTGCACTTGGAGACTCATTCTCTCCAACTAAAAGCATTTACTAATAGATAAAACAGCTAGTAGCTTGGCAAATGCTAGAAAGAACCCTGGAAATTTTGTGTGGAACAAAGTGGCCGGACATTTCATGATTATTTGCTTGCTTCTGTTTTCTCCTTGTCTTGATCCATGCTAATGGAAAAATAAACAACTAATTTACTCACTCAAATGTAAGAAAGAACCACCATTTTCACACCTTTCATACATTTCTCTTGTTTTTCAAGCCTATTTGCATAAAACAATCCATTATTTGTATCTTAAACTAAGGGCAAAACTCCCCATCTCACGTTTAAAATACTAGTGGCTACATACTATAAAGGAATGCTTTATTGTATACTATGCAATTTATGTCATGACATTTTTATGCAAATGTTACTTGCTAGTTACTGTTTTCTCTTTATAACCTTTATAACAATATATAATATATATGGGAATATATTAACTGCTATTAATGTGATGTTTTTAATTTATCTTTACATTTGTCTCTTAAGAACTGAACTGTATCTGCTGAGGAAAGTATTTCCTTTGTAGAACTGTGTTCTTAACTATATTACCTAGCCTCTACTCACACTCATTCCTTCTTCCTACCCCCTTACCCTTTTTGTTTTCCACTCATTGGAGTTCTAGTGTACTGTATATTGAGATTTAATTTCACTGACCTCTTCAGCACACTTCCACATACAGTAGCCAATCAGAACACCTAGTATTTCTTTTTAGTATTGTTTTCTGTCCTTATTTTAATCTCATGACTTTTTTCATGTTTGTATTTTTGTGTGTTTTTCTAGGCAGTAAACCAAATTACTGGAACCTAGTTGACAACTCTATTTCCAGTTGACCTTCCCACAGCAGCTCAGTTTAAAATCTACAGGCACTGGCTACTACTGCTGTAGTAAACAATTTACTGGAACCTAGCTGACACCTCTGTTTCCTGTTGACCTCCCCACAGCCACTCAGTTTAAAATCTACAGGCACTGGCTGCTACTGTTGTATGTCTATAATACACTATATTTAAAATGTTGTGTAGCTCACAGCTCTTAGTACACCACTTCACCTTTTCCCCACTCCCCTTCAGTTTATTCTCTGTCTGTTTTTCACATCTACCCCCTCTCCCCTGCATTATTTTGTATTTATTGGTTTCTGTATTACCTTCTCTTTCCTTTTTGTACTACATGGTGGCCTTGACCTGCTCTCTTCTCTTCATAATAGCTTTGGTTTACTTTTCTGCTTTCCTGATTATTTTTACTAATAGTATCACCTGCTGTGTCCCTTGGTTCAACCCACTTCATTCGCACTCACTGCACTCGGGCTCACTCCGATCACTTCCCTTCCCCATTCCCACCCACTCCTGACATCATTTCCTTTATACTCTTCCTCTGTTAAACACTCCTCCACTTACCACATCATCTAACCAGTAACCTCTAGTCAGCTTCCTTCTTTATCTCCACCCCTGTCCTTTCATCTACCTCTCACATTAATAGACTTGCCTCACTTTCACTAGCTACTTCTTATTGGTCTACTCTAGCTTCTTCTCTCTTTACTACTTACCCTTATATTTATCCTTATCATACCATCACTACTAACCCTTCAACTACTCCACTTCCAACTACTTCATTTATAAACCACACCATGGCTACCTTCACCCTACTCATATCACCACCAACTACCTCTTCACTAACTATTTTATATAACCCATCCTCCTACAGTAGTGTTCTGAAACCAAACTGCCTGTCACCAACATCCATCTATCCTCAGTCTTCCCAAAGTTCCCTCATTTATTCATTATAACTTCACCATTCACTCTAGCAATATCTCTCCTTCTAAAAACAAAGTCTTTTACTTCAAAGTCCAACAACCTAAAAAGCAAACCAAAATACTTTTTACTTGTCATCCCTATCCCACATCCTATTCTTACTCTCCTTTCCCTTCTTCTCACAAGTGACATCCACCCCAATCCTGGACCAGTCCTCCCTTCCCCATGTAACACTACCTCTTCACAGTTTACCCCTCTATACCCAAATATCCTCATAAACACATCTCTCTATATCCCATAAACATTAGAAACATTATGAATAAAACTGCTGAATTCCATTCCTGGATATCTCAACACTCTCCAGACATCATAACTCTCTGTGAAACATGGCTGAAACCTCACATTCCAGACAAAGATATCCTCCCCCAGGATACAACATCTTAAGACTAGATAGAATTCAAAAAAGGGGGTGGCGTCACTATCATGTACTCTAATCACCTTACTCTAACCCCTCTATCTATCCCCTCCCCTCTTGCTCCTTCATCAGAACTTATTATTGCTAACTGCAAATTAAATGTTCACACCTCAATTAACATTGCTGCAATTTAGATTCCTCCAGGTGACAACATCTCTTTACTAGAAGGTATCCTATCCTGTCTCAACAATCACCTCTCCAATAAAACAATACTCATTGGAGATGTTAATATTAACTGGTTAACCCTCTCCTCTGAATCTTCCTCCTCCTTCATTAAATTACATGGTTTCACCCAACTAATATCCACACCTACTTACACTAAATCTTCTAAACATTCTTATCTCCTTGACTGGATTTTAGTATCTCATCCCTAGAAATATCACTTCCCTGAATCTCTACCTGATACTCTTAGTGACCTCTCCCCAACTAAAGTCCTTCGTTTTACCCCACATTTGTGTAGACCACATAAGCTCAAAGCATGTCGTAAACCTACCAAATCTGACTCCAAGTTTAACAGCCATCTCTCAGCTATTAACTAGTCATTCCTCAGCCAATTGCCCCTTGAAAAAGCAGTTATGAAATTTAACAACATATTCCTTAACATACTCAACTCCCTTGCCCCCATATGCACTGTGTTAGAGTATGCTCAACAAGGCATTAAGGGTGAAAGTAATTCTGCTACAAATATGCAACATAAATAAGGTATAAAATAAAGCTTGCTTAAATGTAAAAATAGAGTTTAGCAATATGTGATTAGCATCCATACTAAATGACTGTGGCTTGAAAAATAAGGAATTTGCTTGATGGACATGTTTTCCTACAGGATCAGCAAGAATGTATGCATTTCACACTGTCAGCAAGAAAGCTGACTTCTTACAGACTTAGCAAAAATGTAAAAAACAGGATGAATGCATTTCACATTGTCAGTAAGAAAGCTAACCTGCTTCCTTAAAGAATGAACATCAGGAAAACAATCTGCACGTGTTTCTATCATATGACACTGTTAAGCAAGGAAGATTGAATGGATATGCTTTCATCAAGTCAGCATTTGCACAAGATGTTTCCTTAAAAGACAATACCAGCATTATTTCTCTCAGGATGAAAACATATTTTTCTGCAAACACCAGCAAACAGATGTTTTCATACAAAGACCAAAATAGAATAACAAGGAGAAAAACAGGATGTAAAACTACTATAAAGAGACTATAGCTGATAACATTGTTAGAGGTATTTGTGCAGGCACACACACTTGTTCCAAGGTAATATTGTATCTCTGACATCATTCATGCTGTTTGAGAATTAAAGTAGCACAGTACCTGAAGCTGTAATGGTAGTTTGTGTGATTTGTTATAAAAAGCTATTTATTAGTTACTGCTTTTAAAGTGACAGAGTTTGGTGCTGCATCAGTGTACATTCTACAAGTTTCTGTGGGCAACAGACTGTAAATGCAATTATAACTAGACTTTGTTTTCAGCAGAATCCAGCCAGCAAGGCCTTAGGGTCTCAAGAAGACTTTGGATCTATCACTGTAAGCAGCACCTTGATAATTATTTTTTCAATGGCAAGCCTAGCCTGCATTTGAAAACAGAGGGAGTGGTAAGACCTGCAGAGGGTCACTTCAGTCAAATTGCAGTAACTAACATTTGTACATATGTGTAAATCCTAAACAGAAGTACTCCAGTTTATGCAGCTTGCAGCAGTAAAGATTCTCAGACATCTGAATCCAGATTGAAAATCGCAGTGCCATAAATTCTCCAAGAAAAGGTGGCCATCTATTTTTCACAGCAACTCTCTGCCTGCTGTTTCACCAGCTTCTTAAGTGACTCCGAAAAATTTCCAGCCATCTGCAACAACAGCCCAATCACCTGTTTTTTTGCTAACTGGTAAGACCTTTTTCTGTGTCACATTTTTATTATGGCTGCTGGTAGACAGAATTCAAGCAAGTGTAAGCCAAGCTTTACTCTTAATGTAGCAGAACAACCAGATAAAATATGGAGTAAATTGCAATGTTGGCATACACAGCATATTAGTAAATGTAAAACCTTATTAGGGCAAGTTGACATACAGGCATTATGTAAGTGGATTGTAACATCTGATTGGTATTTGCAACAAAAAAGTGAAGTATATCATAGTAAATGTTTATTGTGTGATTCAACAGAAACTGCATTTTGTTTGCCATGCCATAAAAAAGTATTGGATGATATTGCTAAAAAAAATAGACTGTGAAGACAGACCTTTTCAGGATAAAGAATTACCTAAGGGTAAAGTGTTTTCATTATATCCAGAGTAAAGCAGTTGTGTCCTGTTAGTACATAAATCTCTGAAATCTGAAACATTTGATGGAACAGGCAGAGAGAATAGCAAGGTAACAGTTAAGAAAAGAGATTGAAAAGCCTAAATATGTAGATTACTCAGACACAGAGGAAGATGACAAGCAAGAACATGAGGTATGTAATATTGCATTTGACAATAAAGGGGAGCATGATTGGATCTCCTTACAATAGGAATGTGCCCCCTACTTTGGTATCTTTCCTGACTACTTTTAAAAAGGGTTGAGATGGATGACCATTGATTGATATCTGGGTAGAGGGGTCACTGTGTAAAATGTCTTATTAGACACAGGAGCAGCAGTATCTGTCACAGACAGTTACCAGCAAATCCTATAAAAAAGGTTTGCATTTCAGCATTTAATGGCACAGGATGCTATGCAGTGAGTAGCCAAAATGTGGACATAAAGTTTAGCCAAGAGGGACAAACATGGAAGGGTGCATTTTAATGCATCCATCTTGCTCAACTACCATTATTGGTATGGACATTCTAGGGCCTTTGGGCTTAGTAATTGATCTACCTAACAGAATCCTGTGGATAGGAGACAAGCAAAAAGGAGAGGGAGAGAAAAGTACAGATTGCTATGCAATCTCTTTACCTGAAAAACCTATAGGATATGTGAATACAGACAGTGAGGATGTGTGGAAGCATTCAGAATAGCAATTTCAAAATCTGTGGTCCAAACGTCCCAGTGATTGTGGGAAACTAGAAAGCCCAGTGGGGGTAGGAAGTGATCAGGACTACATACCACCTTTTCAAAAACAATATCCTATTCCTAGGGAGGCAGAAGAACATATGGAAAAATGTATTGCAGAATGGTAAAAGGAAGGGATTATACAAAAAGACAACAGTACTACAAATTCACCAGTTTGACCAGTCAAGAAAAAAGATGGTAGTTATCGTCTTGTTATTGATTTAGGGAAGTGGTTTACAGTAATAGATTTAGCAAATGGCTTTTTTTCAGTACAACTCAGGAAAAAAGATTGGCCAAGATTTGCTTTTACATTTAAAAAAACAGCAATTTGTCATGACAAGGCTACTACAAGGATTTCAAAATAGTCCAGTTATTTTTCATCAGACAGTAGGATCTATTCTACAACATTTGGAAAAGTATGATTCAGTGTTGCATTACATTGATGACATTTTAATTCAGTCAGATACAGTAGAGGAGCATGTATGGCTTCTTAAAAGAGTTTTTCATACTCTACAGCAGGGAGGGTTTAAGATTAAAACTGAAAAAATTCAGTTTATGTCACAGGAAATCAAGTTTATAGGTACTATTATAAAACCAACAGGAAGGTCTCCTTGCCCTATGCATGTGCAAGGCATTTTACAAATGGAAAAGCCACTGACTATAACAGACCTACATAAATTCATGAGAATCATGAATTACAACAGGGAATTATAGAGGATTATGCAGCTGTGGCTGCTCCCCTATATAAAATGTTACAGGAGCAAAAGAACTCCTCCTTTTTAGAATGGGGATCCCTTGAAGAGGAGGTACTTTTACAAATAAAAGTAAAATTAGCAGAAGCTACAGAATAAATAGCACTAACACCAAGGTTACCATTTGTGTTACAAGCAGCAGCAGGGAAAAAGACACTGTCTGTGGTACTACTACAGGAATGGCCACATGGTAGCGACAATAGAATGGAAAAAACACTACGTCCAGTCACTTTCTGTAGTAGGAATATGACAACAGTAGAACTGGGCTACCACCCATGTATACAGCAATTATTAGCTATTTACTAGGGTACTAAACAAACTGAGTACCTAACTGTATTTTCCAGCATTATAGTACAAACACCACATCAAGCAGTAAAAGCTCTGATAGACAATTTTGAAATGAATAAAATTACAGATGGTATTAGTCAGGCAGTCTTTACAAAATGGATGGCACTTTTTGGAATGAAAACTTTCACTATATAGACAGGGGACAAATACTATTTGTCCAATCATATGGGATATGCAGGAAAACAGCATAACTGTTTAGAAAAGATAATGTCATCTGATGTGCAATTTTTGGCATCTGATTTGATCACTTTAAGCCATCCATCTTTGTGGATGGAGCACGATATTGGGACAAAGGCAGATACTGGACAGGATTTGTCATAGTTCCAGAGAATCCACAGCTGGATTCTCCCAAACTAATCAAGTTACGAGGACACATGTCAGCTCAAAGAGCTGAACTGGAGACAGTACTATATGTGCTAAAGTATTACAACCTTGTTAACATTTTATCAGATAGTACTTATGTAGTAAATTCTTTAAGACTGCATATGGAGACCTGGGTAAGGCAAAGATTTGTGGATAGTGCAGGTAAACCATTATGGCATGCAGAAGTATTAAAAGGTATATATAAAGTTATAACAATGTCAAATCAACAGGGACAGTATAGCATCTTAAAAGTAAAAGCACATCAAAAGCCAACCAGTGAAACTTACAGGTTAAATGCGTTAGCTGATACTTTGGCAAAACAAGCAGCACAAAATGGAAAAGAACTTCCAGAATATGAGTATGCCAGTGTAAAAATTAGTGTCTAAAAACAGTAAGACGAAGAGTCAATAGAAAAAGACCTTGTAAATATACAAACACAATAGGGCTTAAAAGAAGAAACTGATCAGTGCAACTAGCGGGTATACCACCAAAGGAGTATTATGCATACACTACCTCCAAGGGGTTACAGTTTCCATATGTACCATTTCAGTTGGCATGCCAGTTGGTCAAGTTAAATCACCAAATACTGGGACATGTAGAATCTGATAAGCTATGGGCAGCTGTAAAAGAAAAGTACTGGAACCCAAATTTAAAAAAGGTCTGCAAGCTAATTGTTGAAGAATGTTTAATCTGTCTGCAGGTAAATGCTAAAAGCAAAAGGCCTCAGTTACATCAGGTGCAGCCAGTGGATGGGGCATGGTATGCAGTTCAAATAGATTATGCAGGTCCTTTGCCAACAGCAAAGGGAGATTATAGATACCTACTGGTAGTAGTGGATGTTTTCTCAAAATGGGTAGAAGCAATTCCTACAAAAACAATAACAGCAAAATCAACTGCAGAAGATTTATGGAAAAATATATTTTGCCATTGGGGATGGCCACGGGTCATAGAGTCAGACAATGGCCCACAGTTTGTTAGTGATCTCATTAAACAAATGTGTAATTTGTTAGGCATACAGTAAAGGTTTCATGTACCATACCATCCACATTTTAATGGCATTGTAGAACGTATGAATCGGACATTAAAATAATGTCTAAAAAAGGCATGCTTAGAAAAAGGCAATACATGGATACAACATCTGCCTGGTATTTTAATGGGTATTCGAGTGACACCAAACAGCAAAACAGTTATTTACCCATATGAAATAACTACAGGTCACAAAATGCCCATACAATTACCATTTGATCCAGATATACCTAATGGTAGGCCCATGTTAGAAATCAGCAAACATCAGGAATGGGTAAAACAACTTATAACCATATATGGCTATAATACAAGGGAACAGGTGTTCCATCTATGGAAAAAGGTGCCAATATTACCAGCTGAAGAAAATCTTCCCTGCAGAACAAAAGTACTGGTAAAAATGTTCCAAACAGAAGGACCATGGGCAAGCAATTGTCAAGGCCCTTTTGAAGTAGTGGAACAAATTGGACCAGTAGTGTACAAAATCAAAGGAAAAAAGAAAAACAGAACAATGTTGGTACATAGAGATCAACTAAGAATGATCAAAAACAGTGAGCAATGTAAATCTGATTAAGTGTATTCTCTTGTAGGTTTCCAGCAGAAAAAAAATAATGAAATTGACATGATTTAAAGTGTATCCTTTTGGAAAACCAGTTTTGGATGACCAAAGGCAAAATCAATTGACAATGGAAATTTTATTTAAAGGATGTTTTTCTAAAGCAATAATAACTGTCATACTAATTATCATTGTATTGCTTAGCATTAAATTGTATTTACAACCTGTTAATGAAACCATAAAAGTACATAAAAAATAAAGTAAAGAAATGTGGAAAAGTGAACAAGACTGGTCACCATCTTTTAATATCTTTTTGGCAAGACAATGTTGGTATGCAAAAAGCATGAATGTTTCTAATTGTTGGGTATGTAGTTTAATACCAAAAGTAACAAGAGTCATGTCTTTAATACCTCTTCCACTAAATTTCCTTAGTAGTTGGAGGGTATTAATAAATGAGACAGGAGACCAAGTCATAAATGTACAGCTACATAAAGCAATATTACAGTTATCTGCTATAGTGCAGGGAATCACATGTTTTCAACAAAATGGAACTGTTCCAGTGGGTAATAGTAATTGTATTCAAACAATTGAAATGATAAACTTTCACAACCACATACCATAACATAGGTTTTCCTACTTTAGTACCAATTAAGGGTTAGTTAATATTAAGTGACACAGCAGTGATTCATTTTTCATAAAATGATAAAAACGAGTGTAAAACCAATATTACATGTTGGCAAAGTAAAACAGATAAAAACTTTACAGTTGTACATGATAAAACTCCTACTATGGGGCACATAAATGGCAGTTTTGTAAATAGCAGTGTTGCTCTGTCAGATGGGTTATATTACATCTGTGGTAAATATGCTTATAAGTGGTTACCAAAGGGATGGGATGGCACCTGTTATATAGAGTTAGTGGTGCCAGCAATGCATCATGTAAAAGAATTACCAAGAGGAAGCATTAGAAATGCAAAAAGAAAAGGGATATATTACTTGTGATTGAAAGTCCAGAAAATCCAGTAGACACCTTAGATACATCACTTATCTATCATCAACATCTTGATTATATTAAATTAAAACATATGGATTTAGGAGATTATGTAATCTCTGGAGCAGGTATTTTCCCTTGGCATGGGGCTGCAAAAGCCATCTGGGAGCTGAGAAAACTATCCAAACTAGTTGAGGTATTGGCATTTGCTACTTTCAATGCAGTCCTTGACATTACTGCTGAAATGGCAGCTATACAAACTATGGTTTTACAAAATCAAATGGCATTAGATTACATACTAGCATCCCAAGAGGGTACATGTGCTTTAATAGGAGAACAATGTTGTACATTTATTCCAGACAAAACAGAATATGTAAAAGCACATTTAGAAGTGATTGCACAAGTATCTCAACATACTAGAAAAGCTGGAATGATGATTGGAGTGAATGGTTTAGTAGTCTATTCACAGGATGGGTAGGAAAGATCATTATATTTTTAATTTCTTTTATTGTTATTGTAGTGCTTGGTTGCATATTATTTACATGTATTAAAGTCTGCTTAACAAGAGCTAGTCAAGTTACTGTTGTTAATTGCCATAATGAGAAAGTATTACCAAATAATGCTGAATTTGTATCCCTGGTTTAAAATAAATCAAAAGAGGGAATTGTTAGAGTATGCTCAACAAGGTATTAAGGTTAAAAGTAATTCTGCTACAAATATGCAACATAAATAAGGTATAAAATAAAGATTGCTTAAATGTAAAAATATGGGATTAGCATCCATACTAAATGATTGTGGCTTGAAAAATAAGGAATTTGCTTAATGGACATGTTTTCCTACAGAATCAGCAAGAATGTATGCATTTCAAACTGTCAGCAAGAAAGCTGACCTCTTACAGACTTAGCAAAAATGTAAAAAACAGGATGTATACATTTCACATTGTCAGTAAGAAAGCTAACCTGCTTCCTTAAAGAATGGACAACAGGAAAACAATCTGCATGTGTTTCTATCATATGACACTGTTAAGCAAGGAAGCCTGAATGGATATGCTTTCATCAAGTCAGGATTTGCACAAGATGTTTCCTTAAAAGACAATACAGCATTATTTCTCTACAGGACAAAAACAATGTTTCTGCAAACACCAGCAAACAGATGTTTTCATACAAAGACCAAAAGAGAATACCAAGGAGAAAAACAGGTGGTAAAACCACTATAAAGAGACTAAAGCAGATAACATTATTAGAGGTATTTGTGTAGGAGCACACACTTGTTCCAAGGTAATATTGTATCTCTTACATCATCCATGCTGTTTGAGAAGTAAAGTAGCACAGTAACTGAAGCTGTAATGATTGTTTGTGTGATTTGTTATAAAAAGCTATTTATTAGTTACTGCTTTTGAAGTGACAGAGTTTGGTGCTGTATCAGTGTACATTCTACAAGTTTCTGTGGGCAACAGACTGTAAATGCAATTATAACTAGACTTTGTTTTTAGCAGAGTCCAGCCAGCAAGACCTTAGTGTCTTAAGAAGACTTTGGAACCATCACAGTAAGCAACACCTTGATAATTAATTTTTCACACTGTTAGAATAAAGTCAAACATATCCCCAAGGCTAACAAATCCCACCCACTCTCTAATGGCTCAGAGGAATAAAGCCTGGAAGCTGTGGTCTAAAACTAAATTCCCCTCCCACCGCCAACTGTACAAACAACTATGTAACCTTGCCAAGAAAGCCATCACCAATGATAAGAGAAACGTCTACACAAACCTTCCTGAGTCACAGCTAAATAACCCAAAGAAGTTCTGGCATTCAATCAACAAAATCCTTCATCTGGGCAAACCCTCCTCACCACAGCCTTGCCCTACAAATAAACCAGTTCAAACTGCCACTAACTTTAACTCCTATTTTATAGACACAATCAGCAAATTAATCAACCATTCTAACTCCAAAATGGCACTACTCCCCCAACCTTCCTAAACACCCTGACAGCTCCTCAGCTTTCTCCCTAAAACTGTATCTGCTAACTACATCAAATCCCTGCTTCTTAAATTAAAACCCCGCTCCACCTCAACAGATGGTCTCCCTCTACTCTTTCTCCAGAAAGCAGTCAATTCCCTCACCCTCCCAATCTCTATTCTCATTAACTGGTCCATTTCTGAGACCTATGTCCCTGTAATCTGGAAAAAGTTTTATACTTTACCCATTCATAAAGAAGGCAGCTCTACTGAACTATCTTACTTTAGGCACATTACAATTCTATCTCCTCTCTCCAAGATCTTTAAAAAAATGCGTACATAAACAATTCCTACACTACCTTATACAAGAGAATCTAATCACCCTACTCAACATGGTTTTCGTCCTGGACATAGCACCTCTACTGCTCTCATTTCTTCATTACCATGATCTCTCAAGCCAGAGATCAGAACAAACTAGTGTCTTGCCTCTTTCTTGATCGCTCAAAAGCTTTTGACATCTCCTCTTAAATAAACTCTCTGAACTCAACCTATCTGCCACTATCATCTCCTAGTTCTATAGCTACCTTAACAACCATTTCCAATCTGTTAAATGGCTTTCTGCTATCTCTCCTGAACTGCCTTTCAATATGGGGGTTCCCCAAAGTTCAATACTTGGCCCACTTCTATTTACTATCTTTACCAATCAGTTATCCACCTCCTCACCTTTGTCTTCACTTGTATAATACAATGATGACTCCACAGTCATCACCATAGCTGATACCCTCTCTGATCTACATACTGGAACCCAGAACTCCTTTTTATATATAGAAAATTGGCTCAACAAGAACCAGCTAATCCTAAACCCAAAGAAGATTAAACTATTGCTCTTCATCCCCAAAACTATGAATCATCTTAAACCCTTTTCCTCTATCAGCTCTCATAACAACACACCTATATCAGCAGAAACTAATACCAAACTTGCAGTCATTATTGATGACCAGCTGAAATTTAACCTGTATGTTCTCAGTAACATTAAGAAAACCCACCAAAAACTTGGCCTTCTTTACAGGACCAAAACATTTTATCCAGTAAAGCTAAGATAGCCCTATTCCATGCCTACCTACTACCAACCCTTCTCTATGGTTCTCATATCCTCACTAACTTACAAACCACATTACTCTCTAAACTAGAGTCCACTTATAATAAGGTAGCCGCATTTGCTGCTGAACACCCCTACCACTCTCACCACTGTTTAGCTCTCAGGATACTAAACTGGTTAGAGCTTCCACACAACCTTTTACTCTCTCAACTTCAGATAATTCAATCTATACTTCACCTGCCTTCTATCTGTCCCAACATTATCTTTGTCATCTCCACCTACTGCCCTACTAGAACCCATTGTAGCTCTGAACAACATCTCCTCTCTATATATAAGCCAAAAAACAAAATAGGCAATAACCTTTATAGCTGTTCCCCAGCTGAGAAATGGAATAAACTTCCTCTGGTCATTCAAAACATTAAGCCTAAACACTAGTTCAAAAATGCTGTAAAAAAACACTTAAGCAATAGATGGCTATGTCTGTGTAATCATCTCCTGATTGACTTTATTCCTCTCTGCCATTTTGCCTCTCACCTTGCTTTCATATTTATTCACCATACCTTCTCTCTACTCCACTAATGTTTCTCTATATTACCCATACTAGTTCTAGATTTCAACTTCACTAGCATAATTACTATAGACTCCTATTTGAATTTTTTTGAGTTTTTAGTAGGTTCCACTCAAAAGTGCTATTAAGCTAAACTGATGAAGAAGAATGTAATTTCTCTGTTCAGTTTGTTTCCCTGTATTATAAAAGGTGTACTTGTTAATCTTTTAGAATCCTAACTTCTACTTTTTATCTTAGTTTGTTACTGTTGTAATACTGTTAGGTAGTTTTGTATTATATATTAGGTTTATGTAGTTATGTAGTTTTGTATTAATGTTTTTGTGGAGCTTTTCTCCCCAGGTCTCCACTGAAAAAGGACTCTGGCCCAGCTGGACCAACCCAGTTAACAAATGTCAAATAAATAAATAAATAAATAAATAAATACATAATAGTATAGTGTATGTTATAATAGCTTGGTATCAACTGTGGTCACCTTTTGTTTTTTTTCTCTCTGCTTGCCTTGCATTTTGTGTTGCTCATAGAATTGTACTGTTTTTTACAAGTTATGCTGCCCATCCCCTGTATCCTCTATCTTAGTTACTTGGTAATCAGAATGTTTTAAAACTCCAGATCTAATGTTTAACTTATTTTCCTTTTTATTTCCAGTCCAAGTCCACTAAGCAAAAGTTTTATTCTGTGTCCCAGGCAACCTGCAATTAACCAAAGGCTGTCTGGTTGCCCTACACTGTGAGACCTTGCTTCGGTGGAACGCTAAAGTGCTTTCAGCTAAACTAGTGATATGTTAGAGTTGTATTTAATCTGTCTTTTAAACTGAAGACATTTTGCTATAGCCTTTTAATGTAAGTGTGCACACTACTGGTCCTGCCCCCCATTTTTTTCTCTTCCTATTGTACTCCTAGGTCAGTTGCTTAAAGCTACTTTCTTCCCTTGGAAAAGGTTTACCTATGCACCTGCAGTCTATACTTGTATTGTTTTTCCCTATAGACATGGTGGTCCTTTTCACCACACTGTCCTAAATTAGTAGCACAAGATTTCTAGCTATTAGGAAGATACTGCAATACACTGACCTGGAACTGACTGAGCTTGGTTTTACTGATTGTTTTTTTTGGAAGCTGGCCTGGTCTGTTTTTTATGACTCATCCCATTTCATTCATCCTTGCTGGACTTGAGCTTACTCCACTCCCCTACCCTACTCCCATTCCCACCCACTCTTGACATCATTTCCTTTAAAGCTAAACCTGCTTTGCCCCACCTCTGCACTAGCCAATAGACACCCCCCTCTCCTCTACTCTTACCACATATCACTATCAACTGTAACACCCACTCCCTACTCTTCCTGAGCCTTACCTGTTTTTAACTCTTTTAGTCACTCACTTTATAAAACTCCTTCAGTCAATCCTGATTTCGTCTAATAACCTTAAATAAATTGTTACCCTTTAATTAGTTCTGAGCTGAAATTAAATCATGGCTATACCTTTCAAAACTCTATTTCTGTCCCTCCTATTTCTAATTTTTTTCTCAGCTCTAACCACTTACACTACTCATCTCCCACACTCTCTTATCCCACTACTCACCATGCAAATAACTACTCCACCCCTATTGCCCCCTTTCTCTTTAACCATACCACTATATAATTTCACAAGTTCAAAGTATTTTACATACCAAATTCCCACCCTCTCATCAAAACAAAACATCAGTTCCTTTGCAAATATTTCTTCATACAAATACTTCAAAGCAAAATGCTACTTTTATCTGGTGATATTACCCCAACCCAGGCCCTTGCCAACAGCACTCTGACCATACTTATACAGCACCCCCAATTTCCAACAGCCACAAAAATAACTCATTATGATCACAAACTTCCAAAAGTCTATCTTTTTTGTCGATGAATATACAAAGCATTGTCAATAAAAGTACCCTCCTTCACCCGTGGATTTCTCAATATAACCCAGATATACTCGCCCTATCTGAGACATGGGTAAAACCTCATATTACAAACTGGAAAATTCTCTCCTGGTTATAATATTGTTTGACTGGATAGAAGTACAAAAAAGGTGGAGTAGTAGTTATACTCTACTTTGACCATCTCTCTCTCTCTCTCTCTCTCTCTCCCTCTCAATAGCTATCCTTGATTTCTACCCTGCCAAAATGCTTATAGCAATGTGTAACCTGAATCAACACAGAAAACTTGTCATTGCAGCAATTTACATACCCCCAGGTAAAAACATTCTCATAATTGAGCAGTTTCCTTCTTGAATTTATATATCCATTCCCTATGAAACCATTATCCTTGGGGATATGAATATCCACTAGAACCTTGTTAATACTGCATCCCTGAGCTATTCTATAAACCTTTATGTCTTTACCTAGCTGATCACATCACCCACACACCAGCAAAAAAATTCCCAGAACAGCTCAGTCATCGAATGGATATTGGCACACCTTGGCTGACCTGGTGTGACTTAGTGTAAGTTTCTTCATTGTATGGATCTTTTACTGTTTTTTGTGTAACTGAATGACTTGCAGCTAAATTCTGGTTCTGCACAGACTGCTCTATTTTTTTTCAGAGGCTGTATAAGTAGCTAGTGCCTTTACTGAATTTCTGTGGTAATATTTGTGTTTAAACTGAACCTGTACCTAGAGAAAGTGTATAATCAGAGCTCCTCCTTGCTGCATGTGTTTTTTAATGTTTAAATTGCACACACACATTGAAGAAGTGCTTTTATGACTTGAATAACTTGGGCTAGCTATACCTGAAGTGCTTTTACTGGCAATTTTCCAGTTGTACAATTGTGAATAATTGATTTAGTTTTTCTGGTATATCCTTAAAATCTGGCAAGTGTTTATTTACTGCATTGCTCTCTTGCTTAGGTTTCTTAGCTATAAATCTTAGTTCATTCTGAAGTATGCTACTTTACCCTCCCACCAAACCTTTCTGAATGCATTATTATATAATAACTGCCTGTTGTTGCCTTCATGCTACTCCTAGAATTTCTGCTTTTCTCTTTTCCTAGTTGAACTCTACAGTTCCCTACAAAACGGCGTCTACAGGACTGCAATCAGTTTCTCTCAACATTTAAACAGAGCAGGTTACACACAAAAAGCATTTGTTAAGCTTTCACTTACAGTGCTTTGTAATTAAGCAGGTCACCATATTGGTCAGCCATAGGGCTCTTTGTTTCTACTTGAGTGGTTGCCTCCTTCCCCTGTAACTGAAGTAAATTGACTCTTACATTAAGAGCTGTAATACTTACCTTATAGCTTTAGGACACCTTAGAAAACCTTGTAAACTGCAATAGCCCCGCTGCGTTCGCCCTCGCTATGCTCGGGCTCTCTTCGCTCCCCTCCCTGCCCCCAATTCCCTCCCGCCCCCAGTACCTCTAGATTTATAGTACTATAGCCACTCCCCCACTTTCTTGATCCTATCTGCTTTCATCTGGGATAATTCCACCCACATTCTACTACCAACATTTTAATGGCACCTATTAGCTTTCATCTGGCATTCTCCCATCCCCCTTCCAGTACCTTTACCTCACCACTCTATCTTCTGGTGTTGCATCACCAGGTAAAACAGTTCCTTCACTCACTAGCTGAATCACATATAATGATATACTCCTCTTTACTACCCCTCTTGTTCACACCATACCTCCTTACCTTGTATGAAAACCAGTTTCTCACGGGATTTCAGGTCCCAAAAGGCCATACTATCACCCCAGCTGTAAATCCTTCCACCTTCAACCATACTTACAGTACCAGATCCTATCCAACATCTTGTTCAGTCTATCAACATCTCAACCCCAGGCACATTAGCTCTAGATCCAAACACTACCACAAACTAATAAACAAATTCCTGAAGTTCATCACCAAGTATAGACTCAACCTAATACTTGGTGGTGATATTCACCCCAACCCTGGCCCACTCACTTCAGATACACATACCCCCTCTACTTGTAATCTAAGCTACAAACCTACAATTAATAGGCCAACTAACTCTCTCCTAGTCTGTCATCTCAATATTAGAAGCATTAATAACAAGGTACATGAATTGCATGCACTTCTGGATGTCCACTCCCCTGAGATTCTCTGTTTATCTGAAACCTGGTTAAAACCTAACACTAAAGATAATGAAGTATTACCACCTGGATACAACATACACAGGCTGGATCGTGCTTCGAGGAAGGGGGGTGGAGTAGCTGTACTCTCTAAATCTGAGTTGAATGTCACCATAGATGTAATACAACCTCCTCAGATTAATAACTCAGAGATTCTTGCCACCAAATTGCAACTTAATAAAAATAAATGCATTAATATCATCTGTATGTACATTCCCCCAGGTAACAATATATCTACATTTGAAGATATCCTGCACTGGCTATCATGTCACTACCCCCAAGAAACTCTACTACTTGGAGACTTTAACATAGACTGGGGCACCTGTTCCTTAGAATCCCCAACCACCCATATTAACCTGCATGCATTTACACAAATCATATCCACCCCTACCAGGATAGGTAAACCCAACCAAAAAGAAAGTATACTTGACTGGGTACTCGTAAACAGTCACCCCCAACTGTACACCTCTGGTACCCTCTTTAATGGCCTAAGTGATCACCTTCTCACATATGTAATTAAGCACAAAACCATTAATTCCCAACAACCCTTACTCAGAAAGGTTAGAAACAATAAAAACTTTGACCCTGCCAAATTCCAACAAGAACTAAACTCATGTAATTGGTCTATTCTAAAACACCTCCCCTTAGAGGAAGCAATAGCATACTTTAACAACAAATTCCTTGAGATCCTTGATTTGCATGCACCTGTTCGTTCAAAGAGAACCAAGGCAAAAACTGCACCATGGCTTTCTATAGAGTCTAAACTCAAAATTACCCTTAGAAACAAAGCATGGGCTTTATGGCGTTCTTCTAAAGACCCTCAAGATCACATTAAATACAGGCAATCCAGGAACAAAACCAAAAAAATCAATTTTACAAGACAAAAAACAATACTACTGTAATTTACAGACAGTAAATCAAAATAACCCTCAAAAGTTTTGGGCAGGTTTAAATAATTTACTACATCCTGGACAAACTTCAACCCCAATCCCTGCTACTACTATTGATAAAACCCCTGAAGATGTTTCTGATAGTTTTAACCAATTCTTTACTGAGACAATTCAAGCCCTAGCTAGCCAACTACCTCCTAGCTCCCCTGGTCCTGAAAGTAGCACCCCTAGAAACCTACTTGCGTTCAGCTTCCAACCAGTTGCCACTTCACTTATCCGTACCTTGATCAAAAAATTAAAACCCACTACACTTTCTGCTGATCAACTCCCTGCCGAATACCTACAAAATCAGCTGATGCTATTGCTTACCCTGTCTCAATACTAATCAATTGAACCATAGTAGAAGCTAAAATTCCCACCATCTGGAAAGTATCCTATGTAATCCCACTTCACAAAGGAGGCAGCTCTACTGAATTCTCCAATTATAGGCCAATAGCTATACTCTCTCCACTTGCAAAGATTATGGAAAAATGTATTCATAGACAACTCATGCACCACCTAATCCAAAATCGCCTTATGGCAGACACTCAGCATAGCTTCTGTCCTCATCACAGCTCTACTTCAGCCCTCCTAGCCTTTACTAACACCATAAACCATAATCGCAACAATAATTATATATCCTCAGCCCTCTTTTTGGATCTTTCCAAGGCATTCGATATGGTTGATCACCAACTTTTAATCCACACCCTGCAAACATTCTGTCTTGATACTGGAGCCCTCCAAAGGTTTCAATCCTACCTAAATGGTTGACAGCAGGCTGTCCTCTGGCAGAACAAACTCTCTAACCTTCACCTAACACCCTCGGAGTACCACAAGGCTCTATACTAGGGCCCTTGCTGTTCTCCATCTTCATTAACGACCTTTATACTGTAATCACAAAAGTCAGCTGTATCCAATATGCTGATGACTCTACTCTGATTTGCTCAGCCACATCTCCAGTAGAGTTATGGTCAGCTACCCAGACCACCTTTAATACAATAGAAAACTGGCTTTCTGAACATCATCTGATCCTAAATCCCAAAAAAACTAAAATGCTGTTATTTTCACCAACACATAGGTCTACCGCTTTCACCTTTACCATAAAATCAAATGATGGCACAATAATCTCCCCTGACCCATCTACAAAACTATTAGGTGTCATCATAGACAATAATCTAAAATTTGACCTACATGTTAACCAAACTATCAAAACCATCAATAAAAAACTAGGGTCACTTTACAGAATAAAAGCCTTCCTAACCCCTCCAACTAAAATTGCCATAGCTCGCTCTCACCTTCTTTCAACCCTTCTGTATACATCCCCTCTACTCTCGAATTTGAACAAGACTGTCTTTAACAGACTCTCAATTTGCTACAACCACATTGCCAGGTTTGCCACTGGGCTACCTTTTAGGACACATCATTGCGTCAATCTAAATCAGCTCGGTTGGCTTGAACTACCCAGCCAAATCCAGTATAACCAACTGATTATGGCCTATAAAATCCTCTATAATCCGGACAATACTCCTGCACTTAAAAATATTATCACCCCCTATAACAATCCTAGACTGCTTTGATCCTCTAACAAACTACTAATTCAGACTAGCAAAATTAATAACACAGCCGGTGATTCTCTCTTTGCAAACTCTGTAAGTAGATCCTGGAACTCTCTTCCAGCTGATATTACCTTACTTTCCACCTTAGGTCAATTTAAAACTAGACTCAAACAACATTTGTCACTTAACTGGCTATGTCAATGTACCAAGCCTGGCTAACTCTCTCTAGAATGTGTAAAAATCTGTTAACCAGTTTACTGTGTAATTTAATTTAATCCTGACTTGTGCTCAGGATTAACTGTAACCTGTGGAACTTGTTTAACTTGCTTACTTATGTAATCTCTGTAAATAGTCTGTTTGTAATATGTAATGCTGGTATTATGTAATGCTGTATCTGCTTACCCTTGGAGCTTTTCTCCCCGGGCCTCTGCTGAAAATGGACATGCATCCAGTCGGACTATCCCGGTCAACAAATGTAAAATAAAATAAAAATAAATAAATAAAATAGTATCCAACCCCCAGTGCTATCATAACCCTTCCACCCTACCTAGCTCCCTTAGTGACCACCTCCCTACTTCAGTAGTAAGACACTCTCCCAATCTTAACAAGAGCCACCAATACAAAGAGTCTCATAACCTTAAAAACTACAATCCTGTCACCACTGTAAACTGGTCATTCCTACACACATTACCCCTTAATGAGGCTGTCCAAAGCTTCAACAATATATTCCTAGAAACCCTTAACGCCCTGGCTCCCAGAAGAAAACTTAAACCAAAATGTAATTATGGACCATGGCTAAATCAGACAAACTGATCACTTATGAACAACAGTGCCTGAAGAGTGTGGACAAAAAATAACAACTCAACTTTCCACCTGAACTTGTATAAACAGCTTTGCAACCAAACAAAAATGCAGGTCCTAATAGACAAAAACAGAATTTTATCAAAAATCTCTGAGCAACCCACATTCCAACCAGAAGAAAGTTTGGCACTCAATAAACAAATTACTATCTCCAGAGAACCCCTTTTCCCCAAACCCCTCCCCTAACAAACCTTCTAATGAAACTGCACCTCTACTTAACAACATTTTCATTGAAACAATAGAAATGCTTACTAAAGCAGAAACTCTTGATATTAAGACTCCACCTCCCACCTCATCTCTTCCCTCATTCTCACTATCACCCGTAGCAACTTCTTTCATAGGTTCATAGGTTCATAGGTTCATACTAGGCTATCTGCCCTAAGGCATTTATAAGCCTAGCCAGAATTGGTCTGATGAAGTTCTGCTCTTTGGTTTTACCAGCTAGCCAGAATGTGTTTGGCTTTCGCCACCCATTTTAAATTAATTTTGCTATGCCCTTTTTCGAGGTTAGTATATTGTGCCTCTGTCTAACAGTGACACAGAAGTGATACCCGGGTTAAACCTACGATCTCCCATCCACTCATCAAGATTCCTCTTGAAGAGAGTCAATGAGGGACTCTGCCTAACCTGGACTGGGATCATAAGTACACTTCTTAGCAAACTCAAACTCTTCCTCATCAGCTGACAAACTCCCTCTATTATTTCTCAATTATGCAGCCAAATCCATAGTATACTCTGTATCAATACTTATCAATAGGTCCATCCAAGAAAATACAGTACTAGATATCTGGAAAAAAATCTTCATGATATTCCTCCACAAGGGAGGAAATTCTACAGAACCCTCAAATTGCAGGCCTATTGCCATATTATACACCTTATCCAAGATACTGGAAAAATGTACACATAGACAAATACAAAACCACCTCTTACAGGCAAACCTAATTACACCCACATAGCACAGTTTCCAACCCTTGCACAGTACTACCACTGCTTTCCTATCTTTCAGATACAACATTGCCCAAGCCAGAGATAATAATAAACTCATATCAGCTCTATTCCTTGACCTATCCAAAGCATTTGATATAATTTCCCATCCCATCCCCCCAAACAAACTTTCCAACCTACAACTCTTTACCTCCTGGTTTAACAGCTACATCTCAATCAGATATCAATTCATCAGATGGCAAATATCCTTCTCCTCTTTCTGTCTTGTTAAGATCGGGGTTCCACAAGGTTCATAAATTAGTACCAGGCTAACTGTCCTTGTAGGCCATTCCAATCCCAGCCAATTACCTCATGTGAGAATCAAACCCTGCACCTTGTGCTTATAATGTGAACACCTTAACTACTATGCCAACATCCCACGCTATCCTGGACCCCATACTTTTTAATATATTTACAAATAACCTCCATGTCTCCTGACCCCACTCTTCCTTAATACAGTACGCAGATGATTCCACAATTATTAATACATTCGACAATATACAAAATCTCCACATTGTCACTCAACAATCTCTCCACCTAGTAGAACAATGACTAACTGAAAAAACCTGCTGCTCACCCCCAAAAAGACCAAGCTTCTCTTTTTCCTTCCAAAAAAAACCCTCAATCCAGCTAAGACAACTTCACCATCTCATCCTTAGATAATACAATTATCATCACTGATTCAAACACCAAATTAGTTGGCATTACTATAGATGACCAATTAAAATTTGACCTACATATCTTAAACTGTATCAAAAAGTCCAATCTAAATCTAGGTCTTCTGTACTGCAACAACAAATACATACTTAACAAATCTAGACCTATACTAGCTCAAACATTTATTCTACCATCCCTGCTGCATGCTGCTCCCATACTTACTAACCTCCAAAATAATCTCCTAACCAAACTAGAACCCACCTATAACAAAATAGCAAGATCTGCAGCCAATAATGGTTACAAATCCCATCACTGTATATCCCTGCAAAGCTTAAGATGGCCTGAGCTCCCCCACATGCTTCAAATATCACAACTACAAATTGCACCCAACATCCTAAATAGCCCCAACTGCTCCCCTGCCCTTACATCCATAATTACACCCTACACACCCAATTTTGACCTCAGAAGAACACAACAAAACCTTCTGCAGGTGACCAAGCCAAACAAAAATATTTGAAAAATACTTTACAGTCATTCAATTGCATACTCATGGAACAAACTTCCATTTATCCTTTGCTCCACTACCAAAAGTGGCGAATTCAAACAGCAACTAAAAATTCATTTCCAACATGCATGGATCTGTACTTGCCAATAAATTGCCTAATGCATCTTCTTCTCTCAATTAACAAATCTGCCTGGTATCTACCTAAACTGTCTACATATATTACTCTCTCTGCAGTTAGTAACTATGCTATTAAATGTATGTTTGCTGTACTATATCATGATGTTACTCTGAATTTTTTTTAATTTTAGGAATTGACACATTCCTTGTAAATAACTTAATGCTAACCAAATTTCTCAAACATATTGTTACTGCATTCTCAAAATGCTGTACTTTTGCCTTGTATATATTCATATTGTATATTTCTCTCTGTTTTTGTACTGTTAAGTATCTTACAAATTGAATTGTTACTTTTTCCTTATTTTCTAATTACGTTCTTGGAGCTTTTCTCCTTGGGTCTCTGCTGAAAAAGGGCCAAATCACACTAACTCGGTTAACAAATATAAAAATAAATAAATAACTTTTACTAAGAACAAAAACTTTTTTACTTACAGTTACTTCATTCCCTTCAGAGTCCTTCTAACATTAATGGCATGAGGTAGTGTTTACACTGTAAGGTCCTTCCTCCACTTTAAGACGATCAATAGACTTTGCCTTTTTCAGATACTTCTTGCAGAGGCACTGATCATTTAGAACTATGTTTAATAGGACTGATATCTTATAGTTCTCTCTTTATTCACTAATTTTATGCTGCTGCTGGTCTTCTTACTGATCATCCTGACCTCCCAACACCAATCCCTGGTTAAATTCTGGTTTTCTATCTCCAGGCCTCTAACAATCATTGATCATCTTAATTACACAGCTGCCTCAGCTAGAATATTGTCTTCGACTATTTACTGCACCTTCTAAAAGAAATATATTCTCCATTCAGTCCATGTTAAATGCCATTTGCATACTCATCACTCTCTCCCCAAGAAATGAACACCACTGCAAAACCATTGAGAAAGGTAACTGGCTACCTGAGAAACAAAGTGCTTACTTTCTGCTTGGCTCTCAACTCTTTAATTTTATTAGAAATGACACAGTCCCTCTACTAGCTTCCAGACTATTCAGAGATGCACCAATATACAACCTTAGATATCTTAACCACTCATACCATCTCCTCTAAACCCCTCAAACTAGGCTTCAGTGCACAGTTTATGCTTTCCTAGTTCTTGGTTCCATACTATTCGATCTCTCCCATCATTTCTCAAAGATCATTCCTGTTACCCCATTTTCTATTCACAGATAAAAGCACATTTTGAGACTCTAGGAAAATGAACCTGCTATCTCTCTGGTCATGTAGGTTCATAGGTTCATAGGTAGGTACTAGGCTATCAGCCCTAGGGCCTATACAAGCCTAGCCATAATGATTCCTTGGCTACTGCTTCCCACAAATATTTACGTTCCTGGACCTCTGTCTAGCAGGACTACTGATGTGATCCCTAGGGTGAATTTCCTATCTCCCATCCAATCATCAAGGCTCCTCTTGAAGAGGGCCATTGAGGCACAATGCCTGACATGTATGGGCAGCCTTTTCCAGAGTATGGGGAATCTCTGGGTCAGGAACCTATCCCTCCAGCATGTTCTATTCATTGTGATGACAAGGTTAAGATCCCTGGAGCATGTGGCTCAGAGGTATTGGGATTTCTTTAAGTGTAGCATGTCCAACAACTCTGGGTTTGACATGGCCTTGTATGTTAAGCAGAGATCGCCTCTGAGTAGACGATATGTAACAGAGTATAGCTGGAGTTTTTTAAAGCGGTCAGTGTAAGGCATCTGCTTTAGGCATGTGATTCTTTTAGTGAGGTATTTCTGCGGCCTTTCTAATTGTTGCAAATGTCTTGAGAGGTACATAACAAATGGGGCATTGTATTCTATAATGGTTCTAATGAGGGATTAGTACAGAGGGACAATGACCTCCTTTTTTTCTGGATGAATAGCCCTTAGTGATGAGGTGTGCCACGTAGAAGGATTTCCTAACTGTTGTGGCTATGTGGTTATCAAAGGTGAGACCACTGTCCACCTGTGTCCCTAGGTCTCTTATCACACTTTCAGTGTTTAGTGTACTGCCACCTATGTGGTAGTTCACAGGTACATGTTTTTTCCCAAAGGGGGCAACTATACATTTTTTGGCATTTAGCTTGAGCCCATGGCTCTGGCACCAGGCATCTGTTTTGGTAAGGCCCTTTTTTAGTATATCAACATCATTTGGGGATTCAATAATGGCTCCCAGCTTACAGTCATCTGTGAACTTTGTAACCCAGAGTCCCTTATTGTTGGCCTGTACGTCAGAGAAGTAGATGCCAAACAAGAGTGGTCCCAGGACAGAACCCTGCGGTACACCACCTGTCACTTGCCTGGAGCTAGATTTGGAATTGGCTACTTTTACATTGTGTGTTCTGTCAGTAAGCCAGTTTGCAACCCGTCAAGTGATGTAGGGATTAATGCCCAGCTTAGTAAGTTTATCTATGATTCCAGAGTGGGGGATAGTGCTGAAAGCCTTGGCAAGGTCCAAGTAGGCTGTGTGAACCACCTTCCCCTCGTCCACGGCTCTGGAGACTGATTTGAAGAAGTTGATCTGGTTCAGGAGGCAAAATTGGCCCTTCACGAACCCAAACTAGGTGGGGTCCAGTGTATGAAAGTTGCCAAAGTTTTTGCTTATAAGTTCCATGATAATACATTCCATGGCTTTGCAGATCAGGCTCATCAGACTGATGGGACAGTAGTTCGCGGGATCCAAAGTGGATCCCCCTTGTGGAGTGGGATGACTGCAGCTGTGCGCCACATAGGTGAAGTGCCAGTTCATTTTGTAGTTCATGCAGTACACAGCCCAGGATGTCATCTGGTCCCATGGATGCTGTATTGTTGGCTTTGGAGAGTGCATTTTTTACCTGAGTGGCCATGATTACCAGAATTTGGCATTCTTTCGGTATTGAGATGGGCCCTTTAGGGGGTGAGAGGGGGGTGAAGTTGGCACTGAATCTATCTGCCAGGATATTGGGAATATCCTTGGGATCATTATATCTAGTGCCATTCTGCTGTAGCTCAGAGCAAATCTGAGTATAAGTTCATCTCTTCATTCCCTTCATCTGTCACCACACCTTGTAATGACTCCTATTTTTGATTGTGATTCTTTCAGCATGCCAGCTCTGATGCTCTATATTTAATGCATGTATATACTGTTTTTTTAGTCATTCTGTATATAATATCATTTATCTATTTCCTTTATACCCTCAAGCCAACTATGATATTCACTTTGTATATAACATGTATATATTGCTTTTTATCATTCTGTCTATATAGAATGTCATGTATCTGTTGTGTTTTTTTCCTGAGTTGAGACCGATATGGGGCCAATAGGATCAGTGGTCTACCCCCGTTAACAAATTAAAAAGAAATAAAAATAAACTCTGTGCTGCTCCTGATTCTACAAGTCAGCATTTGTGATTTTTTTCTGTTGCTAAAGCATTTTCCTTTGGAATTTTAGAACTGCTTCAATTGTAAATTTCTCCATGGAATGTTGCTATTGTCAGAAGAATGAGAAGTCCTGTTCACTTCTGCTTGCTGACTCACTCTTTTCTTGGCTAAACTTTTTTCCCCCTCCTTAGTCTGTTCTCCATCCCAAAAATATCCTGAAACACTATCCCCTCTAATTTAGCAAATCCTGCTGTGGAACACAATCCAGTTGCTTATTCATGCTTCCATAAAATTAATGCAATCTATCCCTCCCATTTTCTCTGATATAGTAGTTTTCTCTGCATGCTCTGTCTTCTAACTCTACTATTTTTAAATAGTCTTTGAGAAGCCTTGGCTTATCTGACAAGTCTTTATTATTTGGATGTATATATTCCTCCAGTGTCTCACTTATTGTTAACACCTTTGAATGCAATTGATTTATTTTTACTCCAAGGTAAACTCCTTTACTAAAGTTGAGAACTGAACTGCTTTTTGCTGAACAGTTGCAAGATTCTTCCCAGCCATAGCTTGCTCTTCTCCTTGACTGGTCATTTTTTATTACTTTCTCCAAATGTCTTATTTGTCAGCATTTGGGAAGTCTAATTACTATCCCAATTGATAACTTTTACTGGCTTTTTTAACAATTTCTCAGCTTCACACTGGAAGATCTTTACTCCACCTGCTGTTCAGTGTGCAGTCATATAGGAAGTGTGGATCTTGAGACAAAACATAAATAACCAGGAAAATACTCAGATTCTTCACTGTACCTTCAAAGATGAAACATTACTGTCTAACATTACAGAAAACTAATTGTCTACCAGTTACTGCTCCATCTTTCTTTTCATATTGATTCAAAATTCTATATAAAATTACTAGCCAGCCCCATAATAAAGTCCTTAATAAGGCCCAGGTGACTAAATTTTGATGAGGTGCATAGATACTTGATGAAGCTCACATGGAAGAAGGGGAAGAGGGTGCAGTTGATTAAAAGTTGTAGCTGCCTCATGGAGAAAGGAAATTTGGGAATTTTGGGATATGTATGAAGTCAATTGGTGGTAGGCTTCCTTGAGTAAATGCACAGGATATTTGTAGCTTCCACTGATATGGGTTGCACTTCCCTCTATCCAGAGGAAGGGTTAGGCAAATAATTAAAAAATTCTTCTTGATAGGCAACCCTCATGGCTGCCTTAATGATGCCCGCTCCCCCTAAATGGCTCTTGCCATACTGGATCTGGAAAGTTTCTCAATGTTAGTGACTGAATGGGCTTAAAGTCAACCAGCAGGAAGCTTTATGGTCAGAAGTGTAAGGGCAAAGAGAGCACATGCACAATTACAAACACACACACATACAAACACCAAATAAATCACTGTAAGTTACTGCTCAATTTTAAGACACAAGATTAAATATTTTCAGCTCCAACTATAATTTGAGAACTAACCTGAAGGAATCTTATTATTTGCATCAACCACTATTTATCACCACAGTACTTCTCATGCCATCTGTGTTTTATAGTTAATTTCATTTCTGGATATACTCCTAATGTAAAAGCAGCAAATGGTTTGAAAACAAAACAAAAGTTATGACATGTCTTTTGATGTTTTAGTGTCAATATTACTGTTGGTTCAGTTTTTATTTATGACCACACCCACAAAATAATGTCAAGTTAGGTTTTATCAATAATTTACATGCAATGAGTAATCAAAAGCACCATGGTTCTTTAGAGGAACAGCTACTTATTTACATTACAGTTTCAATAATAGAGAATGACGTGTTAAAAGTTTCAAGAATGGGTATTCTACTTATCAGAAATAGCTGACAAATTGTCTTAGTAGGATATAAGACTTTCTTATTGCTCCAGTTTGCATAGAATAATGGTAGCTTATACATTAATATATCTACTGAGGAAATGTGGATACAGTATTTCATGATGTCATATGAGGCATTTTCAATTTCAAGGACATTTCGGGGGGGTGCTTGCAAATGAAATGAATTGTGGAAAGAGCATGCTGTTTGTCTCAAACACTGTAAAATTTGATAGGGCACATGGAAGATTACTCCTATTACTATGGGTTGTTTATTTACATTTGGTAAGGACGGTGTGACAATACACATTAAAAAAGCTTCAGAATGTATTAACAGATCAGTGACTCCAAGAACTGTAACTGTTTGCACTACATTCAATAAAAACATGATGGATCATCTAAAAATGCTTTCTAGTGTTAATGTATTAGATACAGAGGTTAAAGAGACACCAGTGAATGATAGTTAACACTGAGGATTAAAGCTCTGAGCTGTTAACAATTTGCTTTCTGTAGCTGAGGATATAGAGTTTGATTCCTTTCACCTATATTTGATTACTGTGAAACTCCAGACAGTGAACCTAGGTCACCTCTGAAAAAAAGGTTCTTCTCTCCAGTGTGTTTACCTGGGTGAGAAATGCATGGAATAAAATAACAATAAAAATATTTAGCTGCACATTACAGAATATATTCTAAAACTTTCTTGTAAAATATATATTACGTGGATATTAACCTTAACCAGTTTTTTCCTAGATAAATTTATTTAGAAGATGCTTGCTAACATGACTATAAACCTGTGCAAATATTTCTTCTATTTTGTGTATATCCATCCTTTATGTAATCACATCTGTAATATACTTCTGTTACTACTATAGATAACATTAGTTCTTGCCTGCTATTCCTATAAACACAATACAAATATAATGAAATCACATGAAATGTAGTAGTTCAAAGCTGTTCTGCCTTTGGCCTGGGAGATGGTCAGAAACATTTAAAAAGGTTCAGCTGACTTGTCCACCTACCTGGTAAACTGAGCAGTCAAGTGCTCTGGATTGTGCAGAATGCTCTGCATTTGTGATCGATTAGGTCCCCTGTTCCGCATTTGCAGCCATGGTTCCATTTTGCGATTATTTTTATTTTCTCCCTCCTATTACATGCTCAGTGCATCGCAGTAGCCCAGTTGGTGCTTGTGAGGCGAGTAAGGTAATATTATAGACCTATGCGTTTCTGAAACCCACAATTGTTATACTGACTTTCACTGTTTGTGCAATTTAGAAGTACGGCGAGCATCAATAAGATGCTTAATTTCTGTTAAGAATAAGTACTTTGGTAATTGTATCTTTCACAATCGTCTAAATGTAGAGCAAGAGAAAACAAACTCTTAAGTGCAGTTGAGCAACACTGCTACCCTTTCCCTACCAGCAGCATACCTCTAAACTGTCCAACTTTTTGACTCGTATTTTTGGTCTTTACATCGTAAAATCTGTGACTTTCTAGCAAATCGCTAGGATGATCTGAGGGTTGAAGTCACTAAATAAATGACATATATTTTAGTTACAGAAATCATATCATTCAGGAAAATGTATGCAGGAAGAATTCAATTATTGTAGCGACTTTCTAAGTTTATAAGAGTAATACTAATACTCAATTCTACCAACAAAATTTGGAATAAAGTGAAAAATAAGGAAAAGGCCCTGAATTGGGGACACATTTTAAATGATGGCACTATTATTGTATAAATTCACAAAATGGTTTCCAATTTTAGGAGGAATGGAATAAAACTTTGAGAGACATCAGGGGCGTCTCTACAAAATAGGGAAAGTTGAGATATCTCACTATTTTTGAGCCTTTGTCCTCCCTTACATCAGGCTTTGTACAGATTTCTTGTGCTAAGAGGTTGAGAGGTATGCCTACCTGTGGTAAACAATTTTTTTCAATAACAATAGAGCAAATATTGACTTTTGAATGACACTTATTTTGAATAATCGTCGTCATTGAATGGTAAGAAAGTCAGCTTCCATATGATTAAGAAAATTCTTTGAGAAGGTGATGTGCTTACAGCATTAGCTTTACCAAGATAATATTTGACATTTTCATGGGTAAGAATTAGCTTAGTATGTTGCGGTTTTATTTTATTTCTTTTGAAAAAATCAGACTGTAGTGTACAAATATTAATATAAAAAACCTGACCTTAAATGTGAATTCTCTATTTGTTTATTTTTGGTCAGGACAGGAGATATCTACTTGAATTTCTGTTCTAGTTTTGCAGCATTGAAGTATTTCCTGGTTGCATTTATGAAATACAGGATTGCTGTTGTTTACGTTTTCATCTAATGCAAAATGATACATGTACTACAGTAGATAAACATTATAATTAATTTGTAATTCTTAAAGAATAATAATTCAGTGATAGCTAAAATATATTGAGATCACAATAATTTACCATTAGTGTAGCTCACCGTGACAAAGGGAGATACTACCAGCACAGCTATCTAGAATTTTATAAATAATTATAATGTCATTTGTGAATATCAACATTATCTATATAAGATGCTTGTGTTACAAATGTTTTCAAACTGTATGTCATGTGTATATCAAACTAGGTTTGTTCAGACGTGCTGAAAAAATATTTTATAAAATACTGAGTTTAAAGATGTATCCCTGCTGGAAGAGAACAGAAATGTACATACACTATTGCAGCTGTTTAAATGTATATAAAGTGGGTTGAGGACCTGGCCTACTCCACTTACACCAGGGACTCATGATAACAGTGGGTGCTGTGTATGTGCCCCTATTGGCCACCCCAATGATGTGTCCAGTTGCCCACCAAGATAGGAAGTGGGAATTTGAGCTATGCTGTTTACTGGTATATTGGCAGGCTAGAATAGCATATTATAAAATAAAGGTTTTGGATCTGAGAAGTGTTTTATTGAATTTTTACAGATTTTCTACCATGCTCCATGGCAGTGGCACATTTCGCGCAGTACAAAAATAGGGTGTTCCACATTTTGACCATTTGTCAAACATTGTTAGGGTCTGTGTCCCACATTGGCCTCCTAAGAGGTTGAGACCTATGCTGGTAAACAAATCAAATAATAATAATAATAATGATAATTACATCAGAAAAGAGAAAACAATTCTAGAGATGCTGCCTTGAGATGAAACACCCCAATGGAAGGAAAAGTGATCTAAAGTACAGTAAAATGAAGCAGGAGGGGGAGGAAAGTCAAAACATGAAAGACTGCCTACCTATAAACCATGGAATCTGGAAGCATCCAACTGCTGGAGAAATATGGGACTTTTTGAACAAAAACATATACAGCAGCCAAGGGCCAGTAAGTCTGAATCTGACAAAACATTTCCAGCAGCATGAAAAAAACAGAAATGGAAAGAGAGAGAGAGAGAGAGGGAGAGAGACTAGGTATCGAAGAATGGGTGATGTGCAACAGTAGCCCTAGAAAGTTTTATCCGTTCAACAGAGCAACTATGTTCCATGGTGGATCAATGACTGATAGAAAGTTATAGGCAGACATTAAATGCTAGAAAAGATGGACATCACAGCAGTTTCAAAACATTGGTGCAAAAACACAGGTCAGCAATACATAGTTGTAACTATGCTGGTTGGTAAGAAAGCTTCCCCATTTATCCCCCAGTCTAAAGATGAGAAGAAAAAAAGGGCCCCAGAGTTGAAGACCAAGCAGCCGTTAATGTAACATTAGTATATGCAAAAGGTTCTTTGTTCACACCTGTGACAAGCTGTAACAGACAGCCATAATAGCTTCATTACTACAATTCATCAGCAACAAAAGTCAGACTAGACAAAGTGCTATTATGTATAATTATACCATTCATTTGTTAAATTGCTTTGCTAATCTATAGCAAAGAGCTATACCAGCTCCTTGCTGCAGTTCGCACATGCACTGACTCTCATTTAAGCCGCTATGATTCTCAGTCAAAGTGGTTTAATTGATTGTTGATATTATTTGGAGGGGCTGATGAGCACCTCAGCTAAGTTACCAATCCCATCGACTGAGGCACCTGCACCCATTGTCCCACCCTTTCTAAGGCTCTGTGTAGTACATTATCTTATTCAGCACTAAGGAAAACAGTGATAAATATGACCAGAGAGCATCAATAAAAAGGCAGTAACAAAAAAAGTGAATATACAAAAGTGAAGAGAGTATCTGTTGATAACACAAATATGATAACCCTCTGTATAACACAAAGCATTGCTCCAGAAGTGATTAGTTGCAGTGATGCTCCACTGGTGGATCAAAAGAAGCAGAAGGCAGGACATTTATGGTTTAAAGTGAATCAGGTAGAAGTCTCACCCTTGAGTATCTTGCTTAAGGAAAGACCCTACATTGAAACTCAAACAAATGTCATTTTTCTTTGGATCTCTGTATTCTGAACTATTGTAACATATAAAAATCACTCTACTTAATTATATTTAATACATTTTACCACAAGTTTGCCATGGACTCTGTCATATGAATGTGATCCTGTTTTATAGGTTCATAGGTTGGTACTAGGCTATTGGCCCTAGGGCCTATACAAGCCTAGCCATAACAATTCCCTGGCTATTTCTTCTCACACTATTTACTTCCCTGGACCCCTGTCTAGCAGGGTGACTGAAGTGATCCCTGGGGTGAATTTCCTTTCTCCCATCCAATCATCAAAGTTCCTTTTGAAGAGGGCCAAAGAGGTGCTCTGCTTGACATGTATGGGCAGTCTATTCCAGAGTATGGGGAGTCTCTGGGTCAGGAACCTATCCCTCCAGCATGTTTTGTTTACTGTGATGACAAGGTTTAGATCCCTGGAGCATGTGGCTCTGAGGGATTGGGATTTATTTAAGAGTAGCATGTTCAACAGCACTGGGTTTGACATGGCCTTGTATGTTAAGCAGAGATCACCTCTGAGTAGAAGATATGCGACAGAGTATAGCTGGAGTTTTTTAAAGCAGTCAGCATAGGGCATCTGCTTTAGGCCTGTGATTCTTTTAGTGAGGTATTTCTGTGGCCTTTCCAGTTGTTGCAGATGTCTTGAGAGGTACATACCAAATGGGGCATTGTATTCTGTAATAGGTCCAATGAGGGATGAGTACATTGGGACAATGACCTCCTTTTTTCTGGATGAAAAGTCCTTAGTGATGAGGTGTGCCACATAGAAGGATTTCCTGACTGTTGTGGTGATGTGGTTATCGAAGGTGAGACCACTGTCCACCTGTGTCTCTAAGTCTCTTATCACACTTTCAGTGTTTAGTGTACTGCCACCTATGTGGTAATTCATGGGTACATGTTTTTTCCGAAAGGGGATAACTATACATTTCTTGGCACTGAGCTTGAGCCCATGGCTCTGGCACCAAGCATATGTTTCTGTAAGGCCCTTTTGTAGAGTATCCACATCATTTGGGGATTCAATAATGGCTCCCAGTTTGCAGTCATCTGCAAACTTTGTTAGCCAGAGTCCCTTAGTGTTGGCCTGTACTTCAGAGAAGTAGATGCCAATCAAGAGCGGTCCCAGGACTGAACCCTGAGGTACACCACTTGTCACTTGTCTGACTGACATAGGGATATTAATGCAGCTTAGTAAGTTTATCTATGATTCCAGAGTGGGGATGGTGTCAAAGGCCTTGGCAAGGTCCAGATAGACTGTGTAAATCAGGTTTCAGAGAGAAGATCGGCCCTTCTAACCCAAACTGTGTGGGGTCAGTGTTTTGAAGGTTGCCAATGTCTATGTTTATATGTTCCATCCAAGGTGGATCCGCCTGAGGTGAGGGTATGAAACATGACACAGTGAGGTGGGTGCCAGTTTTTTTTGTAGTTCATGTAGTTCACAGCCGGGATGTCAGTCTGTCCCATGGATGGTGTATTTTCAGCTTTGGAGAGTGTGTTTTTATATTGCAATATCCTTGGGATCAGTATATTTAATGTCATTTCTGTTGTAAACTCAGAGCAGATATGAGTATTGCCATTTAGACTTTGGAGGATTTTTTATGAGGGATCTCAGCTTTACTGAGGCTGGTAAGGAGTGTTTTGCATCCAAGGTACCCCCTAGCTTTGCCACCCAAGAAAATCATTTTCCTGTGCTAATCCCAAATTTCCTATTTTCCATCCCAATCATCAAGATTTTCTTGAAGAGTGCTAATGAGGAGCGGTGAATTTATTTTTTCCATCAATCATCAAGATTTTCTTGAAGAGTGCTAATGAGGAGCTTTGTTTGAATTTGTTGTCTGTGAAAAGGGGGAAGTCCCTTAGGCATGTAGCTCAGAGGGATTGGGATTGATTTGGTTTTCAGTGGAGCATGTCCAGCAGCTCTGGGTTTAGCTTTGTATATAAGGCAGAGATCACCTCTGAGTAGGGCGATATGTGGTGGAGTAGTAAAGCTGGGTTTTTTGAGACGTATGCGTAGGGCATCTGTTTGAGGCCAGTAATGTTTGTTGAAACCTGAGTGATGCCATGACTACTCCTGACTGACTGTTGGCGATGAGAGATGATTATCGAGACTACTGTCCACTGTTGTCTCTATCATCTCAATCACACAGTGTTAACTTAAGCATACTAGCGCCTATTGTGTAATATGGGTACAGAGTTTTTTACAAAGGGATGACAATGCACTTTTGGCATTGAGCTTGAGGCCATGGCTTGGCTTTGATCAGGCATCTCTCTCCAGTGAGTTTTCTTTTGTGATGTCATCATCGTTAGAGGAGTTATGTTATCTAGTTTAGTTTTGCAAAAATCGAACACTCATTAGTCATCTTCTCTGTGTTGTTAGCCTGTTCAGAGAAGTAAATACCAAACAGGAGAGGACCACTTGTCACTTGTCTGAAGTCGGATTTGGAGTCTGCTACTTCACAGTGTGGGTTCTGTCAGTTAGCCCGTTGGCAACCCATCTTGTGACATAGGGATTTATACCTAGTTTAGTGAGTTTATCTATAATTCCAGAGTGGTGTATGGTGTCGAAAGCCGTGGCAAGATCTAGATAGGCTGTGTGAAGCACCTTACCCTCATCTACGGCTTTAGTGACTGCTTCAAAGAAGTCTATCAGGTTTAGGAAACATGATCTGCCTTTTACAAACCCGAACTGGGTGGGGTCCAGAGGTTGGAGATTACCAATGTCTTTGTTTATAAGTTCCATGATGTGATACATTCCATAGCCTTGCAGAACAGGCTCGTCAGGCTAATGGCCGGTAGTTCCTGGGTTCCATGGTGGCTCCTCCCTTGTGGAGTGGGATAACCATCACTGTGCACCATTCAGCAGGCCCAAAGCCTAAGGTGAGGCTATGATTGAACATGGTACTTAGGTAGGGTGCCAGTTCATTCTGTAGTTTGTGTAGAATGCAGCCTGGGATGTTGTCTGGTCCCATGGATGCTGTGTTCTTGGCTTTGGAGAGTGTGGTTTTTACCTGTGCAGCTGTGATTACAGGAACTTTGCATTTTTCCGGTGTAGAGATGGGCTCTTTAGGGGGTGAGAGGGGGGTAAAGTTAGCACTGAACCTATCTGCCAGGATGTTGGCAATATCAGTTGGGTCTGTATATTTAGTGCCATTGTGTTGTAACTCAGAGCATATCTGAGTGTTGCTATTGAGGTTCTTGACATAGCTATAGAATGCTTTGTGGTTGTCTTTAGAATTAGTGGCAATTTGTTTTTCGTAACTAGTTTTGGAGGATTTTATCAGGGATCACAGCTTCTTACTGAGGCTGATCAGGAAGCTCCTCCACTCATGGGATTTTACTCTCTTTTGCAACAGTTTCTTCCTTCTGTTGTACAGTTTGTTTATGGCAGGGGACCACCAGATTGGCTTCCTTTTTTTAGAGGATAGCGTCTTGGTTATGTTTGGGATAGCACGATGGCAGGGGACCACCAGATTGGCTTCCTTTTTTTGGAGGAGAGCATCTTGGTTCTATTTGGGATGGCACGATTCATGCATGAGTGGATGTGCTCGAACAGTGCCTTAGTGTAGGACTCAGCACTCAAACTTTCAGTTCCCATCTGCATAGGTGTCATGAAGTTTGTCACTTCTGACTTGAGTAGCATGAAGTTGGCTTTGCAGAAGTTTTTTATGGAGGTTTCCTTACTGGGGGGGGGGGGGTGGAGGTGGGATGTGGATGTTAAGGTTGATTAGCTTATGGTCTGACCTGACCAATGAGGGGGTGACCATAGGTGTGGATCATCGATTTCCCATGTTGGTAATGACCAGGTCTAGGATATTGGAGCACTTGGTGGGACTATGGATTAGTTGATCCAGGGCATTGGAATTTATGAATTCCAAGAACCGTTGGGCAAAGGTGTTGGTACATGAGTAGTTTTCCTGGTTAATGGCAGGGTAGTTGAAATCACCCAGTTTTAGTGTGTTTGGTTGCATCTTAATATTTTCCAGTATGTTTAGAAAGGTGTAGTGAGAATCTTGGGGCATGGTGGGGGATCTGTAGCAAGCTACAATTTGTATTGCAGTCTTACCTAGTGTTAGTTGCACCTGGAGAATTTTAGATGCATTGTGTTGGGCAACTAGCCTGGTGGTGTGAATATCCTTGGTTAATATGGACACGCTTCCACCTTTAGTGTTTCTATCCTGGTTTTATGGCCAAAAAGTGTGGTAAGAGTTGTAGCCTGGTATTGCAGGGATGCTCTCTGGAGCCTTGAACCAGGTCTCAGTTACTGCACAGATAGCAATGTTCTCCATTTTTAGGAGTGCCTCAAGAGAGTGCATTTTGAGGTTTAGACTTCTAGCATTGAGTACATGTTACGATGGTGGGTTTGTCCTTTGAACTTTGCCTAAAAAGGCACTATAGGGATGGCAAGAGCCTTGACCAGTAACCTGAATCTCAGGGGTGACAGGTGCAGATCATCTCTGGCAAAGCATCATGGTGTGTTGATCATGTCATCCCAGACAGACAGATACTGGATCCCCTTTGAATGACACCAAAAGCTTAGCCAATTGTTGAAGTCAATCATTTTGTCCTTATATTGTGGTATCCTTCTGGGCAAAAGCAGGATGCTACTCAGGGCTAGGGTCATACCTGCCTGGGCCACATGATCTGAGAGCTCTTCCATGTCTCTTTTCATGTAGTCCAGGGAGGCACATCTCAAGTCATTCACTCCAACATGGACAATGACAGAGTCATATTTGTACTTGTTGTGGAGTGATTTGAGTGCACGTGTTATGTGGCGGATCCTGGCAGCTGACTGTAATTTTCTCCTTGTTCAGCCTGGTGAGTGGGACATCAGTGTGTCTGACTATAGAGTCACCTATGACTAAAGTGTTAGGTATGTTGTCTTGCCTTAGGGGCTGTTGCTGGGTGGCACACTGGTGTTGTGAGCTATGTGACATTTTGGTTGTGATTGGTGTTTGCGTTTCACCTTTGGAGGTCCTTGTTGCTTGGGCAGGTTGCAGTTAAGGGCCTCCATGTATGTGGATTTAGTGTTGCTATGTGTGAGTTTTGGTGGTGTGGGTTTAGAAGGGCTATGTGTTGCTTGAGGTCTAGTGTGGGTGTTACCCTTCTCCTCTTGACTCTCTAGCACAATCTTGGGTGGAGAGAGCTTTGCTTCCAGTTTGGCTATGTAAGTGTATCTCTCACAGGTTGTAGTGTTGGGTGGTAATAGGAGAGGGTTGTCTGTGTACATGAGGCAATTGCTGCATTGCCCCAATATGCCCAGATTCCCCAGGTGGACAGGAGAAATCACCGGAAGCTGACCCTTGGACATGCCTGGTTTGGTGCTTTTTTTGTAAAGTACAGGAGCCATTTTCCCTTACCTTAGCAAGGTACTTTGCAGTTATAGGCTGTTTAGTGCCTAGGATTAATTTCTCCTTATTAACAAGGAGAGTTGAGTGCTTGTATCAGTTTAAGGCTTCCTAGTGCTTTCCAGCAGGTATTAGAGCAAGTGCTAGTCACAGGGATGCCTAAAGGTAAGATGAAAAAAATGGTTTATTCTAAACACTGCAGTGTGCACTAGAGACGTTAGATGTGAAAGTAGGTAACTTAAGTTTTAACTGTCTAAAGTTAAGCTTTAGTGGAGAGTCACTATTTTAAAACAGCAAGATAGATTGAAAGGGGGTGGTCACTTTTGTATTCTGGTACTATGGAATACAGTAGGATGGGCCAATAAATTTAAATAGTTGAAGGGGGGTGATTTCACAAAATGATAATTTTGTGCTTACTCAGACAAGCCAGTGAAAGCAGAGAGGAAATGAGATATAAGGTCAAATTAACATAAGAGGCAGGCAACTAGAAAGACAGTGGTATTTAAGAACGCAACAGTGACAAGGTGAGGAGGTGGGAGAATAATTTCTGCCTGACTCACAAGAGTCAGAGCTGTGGTCTGTTTTGAAGTTTTAATATGCAGTTACAAGCAGAATACAAGTAAAACACAAGGTAAAGAAAACAAATCACAGCATTCAAAATATGAAAAGGCAATAAAGTAATACAAAATACAACAAATAAAATGCAAACTAACCTTTCCTTCACAGTAAAGTGTAGCAGAGTCTGTGTGAGCCTTTCTAGTAAAGCTCTGAAATGTTTTATTTACCCCTTAAATAGAAGGTTTAGTTCCTAGCTCCACCCCTTCAGTTCACAAATGATTAACCTTAAGTGATCTCTTCTATCTTATGTATGCGTCCTTAATTGATCCATATACAAATGACAGGGATAGGCTTAGACTCTGTTACAGCCTTTAAATGGTTTAAGAGGATAAATAGTAGAATGAATACATGAATGCTGTAAACTATGCATACCAAATGTAAACTAATAAAACAGGACTGAGGCAGAGAAAGCTTTGCCTTCTCATGCATGAATAATCCTGTAGTTGTTCTATGCATTCTGGAAAACACTGTATGTTATATATCACTTTTAAAAGTAGTCAATGAATCCAGAAATCCTACTTGTTAAATTTAGGTTTTTAGTTGTGGTTAACTACAACTACCACAAAATGACCCATTTATCAGATAAAAAGAACTGCCACTGAGTCTGCTGTTGTTATCCTAAAATGAAAGTTGAACAAAGGACTCTGAAGGACTCTGTCTACATTAATGGCATGAATGGTCCACTGAAAATTCTGCAATGTTTTATTTTGCTTTTGAAACTTTATTAATAATTCAAACATTAAGACATCACAGAGGCAAGAGTAAATCCACAATATACTCAGTGAGAAACACTGTAGTTCTACAACTGTCTTCTTATATGCACTCATATGCATGTAAGCATTTGTATTTATTTACTTTATTTATCCTTTGTTGACTGGGTTAGTCCCACTAGGCTAGAACCCTCTTTTCTGGGAAGATGCAAGATTGTATTTGATGAAATTTGGCCAGGGCATTGGGAAACTTCCCCTACTCGTCATTGTTGTAAGTAGACCTTTTGTGGAGGAGAACTTCCTTTTCCATTCCAGGCACAGAAGCAGGCAAGTGGGACAAAAGGAGATAATAGAGTGGGGAAAGAAATGAAGGAGAAAGCAAGTATCATGACCGGTGAATGTGTACAGGATTGTGAGAAAATATTTCAAAGAGATCTGTTCGATGTAGATAGGTCAGCTAATGATGGGTGTATAATTACAGCCCTCCAGTTGGGAGAGTTATTGGATGATTTGCTTAAAGAAATGGTGGTTCACAGTGAGCCAGGAAATGAAGGAGATGTTTCGGGGGGGGCATTATGGAGAAAGTACAAAAGAAGGATGCAGAGACAATCTTGAAGAATAGTGGTGAGATGAAAAAGAAAACAAATGCAGAGAAAGTAAAATAAAGCAAAAGTGGAGTAGGAGAAAAGACGACAGAAGAAAATGAAAAACAGAAGTAAGTGGTAACGATTCTAAGTAAAGAAGACAGAGAAATGGCCAGGTCTGAAGTGTGGGATACTTTAATAGCTCCTTTGGGTGTAAAATGCATATGAAGTAAGATCATTTTTTCTTATTACCAAAGAGGCATTTTGTGACAATATATTTGAGACTGCTTTTTCAATGGAGAATTCTCTTAGAGAATATGAAAAAAAGAAATACTGTAACCCATGGAATATTTATGTGATAAAAGCATTTTACAAAAAAAAAAAAAAAAAAAAGAGTCGTGCAATTTTGAATAGAGGTAGAAAAGAGACTTTAAAAGGCATTTGAAAGCTTTATGTAAAGAAGTACTGGACATTGCAAATGTTTATGACAAAGGGGGTTTATAGATTGGTGGCTGGGACTGTAATACTGTGTTCAAAATAGAAAGAGAGAGAATTATACATATATCAAGCATGATGAATGTGGAGGGGAATATGGGTGTTGTAAAATACTGGGGACAACCCAAAACATGTCTTTTATGGAAAAGAAGGACCTAAGTAACTGTGACAAAAGAAAATGTTATATTTGTGAGGAAATGGAACACTTGGGAGGATGGCCTAATGGTTAAGGTGTTTGCCTTACAAACACAGGGTACAGGGTTTGAATCTCACAGGGGGATAATTGACTAGACTTAAAATGGCTCACAAGGGCAGTTAGCCTAGTACTAACCTATGAACCTATGAACTTATGATGCAAAAATGTGAACTGAAATGTTTTAAATTTAACAAAACTGGACATTTATGGATGGATTGCAAAAAGTAAGGAAAAGGAAAAGAAAGAGAAGAAAATGCACTAACAGGAAAAAATTTTAGAAGTAGTAAAAACAGAAGAAAACATAGATGAGAAAAAAATAATAAAGAGGACATAGAAGAAGGTTATGAAATATGTGATGAAGATATTAATTGAAAGGTAGTAAAAGTAAAAACAAAAGAATTCTATTGGCAAAAGACAGAAAAAAGAAAACTTAAAGGTATAAGTACAAAAGAAAAAATAAACAAATGGATGAAAATGAATATTTACAGCTAATGATTGGAGTTTGTTATAATGGTTAAAGTGTTTGACTTATAGACATATGGCATAGTGTTTGATTCTCATCTGTGGGGAGGTAAGAGGCTAGGCTTAGAATGGCCTACTAAGAAAGCTAGCCTAATAATTAGCTATGAAACCATGAATCTAAGGAAAATTTAAAATTTAGAGTGCTTTCTGTAAATGTGAATAGTCTAAAGACAATAATAAGAAGAATAGAAATTTTGGAGTGGTGTAATACATGTGATGTAGATGTAATTATATTAGAAGACACAAGATTTTGAACAGAGGAAGAAAGATTACAAATAGAGAAACTATGGGTAGGAAAGATAACCTGGAGTTTGGGAAATGAGAGATGTTCTAGAATAACCATATTTTGTAGAAATACAGCAAGGATATTAGATGTAACTTTAGCAAAAATGGGAAGATTAACCATTGAAGATTTAAAATGGAAAGAACACGCATATATAATTATAACATTATTTGCTTATACTAATTGTAAAGAAAGGGAAAGCATATTTCCTCAGGTTGTAGACAATGTAGTGATAAATATGAATATTATAATAATAATAACATGAGACTTTGTGATTTAAGAGACAAGTGTAAAAAGAAATGAAATGATATAAGGAAAAATATTAGAAGTTATAAGGTGTGGTAAGTTAAAAGTTTGGGACAAAAATTCATGGAGTTACAAAAGGGGTATGTATGGTACTGAAATAGAATATTTTATAGTATCAGAAGGTTTAGTTATAGGAGAAAGGGAAGTGGTTGAAATAGGATTTTCTGATCATCTTGTTACGTCAACTCAGGGAACTTATTTCTTCACAAATCAATATTACAGTCCCCGATATACAGCTAATGGACAAACTAAACCTAATTATTAATACAATTTCTAGTAATAATAAAACAATTTCTTCGTCATATAAATTATTACATCCATTACTTCACAAAGGAAACTGTCTTTTTTCCAAATACTGGGACAATCAAAACCCCCCTATTACAGAGGATCAAAAATTACTAGCCATAAAAACTAGCATTGAACTATCCCCCTTCAAGAAATTCTTATACACTCAAATGATGTTGAATAACAACGCCTACCTTACCCCTGCAAGAATTAACAAATTTAACTCTAATAGCTCTCGTTATGTACATGCTGTTCAGGCGAGAGCTGACCTTTGCATATTATGTGCCATTGCAACAAGTCCCATAAACTTTGGTGTATTCCCAAAGTGCGTCTAAAAAAAATGGGTTACTATAGCCCGACCCTTTCATGGGAACTATTCTAAATATTCCCCTCATGGCCTGCCTAAGTTTCATACTCATATCCTAACAACGCTTTTTCTCATAAAACTCTACATCACCCACAACTGGTTGGATCGCACCAAATTATGTTGGCGGGGATTTAAAAATATGGCCATTAAATATATCTCGGCCCAGAAATTCATCATAAATGGACCTATGAAGAGAGCCTACTTCAGTAAACTTTGGAAAAGCCTGTTTGAAGTAATTCTATGTGACTAAGCTATGGCTAACATACACATATCCCTTTATCCATGTTTTTTCTGTGCTGAAGGTTTCTCCCTTCTAAGACAAGTCATAAGTAGGGCTGTTATTTCCCAATTGTACAAGTAATGGCACTGTTGCTTCCACCCTTGTTCAGTATTGGTAGCTTTGTAAATATTGTTTAGTTTGGTTTGGGCTTCTAGTTTGTGTACTATGCATACTGCAAGATATTGTACTTTTTCTATGTTCATTTTAAACATGTCCTTTGTACTATTGTTGTTACAAACCACTATCTGTGTAACATTTGTGCATTTCCCATGCGTCTACCTTCATAAGTATGCATGGTTTATTACAAAAATAAAAAACTATTTTTGAAAAAAAAAAAAGGATTTTCTGATCATCTTGCAATATAGATAGAGATAAAGGAAAACAAGGAATATATAAAAATAGACAAAAGAATAAAAAGGATAAATGTGAAAGATTGGAACGAAGAAAGAAAGAAATTAGTAATATAGTCACAGAAAGATCATATTATTATGAGAGCATTTTATAAAAATTGGTCTGAATGGTAGATGATATTTAAGGAAAATATAAAAATGTTTTTTTGCAATGACAATATGATGTGAGAAAAGTAGAGAAAGAAAAATATTAAAAGAACATATAAGGATGCATTGAAAAAATAGAATGTAATGATAGAAAGTACTTTAATAAAGAGAAAGAATAATATGAAAGAAATCAACAAAAAATACAAGAGCTGTTATATAAGCAAAGATATTTTTTACAGGGAAAAAGAGAAAAAGTAATGAGTTACTTAAGCAGATTAGTAAAGGAAGACAATAGTGTAATGAGACAAATAAAAAAAATGTAAAAGGAGAAACAGAAAGACCTCAGGAAAAGATTATAAATAGTGTAGTACAATATCTACAAAAATTCTTAAAGAAAAAAAAAGAAGTTAGTGAAAAAAACGTGGAAAGTTAAGATTTCTTTAAATGAACTAGATAAAGCATTAGGACAAGTAAATATAGATTTGACTGTAGGACCAGATGGAATAGGGAATGAAATATGTAGAAATGTAAGGGATTTGCAAATAAATATATATATTTCTAAAGATTTTGGATGAATGGTTGAATGAAGGTTTTATGTATAAAGAATACTTGAAGTCATATGGAAGAAGGAAGACAGAAGACAATTAAAAAACTGAAGACCGATATTATTGAATAATTATGATTATAAGATCTTTATGAAAATAATACAAAAGAGATTTGAAACTAAACTGGAAAATATTATGGAAGATAGCATAAATAGTATAAAGGGGAAAGGTTTTCAAGAATTACTAATGATAGAGAAACTGTGGATGATATTACGCACAGAAAACATGAAGCAAAATTCATGATAGGAGACGTTAATAAGACATTTGACACAATTGGATATGAAATCTTATGGGTAATAATAAAAGAATCTATAAGGAGAGAGGCTGAAAATGATGTATGTCAATATATAGTAATAATAAAGTAAAAATCCTTGTAAAAAGATGGTTAAGACAAGAATTACATTCAAAGGGTGATGTAAGACAGGCATGTCCAATGAACTGTATACTCTTTCCATTAGTTATGAATGTGATAGTGTATGAAATAAATTACAAAATGTAGGATGTGTGGAACACAACACCTGAAGGGGTAAGAATTCCAATGCTGTTAACATATGCACATGACATTATAATAATTGCAAAACAACATTTGGATAAAAGAAGTAATAGTTTGCACAAATGAGTGTTTAGAGATGATATTTATATGAAGTACTAGAGATCTGGGGCATATATTTTATAATGTATCAGATTTCTGTGTTAGGTGTAAAATTTGGGAATAAATATGTACGTAGAATTCAATAGGGAAAAACAACAGAAGAAATAAAACAAACCTGTCTTTTCTGGAGAACATATAAATTATCATTTAGTAAAAGGGCTTTTTTGATAAATTCCATACTGATGGGAAAATGGCATCTTAGCAACTTTACTTATGCTGCCAGCAGTATGGGGTTGTAAATTAAACAGATTAAAAAGAGGAGTTTTGTATGTAAATAAAAAAGAATGAGATTTAGGGTTAATTAACCCAGTGGTATATGCTGCTTCATTAATTTTGTACAAAGTGCTACAGTGGATAAATGAAAAAGATGAGAAATTAGTAGCAAAACTGCATAAATATAAGCATGATAAATTTGGAGTTATGGCAAAAACACTAAAAGAGAAAAAGAGTGTGTAAATGATATTTCACTGGAAAATAAAAATTGATGATACAGAAAAAGAAAAGTATGGCATAAGAAAGTAATGATAAAACATTACTATATAAAACCGTGGGAAAACCTAACAAGTGAAAAAATTAAAGCTATAAAAATAAGAAGCAAATGGGTGTAATCAGAAAGTAGAATGGCAAGAATTTTTTTTTTTGTGGAGACTGATAATAGATAAATTGTCAGTAAAAAAATACCATATAAGAAGAAAAGTGGTGGAATATGTTGAGATTGTCAAAAGGAAGAAACTGCAGAACATGTAGTTTTGAAATGTAACAGAGTAAAAACGTTATGGGGAAAAGTATGTAAAGAAGATTTTTTGAATATAGAAAATAAGTGTATAAAATAAACATGGTCATGATTAAATATGGATATTATAAGAACAGAAGAAAACAATCCCCAGAATTCACTAATCGTCTGTGCAGGAATAAGTTATTCCTGCATGGAAGCGATTGTGTATGTTCAGCATGGCAGCACGTCTTGCATATGTATGAAGGCGCACTGCTGTGTCCTAGTACGTACACGGGTATGTGTACGAGTGCAGGGGGTGTGTCTGAGAGTAAAGCTCTCACAATATACATGCCCTCTGCACGGAAGGCTACAGCAGCAAGAGTGTGTATCTGCAGACATTACTGTTAGTGTCTGAGGATACAAAAACATAAATGTTTGCACATTAAAGCACATTATTTAAAAAAAAAAACTGCTGCTGTCTGCTCACTGATGTTAGAGAGCAGCTCTATTCTTGTAAACCATGTTTGCAATGAACTTTAGCCAGTGTCTGAAATGATGTGTTCATTCCCTCGTGTAGCTGCTGAATTGAAACCAAAATTGATTCTGCCAAGGAATGCCACCCCCCCACCTTTTTCATTGGAGAGGTAGTATTTTAAGGGCACTACAATATCTGTCGCAAATTGTCATTTTCCTTGGTTTTCAATTACCACACTGATCACTGGAACAGACAAGCAGGCATCCTTGCTGATACTGTGAAGGATGTGGTGAGGAAGAATAACTCATTGGAAGTGCAGATGGATCACACACACATAAGGCCTCATGTCCTAACTACCAAAACAGGGTTGCAAATGAAACATATTCACAAAGATTTCTCACTGTCTCTTGTACAGAAAGAGCTAGGTAAAATCTGTTATAACTAAATACCACATGCAACTATAATTGCTGTTGCATTAATCTAGCAGAATTGTGTTACCTTAATCCGAATTTTTCTGCACCTCTATCTACAACCTGAAACTCAAATGTAAGTCACTGTTTAGTGACTTCATTCCTCAATGATTTGCCAGACAGCTCCAGATTTTATGAGGAGAAAAAAAATTGAGACAAAAATTTGGACATTCTTGAAAAAATTCAGGACAGTTGAGATGTATGGGCTGCAATGATCGCACAGCTGTTATCCTGGAAGCAGAAAAGTAGACATTTTGTGAAAGTTCTCCATTTCTGTGTCACGGCAACCTTTCTGTTTCCTGAGGACTGCTGCCCCCCATGTTTATATAGCATTAGGAAATAAACAAAGCCAAACCATTAAAAGCTGATCTCGTTTTATAGTGTCTGCTTCAAATTAAGCAGGAGGTGTGAAATGGTAAATTGTTTTTCCCTATTTTTTATTCCTTCTGACGTATTTTGGGTGCATATATATATATATATATATATATATATATATATATATATATATATATATATATATATAGCAGTTTGTACCCTAGAAGAGTACAGATGGAGATGTATACTGCTGCCCCGTTAACATCACATTTAACTTGTATCCTTTGGTTGTCAGTTAGTTGTAATCACCCTAATACTGGGTGATTTCAACTACCCTGCCATTAATTGGGAAAACTACTCGGGTACCAACTCCTTTTCCCAACAGTTCTTGGAATTCATAAATTCCAACACCCTGAATCGACTAATTCATTGTCCCACCATCAGAGCCAATATCCTAGACCTGGTCATTACCAACATGGGAGATAGATGCTCCACACCAGTGGTCACCCCCTCATTGGTCAGGTCTGACCATAAGCAAATCACCTTTGACATCCACATCCCACCCCCAAGTAAGGAAACCTCCTTAAAAAACTTCTCCAAAGCCAACTTCATGCTACTGAAGTCAGAAGTGACAAACTTCACAACACCCACGCAAACGGGATCTGGAAGTTCGACTGCAGAATCCTTACACTAAGGCACTGTATGAGCACATCCACTCGTGCATGAATCGTGCCATCCCAGATAGAACCAAGATGCTCTTCTCCAAAAAGGAAGCCAATCTGGTGGTCCCCTGCTATAAACAAACTATACAACAGAAGGAAGAAACTGTTGCAGAAAAGAGGAAAATTCCAGGATGCAAAAAACTCCCTCACCAGCCTCAGTAAGAAGCTGAGATCCCTCATAAAATCCTCAAAAGCTAGTTACAAAAATAAAATTGCCAAAGATTCCATAGACAACCACAAGGCATTCTATAGTTATGTCAAGAATCTAAATGGTAATGCTCAGATCTGCTCTGAGCTACAACAGAATGGCATTAAATATATGGATCCCAAGGATATTGCCAATATCCTGGATGATCTATTTAGTGCCAATTTCACCCCCCCTCTCACCCCCTAAAAGGCCCATCTCAATACCAAAAGATTGCCAAATTCCGATAATCATGGCCACAAAGGTAGAAACTGCACTCTCCAAAGCTAAGAATACAGCATCCATGGGACCAGATGACATCCCAGGCTGTGCACTACATGAACTACAAAATGAACTGGCTCCTCACCTAAGTGTCATGTTTAATCATAGCCTCATCTCAGGCTTCGTAACCTCTGAGTGGTGCACAGCTACAGTTATCTTGCTCCACAAGGGAAGATACGCCTTGGATCCTGGGAACTACCGTCCCATCAGTCTAACAAGCCTGATCTGCAAGGGCATGGAATGCATTATCATGGAACTTATAAACAAAGACATTGGCAACCTTCAAACACTAGACCCCACCCAGTTTGGGTTTGTGAAGGGCCGATCTTGTCTCCTGAATCTGATTGACTTCTTTGAATCAGTCTCCAGAGCTGTGGATGAGGGTAAGGTGGTCCACACAGCCTATCTGGACCTCGGCAAGGCCTTCTACACCATCCCCCACTCTGGAATCATAGATAAACTTACTAAGCTGGGCATAAATCCCTACGTCACTCGATGGGTTGCCAACTGGCTTACTGACAGAACCCAGACTGTAAAAGTAGCCGACTCCAAATCCAGCTCCAGACAAGTGACAAGTGGAGTACCTCAGGGTTCAGTCCTGGGACCACTCTTGTTTGGCATCTACTTCTCTGAAATACAGGCCAACACTAAGGGACTCTGGCTAACAAAGTTTGCAGATGACTGCAAACTGGGAGCCATTATTGAATCTCCAAATGATGTGGATATTCTACAAAAAGGCCTTACAGAAATGAATGCCTGGTGCCAGAGCCATGGGCTCAAGCTTAATGCCAAGAAATGTATAGTTATCCCCTTTGGAAAAAAACATGTACCCATGTATTACCACATAGGTGGCAGGACGCTAAACATTGAAAGTGTGATGAGAGACTTAGGGACACAGGTGGACAGTGGTCTCACTTTCGATAACCACATCGACACAACAGTCAGGAAATCCTTCTATGTGGCACACCTCATCACTAAGGGCTTTTCATCCAGAAAAAAGGAGGTCATTGTCCCACTATACTCATCCCTCATTAGGCCCATTATAGAGTATAATTCCCCGTTTGGTATGTACCTCACAAGACATCTGCAACAGCTGGAAAGGCCACAGAAACACCTCACTAAAAGAATCACAGGCCTAAAGCAGATGCCATATGCTGACCATCTAAATAAACTCCAGCTATACTCTGTGGCATATCATCTACTCAGAGGTGATCTCTGCTTAACATACAAGGCCATGTCAAACCCTGAGCTGTTGGACATGCTCCACTTAAAGAAATCCCAATCCCTCAGAGCCACACGCTCCAGGGATCTAAACCTTGTCATCACAATGAACAAAACATGCTGGCAGGATAGGTTCCTGACCTAGAGACTCCCCATACTCTGGAATAGACTGCCCATACATGTCAAGCAGAGTGCCTCATTGGCCCTCTTCAAAAGGAAAAGGATTGGATGGAAGATAGGAAATTCATCCCGGGGATCATGTCAGTCACCCTGCTAGACAGGGGCCCAGAGAAGTAAATATTGTGTTAAGAAATATCCAGGGAATTGTTATGGCTAGGCTTGCATAGGCCCTAGGGCCAATAGCCTAGTACCAACCTATGAACCTATGAGTGGGTACTGTGCTTTAGCTGTTTATCTTCAGTAAGATTTATAACTTCAGTCACATTTCAGTTGTATCCCAAGTTCTCTGACAAATATGAAGCAATACACTACAGGACTTGAAACTCTTCAGTGTGATTCACCACTTTTCAAGGATACAATTTAAATGTGACCAAACTTATAGATCTTACTGAAGATAAACAGCTACAGCACAGGACACACTCAACTGCCAAGCAAACCCTTTCTAATACCATTAAGCATTTCAAGGGATTCCAACCGCTCATGACATCTGTTGCCCTGATAACAGAAAAGTAATGTAAGAGCAATATTTAAAATCTGTCCCTATTTGTTCCCCTACCATCAACATTTTCCCCAGATTGCATGCAACTCAAAGCCAATGCAAAGCCTGTCATGTCTGTAACATTTTTAACTAAAAGACAATGGTGTCACTGCTCGATATATACAACAACAACTCTAAAACACACCAAATACTTTATTGCAAAGCTTTCGGGTCTACACCCTTCATCAGTACTGATGAAGGGTGTAGACCCGAAAGTTTTGCAATAAAGTGTTTGGTGTGTTTTCGAGTTGTATGTCTGTAACATTCACAGAGTCCCCCACAGATAATGGTGCAGAAAGAATGTCCATACCCCTAGTAAAATAATTAAAATGCATATGTTTTTTGTATTGTATTGTATTCCCCCTCTGCAATAAAGTGTAATGTGTAGCAACAAACTAAACAGCCCTTGTAGATCTTGAACCCAGGACCCCATACACCATAGTCAAAGTACTTAACCACTAAATCATTTTAAATGTAGACTTTTATGATGTTTTTCCTACCATATCATGCACTCTGGTTACTTAAGATTAATGTAAAAAAAAATGTCAATCCATAGTTTTGATACCAGGACCCCAGACACCATAGTCAAAGCACATAAGAACTAAGGTATGTGAGATATAAAGTTCTATGATGTTTTTCCTAATATATCATGCATTGTGGTTCCTTAACACGAAGGGAAATACAACATTAGTCCCCAGTCTTGAACCCAGGACTCCATACACCATAATCAAAGGACTTAACAACTAAGCTATGTGAAATGCAAAACTTTATGATGTGTTTCCTAACATATCATGCAGTCTGGTTATTAAACACTGATGGAAATAAAACTGTCTGTCCCAAGTGTTTAACCCAGGAGGCCATACACTGTAGTCAAAGCAGTTAACAAGTAAGCTAAGTGTGATGTAGAATTCTATGATAGTTTCCTAACATATCATGCAGTCTGGTTATTAAACTTTAATGGAAATACAACTTTCAGTCCCAAGTATTTAACCCAGGAGCCCATACACCATAGTCAAAGCACTCAACCAGTAAGCTATATGAGACACAGAATTTTATGATGGTTTCCTAACATATCATGCAGTCTGATTATTTAACATTAATGGAAATACAACTGTCACTCCCAAGCCTTTAACCCAGGAACCTGTACACCACAGTCAGAGCCCCATACCAGTACAGCATCTGAGCTGTACAAGTCACTATTGCTCTTCCAAAGTTATCATGCAATACAGGTATACCACCACCATGTGAAAGCTCTGTAGAATCAATCATGTGCTGCATATAGACATATATATGGAAATGTACATACCTAAAATACAGATACACATATAAATATATGACTGAATGCATATATATATATATATATATATATATATATATTTAAAACATGTCTCTACACACACACACACACACACACACACACACACACACACACACACATATATATATATATATATCTATATACACATGCACATATATATATATATATATATATATATATATATATATATATATATATACACATACATACATATATATATATATATTAAAATATATATGTGTACTCACAAAACATGCAGTGCATAACCCAGAAACATAACTATCAATGTCTAACTGAAAGAAACATGTACAAAATGTCAGCACAAAGGGAGAGAAGTGGGGCACATATAGGGCCATATGTAGAAAATAGTTGTCAGTACCAAACAGTTGTACAGCAAAAGGGTGCATGTCAGCAGTACTGTCTGAAGGGTATGTGGCTGGGAAATGACATGTTATGTCATTATTCACTGACATAAATCCTGGGATCATCACAGTGATTTCACAGTCAAATACAAATAAACTGTGGAACTGAACCAGTGTATGGGCCATACACCTGGACATGTGGAAAACAGCCTGGCAGTGAAGAGGTATGCTCAGAGCCCTTTAGTGTAATGACTCTGGAACAAGCCTGAAAAAGTGGGAGGACAAAGGCATGACAATACAGAGATATACAAATAATGTGAGTAGATAAGCTGAGGAATTTGTTGTACAAATACTGTTACTGCTAACATATTTGGAGACAAATATCACAAGTCTGGGACTCATGTTCTCTGTATAATGTAGTGAGCCCATTCCTCACATCATCCCACTGATGTGTCAGGAATACAGAGCAGTGATGGTGACCACACATAAGGTAGTGGCCAGAAAGGGTATCATTCCCCACTCAGGAATCATAGGAACACACACTAAGCTAGGCCCCAACACCTATGTCACTAGTTGGGTTGCAGACTGGCCCACAGATAGAACCCAGAGTATGAAAGTAGCTTACTCCAAGTCAGACTGGTGACCAGTCATGAGTGGAGTCTCACAGGGTTTGGTCTTGGGTCCGCTCCTGTTTGGTATCTACTGCTCTGAAGTTCAGGCCAACATGAAGAGACTGTGGCTGACAAAGTTTGCAGATGATTGCAAGTGTGGGGCTATAATTAATTCCCAAAGTGATGTTGACATCCTATAGAAATGCCTCAGTGAGACCAACGATTGCTGTCAGAACCATGGCCTTAAGCTCAATGCCAAATAATGTGTCATTATCCCCCTTGGTAAAAACCCAGTCCCCTTGAATTACCACATTGATGGTAGTCCACTGAACATAGAAGGTGTTATAACAGATCTGGAAACACAGGTTAACAGCAACCTCTGTTTTGACCACCACATTGTCACTGTGGTCAGAAAGTCCTTCTATGTGGCACATCTCATTACTAAGTTTTTTACATCCAGGAAGTAAGAGGTCATTGTCTCCCTCTACTCTCCCCTCATTAGGCCAATCATTGAGTATAATGCTCCATTTGGCATGTACCTCACTAAACACCTGCAACAACTGGAGAGGGAGAAAAAGTACCTCACAAATAGGACCATAGCCCTAAACACTTGTCCCATATGTACAGAGTCAAACAAATCCAACTAGTCTTTGTCTCATATTGCCTACTTAGAGGCGATCACAGGTTGACTTACAAAGCCATGTGTGACCCAGCTCTGTTAGAAATCCTACATCTAAAGAAATCCCAATCTCTCCATACCACATGTTCAAGAGACCTCAACCTCATTACCACAATCAACAGAACAGGCAGTAGGGACAGGTTCATAACCCAGAGACTGCCCATGCTATGGAATACACTTCCCATACATGTCAAGCAGAGTACCTCACTAGCCCTCTTCAAGAGAAATCTAGATTAGTGGATTGGAAATAGGAGAGCCACCCCCAGCCCACATTAAGGAAATATATATATATTGTGTATGTATATGTATATATATATATATATATATATAATGGAAGATATATAAATATACACACACACATATGTATATATATGTGTATGTGTGTGTGTGTGTATATTTATATATCTTCCATCCTTTATATATATATATATATATATATATATATATATATATATATATATATATATATATATATACCACCCCCAGCCCACATTAAGGAAACCATCATAAAGAATGTCTCCAAAGCCAACGTCATACTACATAAGACTGAAGTGGCTAACTTCATGACACTCATACAGACGGTAAATAGAAGTACGACTGCTGAATATTATACCAATGCACTGTATGAACATATACACAAATACATGCATCATGCCGTCCCAAATAGAACCAAGACGCACTCCACCAAATAATGGAAGCCAATCTGGTGGTCCCCTGCCATTAAGGAACTGTACAACAGAAGGTTGAAACTGTTGAAATACTAGAGTAAACCCCCATGATTGTAAGAACTCCCTTATCATCCTCAGTAAGAAGCTGAGATCCTTCATAAAATCCACCAAAGCTGGGTACAAAAACAAGATTGCAACTGATTCTAAAGATATTCACAAAGCATTCTATAGCTATGTCAAGGATCTCAATGGCAACACTCAGATCTGCCCTGAATTACAGCACAATGGCAGTAAATATACAGAACCAACTGATATTGCCAACATTCTGGCAGATAGGTCATTGTTAACTTTATCCCCTTCTCACCCACTAAAGGGCCCATCTCAATGCCAGACGAATGTAAAGCCCCTCTAATCATGGCTGCACAGGTAAAAAACACATCCTCTAAAGCCAAGAATCCAGCATCCATGGGACCTGACAACATCCCAGGCTGTGTTCAGCAGAAACCACAGAATTAACTGGCACCCCACCTAAGTACAATGTTCAAGCATAGCCTCACTGCAGGCATTGTGCCTACTGAATGGCACATAGTGATGGTTATCCTACACCACAAGGGGGGAGCCACCAGAGATGCTGGGAACCACTGCCCCATCAACCTGAGAAGCCTGATCTGCAAGGACATGGAGTGTATCAGCATGGAACTAATAAACAAAGACATAGGTAACCTCCAAACTATTGACCCCACCCAGTTTGGGTTTGTGAAAGGTACATCACGTCTCCTACACCTGATTGGCTTCTTTGAAGCAGAGCCAAGGACAAGGCCAAAGTGGTTCACACAGCCTACCTAGACCTTGTCAAGGCCTTCAACAGCACCCCCCACTCTGGAATTACAGATAAACTCACTAAACTAGGCATACATACCAATGTCACAAGATGGGTTGCCACCTGGCTTACAGACAGAATCCACACTGTGAAAGTAGCAGACTCCAAATCTGACTCCACACCAGTGACAAGTGGAGTACAACATGGTGCAGTCCTAGGTCATCTCCTATTTGGCATCTAATTCTCTGAAGTTCAGGCTAACACAGAGGGTCTATGGCTAACAACATTCGCAGATGACTGCAGACTGGGAGCCATTATTGAATCCTGTAAAAATGTATACATTCTACAAAATGGCCTCACTGACACAGATGCCTGGTGTCAAAGCCATGGCCTCAAACTTAACACCAAGGAATGCATTTCCATCCCCTTTGGGTAAAACTATGTGCCCATGAACTACCATATAGCTGTTAGTACACTTAACGCTGAAAGTGTGATAAGAGACCTTGGGACACAAGATAGTACTCTCTCCTTTGATAACCACATTGCCACAGTACTCAGGAAATCCTTCTATGTGGCACATCACATCACAACAGGTGTGTCATCCAGAACAAAGGAGAGCACTGTCCCCACTACTCATCCCACATTAGACCTATCAGACAGTACAATAGCCTGTTTGGTATGTACCTCACAAGACATCTACAACAACTGGAAAGTCCACAGACTTACCTCACAAAGAGGATCACCGGTCTCAAACAGATGCCCTGCACAAACTGTCTCAAAATACACCAGCTTTAAGACATCGCATATCGCCTACTCAATGCCGATCTCTGCCTAGTATACACAGCCATGTCAAACCCAGAGCTGTTGGACATGCTACATGTAAAGAAATCTCAGTCCCTCCAAAACACATACTCCAGGGAACTAAACCTTGTCATCAGAATAGACAGAACATGCTGGAGGGATAGATTACTGTCCATAACACTTCCCATACTCTGGAACAAACTACCCATTTATGTGAAACACAGCTCCTCTTTAGCCCTCTTTAAGATAAATAGTGACATTTGGATGATAAACAGGAAACCCACCCTGTGATTCACCTCTGTGTGTCTGCTCGACAGGGGCACCGGACATTATTTGTCTTGTGTGTTGAAAGCCAGGGAATATTGTTGGCTAGGCTTATATAGGCCCCAGGGCCAATAGCCTAGCATCTACCTGTGAACCTATGTACCTACACATACACACACACACACACACACACACACTCACATATATATATATATATATATATATATATATATATATATATATATACATATGTATGTAGTCATATAACATGCAGTGCAAACATACCTCAGAATCATACATATCAACCTCTTAGTGCAAGACTAATGAACAAAGGCTGTACAAAGGGTGGGAAATGGGCTACATATACGGGCAGAATCAGAATATTTCTGTCATAACTGAACAGTTGCACAGCAACAGGGACTGTGTCAGCAGAACTGTTGGAGTGATATGGGGATGGGAATTGACATGTATATCAGTCTTCATTGACATACATTCTTGCATCATAACAGTGTTACCCAGAGAAATGCAAAGAAACTGTGGAACAGTTACAACATATGGTCCAAACACCTGGACAGTCTTCAAACAGCCTGGCAGTGGAGAGGTATGCTCACAACCCTGTAGTGCAATGAATCTGGAACAAGCCAGATAAAATGGGGGGATACAGGCATGACAATAGAGACATATCCAAATGGTGTGAGTAGATAAACTGAGAAGGTTGTTGTAGTAACACTGTTCCTGCTAACATATATTGACAGAAATATCACCATAGTGCATTTTAGAGTGAATGTCTGGAATGTCTGGAAGCCAAGAGAAAGCACCACCTTAAGAGATACAAGCATACACATTCTGAGCTACTGTGCTGTGAAGATGCTCTACATTACTAGTGAAGGCCTTGTGGTTACCTTCACTACCTGCTGCAATCATGTTTACTTAGCTACCTTTATAGGTGTTGATGAGAGATCTCAACCTTTGGTTGAGGCTGATAAGGGAGTATTCCCAGACTTGGGACCTCACCTTATAACACACAAAGTTCCTCCTTCTGTTGTAGGGTTAGTTTATGGCAGGGGACCACCATATTGGCTTCCTCTTTTCTAAGGAGAGCATCTTGGTTGTATAGCGTATGGTGAAATCTATGCATTTGTGTGTGTGTTCGTACATTGCATTGGTATAGGATTCTGTGGTCATGCAACTAGTCTCCATCTGCATGGGTGCCATGCAATTAGCCACCTCTGTATGTGCCCAACATTAGCTTTGGAGAAGATTTCATGGTGGTTACCTTTGTGGGGTGGTGGGAGGGATGTGTATTCCCAATGTGATTAGTTTGTGTTAGTAACTAACTAGGGAGGGGTTGACTACTGGTGTAGAGCAACGTTCGCCCATGTTAATAATGACCAGGTCAAGGATGGGGACACCTCTAGTGGGTGCAAGAATGAGCATGTCCAGGACATTGGAATCAATGAATACCAGAAAGCATTGCCAAGTGCATTGGTAAATCAGTAGTTTTTCCAGTTAATGGTGGGGTAGTTGATGTCGGCCAGTATGAGAGTGTTAGGTTGGAACCTAATATTCCCCAGGGTGCTTAGGAATGAGGTGTGTAAGTCTTGAGTCATGTTTGTGGACCTACAGCAGGCTATGACCTGTATTGCTGTCTTAGCCAATGTTAGCTGCCCCTGATGTATCTCAGATGCATTATGTTGTGCTAATAGTCTGGAGGTGTGCGCATCCATTATGAATATTGAACCACCACCAACCTTGCAGCTGCAGTCCAACTTCGGGGCCACACAGGTGTGGAATGAGTGATAGCCTGGTAGAGCAGGTGTGCTTCCTGCCACCTTGAACCAGTTCCCTGTTACAGCACAAATGTTGATGTTCTCCAGTTTAAGTATTGCATTGAGTGAGTGCATTTTTGCATGTAGACCTCTAGTGTTGAGCAGCATGATCCTCAGATTACATTTGTTTGTAGCTGTTACAGTGGTCATGTGGTCTTTGGAACACTAACAAAAAAAACACTATAGGGGTAGCAAGAGCCTTGGCCAATATCTGGAAGCCCAGGGTTGACAGATGCAGGACATCTGTGGTAAAGGATCACGGTCTGTCAAACATGTCATCCCAGGTGCACAGATAGTGGAACTCCTTAGTATGATACCAGAGATGTAGCCAATTGTTGGGAACAATTGTTTTCAACTTGTACTGTGGTATCATTCTGGGTGATGGTAGGATGCTGCTCAGGGCTAGGGTCAAACCCGTCTGGGCTACATAGTCAGTGGGCTCCTCCATGTCTGTTTCCATATAGTCCAGGGAGGTACGTCTCTGGACATTCACACCCACATGTACAATGACAGAGTCATATGTGTACCTGTTATTGGGGGACCTCAGTGTGTGTGTTATGAGGTGGATCCTGGTGCCAACAGGAGGCTGACTGCCACTTTCTCCTTTTTCAACCTAGTGAGTGGGACATCACTGTTCCTCACTATCAAGTCAACTATGCCTATTGTTTTGGCCATGCTGTTTTACCTTAGGTGCTTTGGTTGAGTGACACACTGTTTAGGAGACATATGTGTTTTGTCATTCGTGTTGTGTGGCTGTAGTAGAGTGCATGTCTGCCTTGGAGGTCTCAGCTGTTTGTGCAGCTTTTCATTGAGAGCCTCTGCAAAGGTGGGTGTGTAGTTTGTGTTTTTATATGAAGGCAATGCTGGCATGTGTTCTGGAGGGCTATGTGTTCCATGTAGTGTGGTGCAGGTGCTGACCGCTGCTCTTGACTAAATATTCTGGTCTTGGCTGGGGAGTGTGTGGCTTCCAATTTGGATGTATAGGTGCATCTCTTGCAAGTCTGAGTGTAGAGAGGTAAGAGGTGAGGGTTGTCAGTGTACATGAGACAGCTGTGACATTGCCTCAGGATAGCCAGGTTCAGCAGGTTAATAGGTGAAAGCACAGGGAACTGACCTGTAGACATGCTTGGAGGGGTGGCTATTAATAATAATTGCTGGAGCTGTTTCCTCATAGAACGCTTAGTGCTGTTAGCACATTTGTGTGGTATAATACTTGCTACAAGATGTCTGATAAAGTGCTAAAGTAATATGCTGTTGAAAGTGCAGGAGAGGAGAGAACTAGCATATCTAAGTGTCACATTGAAGAACAGACTTGGGCAACACTCAGAAGCTAACATGTAGTCTTGGATACAGCAATTCTATATCTGGACTAGACTAGTTACAGGAAAGGTAACTAATTAGCATTATTTTAATAGCCAAATGTCTGGTATACTATATGTGTCTCCATGTAGTGTAGCTGGTGTACAATAGATGTGTGAGTGCATATTAGATGTCCAGCCACCCACGTATACATACAGTATACTCACTTGCTACTGCAATGACAGCACATATAGGCTTGTTATGTACAGAAAATAATATACACCTGTCCTGCAACAAAATATACATCCCTTGAACCTGTACATAATAGTCAAAGCATATAACCACTAAGCCATCTGAGCTGTACTCTTTTATGATGTTCTCAACCTTAGCATGCAGTGCAGTCGGTTTATCATAGGGAAGGAAGACTGTGGAATCAGTACTGATTTAATTGTCAATAACTTGCAGCACTGTTAGAGCAAAGAGCACCTTAGAACAATTCTAGATCATGCCAGGTGAGGTGGGCGGACCAGTTTATGGACATACAAACACATTGGTAATGATACAAAGGTACCCATGCCACTGACATCTGCTGCCCTCCCTACACAATGCAACTAATAAGTACACAGTGCACTGTTACAAAATCAGCATATGCCATACACAATGGCCATATATACACTGACCTCTTAGCAATATAACTGAAATGATTGCGGATAATAGAACAACAGGCAACCAGCCATCAATACACAGAAATGTTTTAATGTGTTTTGCTGTCAGGTATTACAACATTACAACTCTTAATTGCCTGAAATACAGGAATCAACTGACAATTATGTATGTTCTTAAACAGCCTCCACTTACACACCTCAGTTAACCCTCTAGGGGATACAGTATCAAATAATACCATGTAAAGTGAGTCTTTACATAACAATGATTCTAAGTGTTTGATGACACCGGGAAACGGGCCTTTCCCAAAAAAGTACATTGTAACCTACTACAATCCCCATGGTGAAATGTATGACAAGTAACAGCTATAGAATGCTTGTCCATGTAATAACCACTATCTCTCACATGTCGTAACAGACTGCTTCTACGCCATGTCCTACTATTCCGCAGAACCATCTCTTGACTGTATAGGGTTCTACATGCTGTCCAGCCTTTGCACTCATATGTATGGCCCCTACCTCCCTTAATGTGTCTTATTCCACAACATCACTGGGATGATAGCAGGAATGTCGGCACTACATACTGATAGACCATACCTATCAACCTTCTACTGCATGACAACTGGACAAAGCCTGTCATATAAGTGGAGATCAGAGGTCCAAACACAGGGCCATATTTGATATAGTGCTGTTATACGCTGAGAAAATTGTTGGTGTTACAGGGCTGGTTGCAACATCTCTATTCTGAGGGCTATGAAGTCAGAAACACATAGGTTAATAGGTTCATAGACTAGTACAAGGCTAACTGCCCTTGTTGGCCATTTTAAGCCTAGCCAATTACCTCAACTGAGAATCAAACTCTGCACCATGTGTTTGTAAGGCAAACACCTTAACCATTATGCCAACCTCCCACCCACCACATATGAATGTTGCCATTTACTGGCAGCAATGACCGGAGTATGCCACTGATTTGCCCAGGACAACACCTGTCTGGGTAACACACAAAACATAACAGGCAAACCACTGGCCATTATGTGGTTAGGCCTACAGTTCAGAGCTATGCAGACACATAACTTTGTCAGACTGACATCCATGCAGAAGGAGCATGTACACACAAAGCCTGTAAAATTAGTAGTGCTCACGCCATATAACAGCAATACTCACATTTGGTCCCTAAGTCTGTAACCTTCTCCACCATTTAGTTGGCCTCTCTCCATAAGTCTTGTTGTAAGATTTATACCCACCTGCTGTGTGTAACACTCAGTAGCCATAGACCTCCAGGATGTGTTCCTTACAGCCAAGGCAAAGGGACAATGCCCACATTAAGTACTCAATTATAGGAGTGTGTTGCTATGACATTGGCTATTGGAAGAACTACCTAGCTGCTCTGCATGCAATTAGCAAGTGGGAACACCAGTTGGTGCACAGGCCATCACCTGGTCAAGAGCATTACCTACAAAGGGCATGCACATACCTATTCCGAACATATGTCTACCAGTACTCCACAATGGGAAACAAAAAGACATGGAGCAACTTGCTGATATAACCCAGTGCAGTGTGAAATAATAAAAAGGTATGTGAAATAAGTCAGCATATAAGTGAATGCAGTATGTGTTTTCTAATAATGGGGAATAGGATTTTGACAGATTTCTGTCTGAGCGAGACTTGCTGTAGTGATGACCTGCTAAACAACACCTATGGCCATAGCATCTGCATCTCTCTGCTGTGACATGGAACACAGCTCAGGACCCTAACTGACCCCAAGAAAGGACAGCTCACACATGACAAACACTGGAGTCTCTGTCAAACGCTACTCACTGTGCCACTGCCATGCCAGCTACAGGGATATTGTACATATCCATATGCTAACTGTGAATATGAGTATGATACACATTTTGTTGTGTAACTCTATGAGAACTGTATAGTGTGTATACACCTTCCATAGCCAGAGAACTGGCAGATTCCACACATGTGGATGGACAGGGATGCTCATAGGTGGATTGCTGCCCATCATGGCCCTGCCACAAGTGCCACAGCAGGTGTCACCAGACACATGTTTTGGACTGTCATGGAGGCACAGGGACATGTCAGATCTAACACTGGACATATTCTCAGGGTCACAAATGCAACTCTTCATGCTATATGTGGCAATATCTTTAATCTTGGAGAGGCCCACCTTTATTATGCTGAGGTCAGAGATAGACAGTTGGATGACATGGTGGCAATCATCAACTGTGGGATGTCTGTGCCACAGCATGTGGTGGGAGTTAGGCATCAGCCATAGGGGAGCACACATGCACATGTGCTGGGGGTGTAAAACTGTGTAAAATGCCCACACATGTCACTCAAACACACAGTCACAAGAATACTGATCACACACACAACACACACACAACTTGGCACAACTGAACTTAGAAACACCCTAACACTACCTAGGTTATCTATATTCAAGTGCTCTGCATGTATTGCACATGCTACAGAAAACGTAGGGTGAAGTGTGCTCCACAGTCCCTGTAAGGTGAACGACATCCACTGGCCTTGCACAGTATGGCAATGGGAGATGTCCTGGGTGAGAATGGCCAAGAGATACTATCAGCTACAGAAATATACACAATGACCAACACAGATATAGCCATACACACCTTTGCCACACCTGCGGTTAGCAGCCTTGCCTATCTCGTCATTCAGTCCATACTGTTACAGAGTTTTGGCACACAGCACATGCCTTATTGGGCTGAAGATTGTCATCAGTTACCTGTATGGTCGATGGTGACAGCAGTCCTCATACAGTGGACCTTGGGACATGTACTGGGGGTACCATGGTGCAAACATATTACACCCAGCACCCCACCCACATTGTATATAGTACTCACTCATACCCATGATATTGCTATGACATACCCACAATCACACATTTATCATGAATGAAATTTAAACCTTTGCCTGCCTATGTAATTATTGCTATTACACTGATATGCATTAATCACACATGCCACAGAGCTAGTAGGGTGAAAATTGTCTCATAGCTCTCCTAAGGTGAGCAACATCACCATCCCTTGTAATGTTTGGCACTGTGCAGTGTATTTGGAGAATGGGGCCTCAGAATGCTGTCTCCTACAAATATGCACACTCACACACACTTGCAAACACACACACACACACACACACACACACACACACACACACACACACACACACACACACACACACACACACAGACACACACACACACTCACATATTCCAGGACTCAGAGGGTAAACCACAGCTGTCTACTCATTGGTAGAACAGTGTTATGCTGGTACTGCAAACTCAAGGTAGACTATAAGGTGAAGGGTGTCACAAGGTGCCTTTACAGTGCAGTACAGCAGCAGCCCTTTCTAAGTATAGCACTGGGGGTTGTAGTGGGTGAGAAGGCCCTCAAAGTATTTTCAACTACAAGTTTACAAACTCACTAACACTGTTATGCTCAGTAATGCACACAGACACATTTGTCAGTACTGAGGCCCATTGGTGCAGGTGTCCCTGGGCATGTACCAGGCTAATGTCCATGGAGATATGAGAAGAGTAGGGCATGTGAGTACACTGGTATCATGGCACCTGACATTTGTCATCATTCTATCTATCGGCTACTGCCACTTGAATGATCCCCAGGGTGACAGTTATGTTCACCATCCACTCATCAATTTCTCTTGAAGAGGGCCAGTGAGGTGCTTTGATTGACATCTGTGCAACATATGTCGCATAATGTGGCCATTGTCTGGGATAAGGACCTGTCCCCAAGCATGTTCTGTTGAATGTGGTAATGCGGTTGAGGTATCCATGGCATGTGGTGCATACAGATTGTGGTTTCCTAGTTTCAGCATTTGTAACACAGCTGGGCAGGCATGGCACTGTCAGTCAAGCAGGGATTGCCTGTAAGTCACCAAGATGTGACCGGGAACACCTGGAGGTTTTGGGCCCTTTCCATATCAGACAGTTGTTTCATGCCTAGGGTCATACATGTCAGGTACATTTGCAGCTTACCCAGTTGTTAAAGGTGTCTACTGAGTTACATGGCAAATGGGCCACTGGACCTGCTGATTGGCCTAATGAGTGAGGAGTACAGGGAGACATTGATATCTTTATTCCTGGATGACACAGTCTGAGTTATGCAATGTGCCACATGGATGGACTTTCTGTCCAAAGTGGCAGTGTTGTGGTCAGAAGAGAGGTTGTTGTCAAGCTGTGTTCACAGACCTCCTATAAGGACATCTGTCTCCATTGGACTACCACCAATGTGGTCATTTTTGGACAACACATTGATTCAACAGGGGATTGGGACACATTTCATGACATTGAGACTAAGGCCAGTGTTCTGACAACAGGTGGAGGTGTCAGTGACAACTTTATGCAGGATGTTAACATAATATGGGGATGTAAACAGACTCCCCAATTAGTAATTGTCTGCAAACATTGTTAACCACAGTTCATTCCTGTTAGGCTGGATATCAGAACCACACACAACACACAAGACTGGACACAGGGAAATAACCTGTGGTACTCCACACATGACTGTTTGGCAGTCTGACATGTAGTCCACTACTTTAACAATGTGAGATCCATCTGTGAGCCTGTTTGCAGACCACTTAGTGACATAGGAATTAATGAATAGATGAGTGTGTTTGCCTATGATTCCTGAGTGTGGCATTGTATCACAGGACTACAAGGGTCACATATCCTGTTTTGGACTCCATATTGTTCTATAGTAATATCATATCACAAACAGATTATAGGACTGAAGAGTGTTCACAGCACAAAAGTGGGCCCTGTACAGTGGACATTTGGTAGTTTTCTGGGTGGACCACATAAAAGTGTAGCAACCCCCCCCAATGGAAATGGGTCACTATGTTAATGACACAACCACAGACAGACAGAAGCACACACTTGCCAGGACCGATCTTCAAACCCCTACCTTCCTAGTTTACTGCACTACAGTATTATGCATTTATCAGATGCGCCACAAAGCTTACATATTTGAGAGCTGTCCAAAAGTATCTTTAACAGTGAGTGACATCAGCAGCAGTGATAAAGGAGGGGAAAGGGAAGTGTAGTAAGTGCCAATGGGCTCAAAATCATGTCTCTATAACTACAGACACTCTCACACAAACACACACACTTTTACATTTGCCAGGACTGAGATTAGAACTCCTACCTAACTAATTTACTGCACTATAGTATTACACATTTATCAGACACACCACAAAGCCTACCTATTTAAGAGTTGTCCAAAGGTATCTTTAAAGGTGAGTGACATCAGCAGCAGTAATAAAGGAGGGCAATGTGAAATGGAGTAAGTGGGAATGGCCTCAAAATCATTTACCTACAAGCACACACACAGCCACACCTTTACATTTGATAGGACTGTGATTAGGATTGCTACATAATTAGTTATTGGTACTCTACTGTTACACATTATCACAAACACAACAGAGCCTATAGGGCTGAGGGCTAACAAAAGGAATTTGTACAGTGACTGCAGCACATGTTCTGATATTCAGTAATGGTATGTGTACTGGGTGGGGATGGAGTAATACAGCAATTCCTTTACACACTTGTCAGGACCAAGATACAAAACCTTACCTATCTACTTATTTCCTTTAGTAAGTTATGGATTTACCGCATGCACTATTGAGCTTATAGATTTGAGGCTTGTCCAAAGGTACATCTAAGGTGTCATACATCAGCAGATAGTGTAGAGTGGAACTATGGGATGTATACTGGGTCGGAAAGGTGTCATAATGGTACTGTCTCTCTCACTGTCTGTGTCTCTCTTCCCCATGTGTATGTGTGTGTATGTTTGAATTATTGTAGTATGCTGGCCTTAGATATGTGTGTGTATTACACAAAACAGATGGGGACTTACCACATATCTGCCACCTACAGGTGGCTGTGGGTTTTCCTGTCCAATGTGTGTGTGTGTGTGTGTGTGTGTGTGTGTGTGTGTGTGTGTATGTGTGTGTGTGTGTGAAGACCAATCAGTTTACATTTTGGTGTGTGTGTGCATAGACATCTGCAGATAACAGATATCTATGGTCCACTGTGGTGTCAGACATAACAAATATCTATGGTCCACTGTGGTGTCAGACATAACAGATATCTATGGTCCACTGTGGTGTCAGACATGGGCTTTATTTCTTAAGTGTAGGAGCATGCCCAGTATGACCTTCTATATTAAGTGTGGGGATCCATTCTCTACGTGTAGAGGCATGCCCAGTATGATCTTCTGTATTGTGTGTAGGGATCCATTCTTTAAGTGTGGGAGCATGCCCAGTATGACATTCTATATTGCTTTTGGGAATCCATTCCAGGGAGATTTGTGCTCCAGTCCATGGTTTTGTGTGCTACAGCTACACCTAGCAAGCTATTTTTTCAGGATATCTGTAGATAGGTTGCCAATATGGAGACACAATTGGTCCAAACATGGTGGGATACTGTGTGTAACTATGTTTCCTATGACTGTCTATGTTGTTTGTGTAACATGTTCTGTTTTAGCAGAGACTTTTGGACATATGTACTGTTTTACAGTGTAATGTATTGTGTCATCAACTACTGACAGATATCATTGTTTACTCACAGTTGTTTACTAGGGAAATACAACAGCAATGCAGCAGAGTCCAATATTGTGAGGAGAAGACTAGACATTGTGGCACAATCCTGCCATTGTGGATGGGTGGCTACAGACAATTGAGGGATGGGTCTGTGTAAAGTGTCCAGCACCTTGGTGCTAAGCTGGCTGGGGATCCTCTTCTTGTACATTTCTCAACTTAAATGAATGGCCATATCCTGCTGTGGGCATACCTCTCAGCTGTATAGATTTGGTCAGGTTATCCAAATGCAGGACTCATATATCTGGTGGATTTCCCTTCACATTGTGGTTTACAAGCAGGTTTGTGGTTATGCATTCATGGGTTTGCAGTCAGGGGGAAGTATGAGCAAACATTTGAGTTTCAGACTTCACACACTCCATGATATCCATGCATTTATGCCCCCCCCCTTTGTAATTCTATACTTTTCCCAACAGTATGGTAACAATATCTCAGACGTATTTCTATAGTTTGACCTTTATTACAAAAGTATTTATGTCTTGGTCCACAATTCTTGCATTAGGACATGGAGAGGCATGCTACTGGCATTTGTCAGCACAGGCCTTGCATTTGTTTTCCTCTTAATGTATTAGGTCATTAGTTAGGGGCCTATGACATTCCATATGATGGCACTAAGGGTGAAGCATATGATGGCACTGGGCATTTACCAGAGGCCTGTAGGCCACATGAGAGTGATGCAGGCCACTGCATTTTGTCACTCATATGTTACCAGGCTGCAAGCCAGTGGACTTCCCTGGGGTGACATGGGCAAGTGGGTGAGGTATTCCTGGCAATCCTTCTAGTTCATAGCGATGCATCAGTCTGGATTTGTGCAGGGTGCTACCTATGGCTAGGGACACACCTGGATGGGATACCATGTCAGTATGCTGCATTCTGTGTGTATACCATAAAAGATGTGCTGATTCTGACATCATTCCCAACAGTAAGGATATGACTGATGAAATACCTGTGGCTGTTGTGGGTTATGGTGGACTGAGCATATGTGTGATATGGAAACTTATGGCACCTGACTCACAGATATGATTGGGACCTTCTCCTGTCTTATATGTGGACATCAGCAGTGTGTCATTACTTTATAACTGTGGTTTATGTGGGCTGCCAGTGATTGAGCAGACAGCCAGTATTCCATATTAGACAGACACCTAATGTAATGCTAACCTCTGTATTTTATTCCAAAGGTGTGTGCAGTTCATAGTTACTTTCTAGGCACTGCACAGAGTTCTTCCACCTGTGTACTGTTTCTATGTATGGACCCCTGTTCATAGCCTGTCCGGCTTTCTGACAGTAACACATATTGACATCTGGACAGTGAGTGTGTACTATTAGTAACATAGGTGTAGCTGAGAAGCAGATTGGTTGGCACTGCAGTTGTTGGAACATGGGCCTGTCAAACACAGTACTGTACCTAGGCCACTGAGACACAACATCGAGGCCTACATACTGTCCACTTCCAGACAATATTAAACACTCCCAAAATATTGGCATACTGACCCCTGCATATAATGGACATACACCAATTATCATGTTGATTGGGACAGCTCAGGCAATCTGTGCTCCACTGATATTACTCTACAAACTTACATGTTACTGCCATTTATACATGGAGTTGGGAGGCACACCTGACAACTTTCCACATTTGCACTGACTACACTGGTATTTCAGTTATAACTTTGATTGCTTCCATTTAGTATTGCATTGTGCCCTATCTTGCTGATTGGAGGCATATCAGTGGAGTACTCAAGTTAGATTGTAATGGCATACATTTCAGTTGTAGACATCTTACTCTTCAGAACTATACTGCAACTGCCAGACCTGTTGTGGTATGTCTGTGTAGTTCTGTAGAGGGGGCTGTTCACCACTGTTAGCATTTGTGTAGCTTTGCCCGACCTTTATTTCCGGTCATCTACACCTGTCCTGTTGGGTGAGTCTGGGGAGTGGGAATGGGGATGCTCATTGACATCCATGTGTGTGACCTGTGGACATTCACAGTTAGTCGAGCCACCACATGTACTGCAGTGGGGGTTGTCACCCTGAGTGCTACTGCCTAGTATGGGGACACCAGTATTGGTTATGGATTTCATGCTGTCCCATATAGCTGTCAGCTATCTGCTGCTATCCCATTTGGCCAACCGATTCCCTTGCATGCTTGCATCCATAGCATAGATATGACTATTAGAATATAGTACTCCATTCAGTAATTGATAGTAAGGGTGACATACCTTGTGCCTGGGGTGGTATTGAGGATGGTGCTGGAGGGCTGGCTATGTAGGATGCATGCAGTATACTCCCTATACATGGTAAAGTATACGTAGTGTCATGTTTGGCATCCCTTCTACTGTATGTGCGAGTCGGAGCGAGGTATCTGTCCCTGAGTCCCTACACTGTCAGTGTATGTGCTATGCGTTGCCTCTTTGCCAAGGCATAGGCATACTGGGCACACCTCTGTCTGCCTCTAGGGGAGGCTCAGGAAGTTCCTCCTCCAAGTCCCTCTGTGCTTGTGGTGACCTTGGCAATGGTGGTGGGCTGTGTGTCCCCTTCCTGTGTTGTTCCTGCTGCGGCTGTTTCCACAGGATCATACTGTGTAGCATGGCACATAGTGTGAACATTTGTCCACATGTAGCTGGGGAGTACTGTAAGGCTTCACTGGATATATCATGGCAGTGGAACCGTGACTTGTGCATCCCAAACACACACTCTATAATGATCCTAGTTTGTGCATGTGCCTCATTACGGCATTCTTGTTCGGGGGTGTGTACATTTCTGATGGGTGTCATCAGCCACAGCTCCAGTGCGTAGCTAGCATCCCCCACCAGATGACCAATTGGGATGTCCCCCCTGGCAAAACCATTATACAGCTGTGAGGAATTCCACATGTGGGAGTCATGATAGCTTCCAGGGCTGCCAGCACACACTTGCATGATAATACCCTGGGCATTGCACACAACCTGGCAGTTGATAGAAGGCAAGCACCTGTGGTTGATGTAGACCCTATCCCACTCACCGGGTGGTGCTTTGATGTGGATGTGCGTGTGGTCTATGGCACCCAGTACCTGTGGGTATTCAGCTACACAGTGGAGGAGACACATATTGCTTGTGAATTCTTCACAGGTGTTAGGGAAGTGGATGTGTTCATGAACATGTGGTAGCATGGCATCCAGGAACTGATGGAGTACTCTGGATGCAGATGCCTGTGACACCCCTATGATATACACAGTAGGTGTTTGGACAGTACCTGTAGCTAGTATTCTTAAGGCTACACATACCTTAGTATCCACTGGGATGGGTTCCCCTCTGTTTGTTCTGGATGTGAGGCGATGCAGGCACAGCTCCACAATTTGCTGACATATGTCCCTGTCCACCCTGTAACGCTTTACAACCTGTAGGTCATGTAGCCCCTGATAGGTCACCCTGAGTCTGAACACTCTCCTCCTCCTCCTGGGTCTTTAGAGGTTGGCAGCATTATCCTCCTCACCACCGTCAGCCTCCAGCACATGGTGATGTATCCAAGTAATGGCAGCCCCTAGCATTTTGTCAGTTTAAATTCCCAGGTTTACCCCAAAGGTGAAGAGTTTGTGGGGAAATGCAGACTGAGGGGTGTTTCCATACTTTCTGGTGGTGTGATGCTACTGCTGCTTGTCAGATTCACTGTTTCCAATTCATTCCAGCTGCCAGCTTACTTGCTCGTGGCTTGGATTTAGCCACTGTGAGTTTTAGACACATTACTGGTGATTTGTGGATGGTTGCCTTTATTCTGCTGTTTCCCTTTTTGTAATTGAGTTTTACTTGCATCTCCTCATATTTACAGCTCTGCAGCTACCTGACAGCTGTATTATTCAAGTGCTTTCACTGGTCAATTGTGGGTTGCAGACTCCCATATTGTTGGTTTGTACAGCATTGCCCTTGTTCTGATACTTCCTTTGCCTTTTCCTTCTAGCCTTACTCTTCCAGCCTGTTGGTAGTGTAAACAGCAAGATTTGTCCCCCCCTGCACCCTCCAATCTCTTCAGTTCATGGAGTAGACAGCCTCAGACACAACCACTCTCCTAGCTGTGCTTAGCTAAGCAGACACCAGGAAACAGGGCTCCAATGTGCTTCCAGCAAGCATGACACACCCCCTTTTCTTGTTCCTTGCTCCTCCTGTCTACACAATGGTGTTAGAGCACCTACATGGTTAGGTGCAGTTTGACACTTAGAAATTTTCCTCTCCAACCTGTGATTCAGTATAGCTCCCCTCACTTGCATAGGACTGACTGCTAATTATTAGTAACTACACTGACACTGAGCCTTCCCTTTTAGCAACCACTATTCCCTAGTATTGCTTACATATGCATGTCATTGACTATAATGGCAAAATCATGAATTGTGTGATAAAGGCTTATTTCAACTTTTTTTGGTATTTTCAGCCAGATCCCGTAGGTATGCCACTGCCCTATGCTTAAATGGCCAGAATCAGCAAAAAAAAAAAGTTATAATTTTATAATATTTCTTCTATTTTTCATGTCAATGGCCATATATTTGGCCACTGGCATGCCTAACCCTTATAATACATGCTTTTGTACAAGCTGTCATGCCTCCGTTTTGTAGTTTGCAGAAACGTATTCAGCTACTAGCTGAATACATTTCTGCAGTCTACACTATTCCTACACAGACGCCTGCCTGCTTCCTGGATCACTAATTCACCCCATTTGCATGTTTTTTAGCAGCAGATGGGGTAATTACCATACAGGAGCTGTGTCCATGCAGGAATAGTGTAACAGTGCTCATGCACATGCAGGGACCTCTATCCTGGATCACTCTGCGGCCATATTGAGTGCAGCAGCTCTTGCACTATTCCTGCACACCGTGTAGAGCTTGCTGAATCCTGGGGAGGATTTTTTACATCCACCTGATTTACCACCAACTCAGGCAGATGGGACATTAGCTTAACATCTCATCCTAAGTATAGGAAATGCAAGAAGATGCTAATTAATTATTACAGTATCAGATTACAACTTTAGTTTCATTTGAATTTATGACAGGAAGAAAAATGTTTGTACAGTTAAGACAGCACAGCTTAAGTTTATTAAAATTGCAGATATTACTGAAAGAAACTGATTTTTTTTGTACTTTTGCAGATATTGTACCAGAAGTATATAGAATTTGGGAAGGAATACTGTTCAAGACAACCAGGAAGTATTGTTAAACTTACCACCCATGCTTGTAAAAGAATGGCTTGGGTGGGCTGGAAGGCCAAATTCTAAAAGTGACTTATCCATGGACAAATGGACTCTAGGGAAGGTCGTCCATTACTTCATCAGTGACCTGGGACAATGTTGATTAAGGCTTACTCTACTACATTTTATGTTTTCACTAGACTTCATTGTGTACTTCACAAGCATTGTGGTGGACAAGTAATATAAAAGGACTAATGAGTTATTGGTAGAAAAGCCTGAAGTGGAGACTATATTTGTGTACCACTCAATAGATTCATAGCTTCATAGGTAAGTACTAGGCTAGCTGCTCAATTGAGCCATTTTAGGCCTAGCCAGTATCCCTTTTTGTGCTAAAAATAACCTATCCCATTTGGTTATAGACTAGCCTTACCCATCCCATGGTCAATAATTATATATTACCCCTAATGAGAATAACTGGGACCATACATAGATAATTTGGGGACCCATAAATGGGATAAAGCATTTAAGAGCTGCCTCTGTCCATTAGTACAGGGGGCAATCCTGGAGTAAATTTTCTATTTCCCATCCATAGAGCTATGTTGTGCTTGAATATGGACAGTGACAAACTTTGTTTTATGTCAATGGGGAGTCTATTCCAGAACAGCAGTATCCTCTGTGAGATATACCTGTTCATCCCCCCAAACCATTCTGCTGATGTTGCAGTAGAAGTTCAGATTCCTAGACTGAGTATTTCTGATGCCATGTGACTTGTTAATATGCAGAAAGTCCATCAGTAATGGGTCAGAAGATGCCTTGTGTGCTAGACACAGGTTACCTCTTAGCAATCTGCAGGATACAAAATATAGTAACAGGGCTTTGAGTTGTTCCATGTAGGATATGTTGTTTAGGCCTTGTATCCTTTTAGTAAGGTATGCCTGTGGGTGTTCCAGCTGTTGCACGTGTCTGTACAGATACATGTCAAAAGAGGCATTATATGCAATGACTACCTAATGAGGGTTGAGTAAAGGGGGGCAGTCACATCCCTGGATCTAGACAGAATCCCTTTGTTCATAAGCTGTGGTGATATTAAAGGACTTTCTTATGACAATGGACACATGTTGGTCAAAGGTTAGGTCATTGTCCATATAAGTTCCCAAATCCTGAATAACTGGGTCAAGTCTCAGGGTTACATACTTTCATTATGTATGTAGTAACAGCACAGTTATAGTCTTTTTTTTCAGTGTTTCTTTAGACATAATAGAGTACCAATAGTATAAACATAATGATTCATTATATAGATGGAATGCAGTTAACGTCATAGATTATTTAGTACTTAAACCGTATGCTGATAGAATTTGAGTAGCTTTGTCTCAGTTGTCCAAAGGTAAGTATTCTTTAGAGTTAAAACACATGTGTAGTACAGATGTAGATAGTGATGTCACAACATGAAATATTCCAGGCTAAATTTTAGATTCATGTTATGTCTTCAGACCCTAACATAGTAGAAAGAAAAGTACTGAAATGGGAAGATTGGTTTCTACTTTCATGAAACTTCAGTTTACTTATGCACATGTTTTTAATTTGTCCCAATGTTGGATTTGTGTTCATTTGCCACTTGCAGGAAAATGCATTTTTTATGTTAGTTTCATTTAATTTTCAGGATATAACATTCATGCTTGACAAACCTTACAAGAGAAAAAGGAAATAGGTTAAATTAATCTATTTTTGAGAAGATTAATAATACCCAATATTTTGAATTTGTGGTCAACAGAAAATGAATTATTTATTGGAAATATCATGGTATAATAAGGTACAGATCTGGAATGCAGAAAACATAAGTACTAGTCAGTGTAATTTTACTATTAGAGCACATTGTGATCTGGAGGGTAAAGATACAGGATTATCAGATTGCACCATGCTAAACTTAAATGAATACACACAGAAAGAGATTGATACAATTTATGGTGTTTTCTTCATGCTAATTTTGGAACAGTAAGGTTGGCCCAGTAATTAACAATTTAAGCAACATGTATTATATATGTGTGGAATGAGAGCTTATAAATGGCTACCACCAAACTGGTATGGATCTTGTTACATAGGATATTTAATGCCAGCTATAAGACCTGTTAAAAATTTCCCAGTCAAATTAGTTTTAGAAATCATAAAGATAAACAAGAGTTAAATCCCAAAGATTTTCAAAACAATCTACAGCTCATGGACACCTCACACATTCATAACAAAATACATTTGGAAACATTAAAGGCTGTGGATTTAGGTGACAATGTATTTGCTGGCTGCCAAAGCTGTTCGGAAATTGCATAAATTATGTAAGTTACTAGAAGTCTTAGTAACCGTGTGTCTATTAAAGACATTACAGTGGAAGTGACTATGATGTGTATGGCTGTCCTCAAAAATAATTTTGTGCTTGATTACCTACTAATTACCTACTATCATCACACCATTGGACTTGTGGACTATGAAGACATGAGTGCTGCAGTTATAAACCAGATAAGAGTGAAAGTAGCAAAACACAATTGCAGGTCATGAGTGAAGTCATGTCAAAGGTACATAACAGCTAATACACACTTAATACCTTAAAACTGCTCTGGTGACCCTCCAACACAGAGATACAGCACAGGCAATGGACTGCATTTGTATAATGGAGATATTAAAGAGCTGAGAAATTTCTTGCTACACTACAAGTAATGAACTGTATTTATATGACTGAGTTGTTAAAAAGTTAAGACATATCCTTTTTTAAATAGCACCACTATATGACACTAATATAACACTGGGCCAGTCATGCTCTCACAACTTCTTCAAAGTGCCAGTACTGGAACTTCTCCAGTAATGGGTAAAACAAAATAGTTCATATGGGTCTAGCAGTGGACATTATTACTAAAAAAAATCAGTCAACAGGGCAAGAGAAGCACCAGACTCCATTTGGTAAAAGTTAAACATCTTGCTTAGATCTTGCATTGGAATGTCATTAATCAATCAGTTTTTCTCTCCTCAGGCATGTGAATTCTCTGCTGCTCCCTAGTACATTCACCCTTTCTCAAAAATGTTTTTTCATTTGTCTGAATCCCAAATTCTCAAACCCATTTGTCAGAAAACTCATTTGACACAAATATACAATAAAAATGTTTTTGCAGTGGGTCAAGCCCCCTTCACCGCCCCATGTAGGGGTCTTTGCCTCCCAAACCCTGCTTACTTATATATATATATATATATATATATATATATATATATATATATATATATATATTAATGCCAAATTTGCACAACTGAACAGACAAGACAAATATATAAATGGCAAAGGAAATAAGTGTTTCTGTAGAAAAAGTAGAAAGGTACCAACATATAAATCCTTGTTAAGAAATAGTTCCTCCACTAATTTACTAAACCCCTTTTCATTGATGAATTGTACATGAATAATAATACTAATAATTACAATAATAATAATAATTATTATTTTGGAAGTGCACTTATGCTGCAGTATAACATAGAGTCTCGTCATATTAAAGAGATCATTATCAAAAACTGGAGCGTTTTCAAAGTGAACGATGACCTTCAAAACCTGTTAGGAGGCAGTACCAAGTTTGTGTACAAAATAGCTAAAAATATGAAAAATTAGTTTGAGAGGACTAGATTGAAGCAGAAGGTTCATTCTAGAAAATTCTCCAGAGGTACTCAGTGTTGTGACTTCTGTAGACAATGTTCTTATATATTTAAAGCAGAACGCTTATGACTGGAGAACGTATTGCATTCAAATGTTATTTAGCCATATAGAAATTGTAATACTTGAGTTATTTACAATGCTAAGTTTGCAAGTTCTCCAGCTTTCTATATCTGCATGACTGAAAGGTCTGTAAGAAAAAGGATTTACAAGCATGTTTATGATGTGTCCAAAAACAATACCACTAGTGTATTTTATAAAACATTTGACATGTAGCATTGATTTTAGATAGTTTAATTTTTAACAACTTTAGAAAACATGGCTGTAGATCAGAGGGGTGGTCAGTGGGAGACCCAAATTTAATATAAGAAGTTGATTTGGCAATTTAGACTTGCCTCCACCAGTGGATTGGGTTTGAACAGTAATTTATTGATCAGCCCAGTTTTAAAACTGGGGGCTGCCAAACTCAGTGGGTCTCCATGCCACCATATGAACTATGATTTTATTACACTGTATTATTCTCAACATTTTCTGTCAACATTTTAACAATATACACATTTTAGTAATGTGCATGTTTTTGTACTATTTAATTTTTTCTGCCTAATACTAATACAGCTGAAAATTTAGTAGAGCAAAAATACATATCAGCTATTCATTTTATCAGATATATTTATACATATTTTTATTACTTTAATATTTATAATTTTAGATTAGTAAACATAAGGGTAGAATCTGTAATATATTCTTAATTCATTATTTTAATTTGTTTACATTATTTTATGGACAGGCTTTCGTAACAACTACGTTTCTGGTTTTAAGCTACTTTGACTGTAAGAAAAGCTTGCTGGTGTCAAGTGTTCATATCCTGATGTTAGTTATTGTCATGTGTTTGAAACATAATTGTTCTGATGAAGTCTGATTTATTTTTAGATAAACAAAAGTGCTTAACTCTTTTATTTCTAATTATTCCTGGTGAATACCTATGTATTTTTTATGTAGTACTGCTCCACACAATAGTATTTTTAGTTCCGATTGAATATGTCCTAACTTTTAACATGCTATTTCTGTCCTATACCTCTTTCACATTCTTTATTTTATTTTATTCAGTCCATCTCAGTGATACTGATAATAGAGTTTAACAGTGTTATTCATAACAACAGTTTGTACTCATAATGTGTCTTCATTTTTGCAATGAAACTGCTTTGTTTTTATCTTCCAGATTTTGCAAATATGCAAAGTATACAAAATTCAAATCTAGAAGTATCTGGAGCCATACTGTATGTGAACACCTACTTAATGAACAGCTTCTAAATGAAGACACTTGCCTGTGCTTCTGTGATGCTGGATAATGGCCTTCAGTTATGCAAGCCCAATGCTACCATGTTATATTCTTATTTATTATGTACGAGCATACCCTATTGTTTGGTAATAGCTATTTTATAGTATCTGAAAATATGCTCAGTGTTTTTTGTAATGGATGAAATGTTTTGATCTAGTATGTGCATGAATGCACAAATGTACACAAATGGAAAATAGAACTGCATTTTATTACAGTGAATGTTAAATATCTGTTGCAGTTATGTTATTTACTGCTCAACTTTGGTAAAAATGTATTTTCCTGTTCAACTTTATAGCTGTATACACCTATGTTAACTGCCCCTTTGAGGCCCAGGTCATGATGGAAATGATCATGATACCAGCCCACTTACCAATTAACAAATAATGGATTGAGCCCCTTAGGTAGCATTTGCATTCTGTTTGTTTAAGAAGGTCTTAAATTTGATTCATTGCAGAATTCCAAGAAAGATTGTATGGCTTTTATGTGAGAAGGAATGGATTTACATATTTTGGGGGAAAGAGTGATGATGGAATGGAATATACATGTAAGTTTAGTTTGGGGTGTTTGAAGGTGAACAGCTGCCTTTGAACAGGATGTGACAACATGCTCTTATCTTATTCAGTCCATATTACAGCTTTCTGTTTGACAAAGGGACATGGATATGAAACAATGCCATTTTGGTTCTATTGGCCCGGTGTAGATGCCATGCCACCTCAATAATCTAAGCCTAAAATTAAATATAAAAGGAAAGCAGCAATCTCCAAGGATGCTGTAACCTTTAAGAAACATGATAAAATTACAGTTACCAAAGCCTTTCTGAATGGATATTTTTTCTATAATCCCATAATTTTTCCAGTATGGACTTGTTACCTTTTCAAGTTCTTTCAGGTGACTTATTTTAATAACTGTTTGGATCAGTGATTTCTCTGAAGTGGGCATTCATACCCTTAAGAATTAAATAGATTATGGAAGATGCAAGTTTGACTTTGCTACATATACATATTGGTCAAAACTGTCTGCCACAGTCCCTAGATCTTTAACAATGGTGTCACTTTTGTATGAGTTTTCAACACCTTTATTGAATTATCACTTAAGAACTACACAAACATACATTTATATAAAAGGAAACAAGCCATGTTAACATGGTCACATTATACGTTATATATATTATTTTATATCATTTTCATCAATCCAATATTACATAAAATGATCCTGCCTTCCCTTAAATCTCATTTCTCCTCCAAAACATTATTCTGCATGTATTATTCACAAAATGTCAATTTTTTCTATGTAACTTGCTCATTCCCTTTTTTAAAGATCCCACTTCCAGTTCTTTTATCTCTGCTAACAATATTTTCTACTTCAAATACAGTTGCTATAGGTATTGATTTCCATTTTCTAGTTTTTTTGGCAGTCACCAGAATTAAACTTAACAAGGCCTTACTATGTCTTGGAAAATTCAGATCCTGTATCCCAGCTCAGAAAAATATTTTTCTTAGTTACACCCATTTGCTCATCCAATATTTCTGGCAAAGTATTTTGTAGGGACGTTTTAAAGTCTGCCAACTCATTACACTCCCAAACATATGTTCTGAGTTACCTATTTCTTCCTCATCATACCTTCGACATTTGTCATTTACCTAAGATAAAAGTCTTTGGAGTCTGCTTGGAGTATAAAAATACTTATGCAAACACTTCAAGTAAAAAAATACTAAACGTTTTTGTGCTGTGGAATTATTATCAAAAGCAGTTGCTTAGCAGCAGTCGTTTTAAACTCCTGCATATTATACAGATACTCCCTTATTTTCTCTTTAGCAATCTGCAGTTGTGCCTCTTCTTATTCTGTGAGATTCCCCTTATTCTGTAATACTTTAACCTTTGTCAGACCCTCTGAATAATTAATTCTAAATCATATCACTTTTTCTTTTATTTCTTCCCTGTTTTTAAACTCACTTTTCATTTTATACCATCACTAGCTATAACTTCTGAAGAAATTTATGACTTCTCTAAGAACTCTCGATTAAATTCCACTACTCATTCCTTAAATTCTTTTCTTTTTAACAGGTAGGTGAGGAACTGCCAGTGTCTCATTTGTACTTCATTACCCTGTATTATTATTCTAGTTATTACTGCTGTATGATTTAAAATAATTATTGGGGATATGTTGAATTTTCAATTAGATACACATGTTCCTGTGAAATTCCATTTATGTCCAATCTAGCCCAGTTATTGTACCTTGAGGAATAATATGTAAATTATTTCTAAGTTCTTACTGCTGAATTCATATCTTCCATACCAAATATTTTCATAAATCTCCTCAGAAATCTACCTTCTTTTCTTATATTTTCCCTTCTAGGTCTCAAGATACATCCTCACTGTTGCAAATCAAGTTCCAGTCCCCACCTATAAGTAATATTCCTTGCTGAAAGCTGATTATTTCTCCTATATTTTCTTAAGTTCCATAATAGCAATTTTAGGTGGAATATAAATACATGCCAGCATAATCCTCACTCTGCTAGTAGCCCCTTTCTACTACAAATCTGCCATTACTACCGTTTTTCCTCTTCTATCATTATTGATGCTCCTCTAGCAATTAGTATAAGTACCCCCATTTCCCTCTGTCTGATTCTGCTGAATAGTCAAATTGAAATCCTTTCTTTATTAAACTGATATGCGCACTTCTTTCAACATGTGTCTCCTGTAGCATTGCTGTTTGCACTATGTATTTCTTAATATAATAAAAATACTCTTACCTTTTGGATATACTTGTGAGACCATTCACATTCCAAAATATTATGTTTAGTGTAGTCATGATAAGAAGGTATTATTCCCACCTATTCTATACGACAGCTTTTTAAAATGCCTGTTTTCAGCTTTTGTGTTACATGAACCCACTAATGTTTGACTGGTTGATCCTTAATACATCTCCATCTGAATCTATGTCACATTTTACAAGCCTTTTTGTTTTAATGAAAACCCTCAAAACAAACACACATACACACACACACACACACACACACACACACACACACACACACACACACACACACACACCATAAACTATTCTTAAAGCAAACAAACACACACACACACACACACACACACATATATATATATATATATATATATATATATATATATATATATATATATATATATTCTCATATGATTAAGTTTAACCCTTCCTGAGAGGAGCAATTATCCTAACTTGAAAGTTGCACCCAGAGGCAAAAACTACCCTATAATTAAGATTACCCATGCTAAAGTCCATGTTAGAGCCTGTGCTCCTACTTAAAGCAACTGCTGTCAGTTCTTGCTTTATCTTTATATCCTTCCTAGATGTGAAAAGCAGCTTATATACTTTCAGAAAACATTAACATGTAGCCTTAAGAAAAAAGTATATTGGTCTGTTTAAATAAAACTAAATTATACATTGCTCTAATAACTGACTTTTACTGAAACAGGCAAAATTATTGGCCCTTATCTATCAGTTTTTTTCCACACTGGCGGACCTGAAATGAAGCTGTTGATCAGTGTGCAGACATCCTAGAAAATGTCACTGTTTTATAATTTGACTATTTATTTTGTAATCATAATTTATGTCTTTTGGCCTAGTCTTGTAATACAATAGCTGCTAACACTAAAGGTGAGGTTATTATAGTGTGCAAGGAATGTATTATTTGCAAACCATTTTGAAAGACCTCAACATTTTTACTTAAGTAATTATGTTACCCAATGCAATCATCAGCACATTTACTTAGCCATAGCCCATTTCTTACTTTTATACCCAACAGCATTCCAAAAAAGTGGTCTCATTACAGATTCCTGGGGGACATTGCTGGCAAACCTTGTCAAGTAAAACAGGTAGGTCCCCCATAGACATACCGTGACTTGCATTCTTTTGCTTAATCAATATTTTCCAGTTATACATAAACTGGAAATGAATGGTGTCAATTTGACAATTATTGAGTTATGTGAATAGTGCTGAATGCCTCAGCAAGGTCAAGATAGCAGTCATCACTGCCCTCCCTTCATCAAGTACGATGGTTAACCTCTTCATAGAATGGTACAAGATTCAGAATGCAAGCTGTGCCTTAAGCAAACCCTTACTGTTCCAATACCTAACAGAAATAGGTTCACTGTCTCCTTCTGGATTACCTTCATTATGACTCTCGCAATGACATGGCATAGATCAGTTGCCAAGCTGACAGCTCTAAAGTTGTCTGAGAATTATGTTATCCTCTGCTTTGTGAACTGGTACCACTACAGCTGGTTGCCAAAATCAGGGATGTGTCCACACACTAACAAGTTATATAACATAACTGACAAGGGTTTAATCCACATTTCTTTGATTCTGTGTAAAAAAGCAGTATGTATGTTGCCTGGTTCAACTGAAATTGAGTTTTTAATTTTTACTTGTACCAGCTATGTTTATAGATTTGTAAGGGGTCTTTCTCCTTCTTATGACAGTACTCTGACATACACATCTTTGCTTATTTGTGAATTTTTGTACAAAATTTTCTACAATATCATTTGCTAGATCTTGTGAATGGGTGATCACAATTTACCAATACCGATTTACTGTCACAATTTTCACCTTTGTTTTTCTGATTAAAGGATAATATCTGCAATTTCCATGACAAGACTGAGTTCACAGTTAGTTCTTGATGATTTGACATAAAAGTGGTTTACATATTTTAATCTAGACTTCTGCTGTTTACCTATTTATCTTTTCTTTTTGCGATTCCATCAGTCTGTTTTTTTTAATTTCTTGTATATGTGCCATGTATATATATAAACACACTATACATACATATTTATCTATCTATCTATCTATCTATCTGTCTGTCTGTCTGTCTGTCTGTCTGTCTGTCTGTCTGTCTGTGTGTGTGTGTGTGTGTGTGTGTGTGTGTGTGTAGTGCATGTTTTATATATATATATATATATATATAAAACATGCACTACACACACACGCACACGCACACGCACACGCACACACACACACACACACACACACACACTGGATATAAAAAGTTCACACACCCTGTTAAAATGCCAGGTTTTTGTGATATAAAAAAATGAGACCACAATAAATCATTTCAAAACTTCTCCCACCTTTAATGTAACCTATAACCTGTACAATTCAATTGAAAAACAAACAAATCTGTTAGGGGAAAAAATATAAAAAAATAAAAAACATACAATATGCTGGTTGCATAAGTGTACACACCCTTAAACTAATACTTTGTTGTTGTCTGTGCACATCCTTAAACTAATACTTTGTTGAAGCACCTTTTGATTTAATTACAGCATTCAGTCTTCTTGGGTAGGAGTCTATCAGCATGGCACATCTTGATTTGGCAATATTTGCACAGTCTTCTTGTAAAAGTGCTCCAAATCTGTCAGATTGTGAGACCATCTCTTGTACACAGCTGTCTTCAGGTCACCCCACAGATTTTCTATTGGGTTTAGGTCTGGGCTCTGGCTTGACCATTCCAAAACTTTAATTTTCTTCAGGTGAAGCCATTCTTTTGTTGATTTGGATGTATGCTTGGGATCATTGTCATGTTGAAAGGTGAAATTCCTCTTCATCTTCATATTTCTAGCAGATGCTTGAAGATTTAGGGCCAAAAGTGATGGTATTTGGAACTGTTCATAATTCTCTCCACCTTGACTAAAGCCCCAGTTGCAGATGAAGAATAGCAACCCCAAAGCATGATACTGCCACCACCATGCTTCACTATGGGGATGGTGTTCTTTTGGTGATGCAAAGTGTTCTTTTTGTGCCAAACATACCTTTTGGAGTTGTGGCCAAAAAGTTCAACCTTAGTGTCATCAGACCATAACACATTTTCCCACATGCTTTTGGGAGACTTGATGTATTGTTGTGCAAATTTTAGCCAGGCATGGATGTTTTTCTGTGTAAGAAAAGGCTTCCATCTTGCAACCCTATCCCATAGTCCAGACATATGGAGAATACGGAAGATTGTTGTCACATGTAGTGCCTGGCATTCTTCCGGTATTGTGACCAATCTGTCAGCTAGTATGTTGGCAATATCTGTTTGCTGAGTATAGGAGGTACCATTGCGCAGTATTTCAGAGCAAATTTGGTTATTGACGTGGAGGTCCTTGATATAGCTATAGAAGACTTTGTGATTGTTTTTAGTGTCTGCCACAATTCTGCCTTTATAGCTGGCTTTAGAGGATTTGATGAGGGATCTCAACTTTTTTTTTGAGGTTAATAAGGGAGTTTTTCCAGTCTTGGGACTTCATCTTTTTCTGCAACTGTTTCTTCCTTCTGCTGTAGAGTTTATTAATGGCAAAGGACCACCAGACTGGCTTCCTTTTTTTTGGAGGAGAGCATCAACACTTGGGTATTGCTAGTTCCATGCATTTGTGTACATGTTCATACAGTGCATTAGTGTATGATTCAGCAGTCATGCAGCTATTTTCCATTGGCATGGGTGCCATGAAGTTTGCCACCTCTGTTTTTAGGAGTCCAAAGTCAGCTTTGGAGACATTTTTCAAGGTGGTTACCTTTGCAGAGGGGTGTGGGTGAGATGTGGATTTCCATGGTGATTAGTTTATGGTCGGATCTGACCAGGGAGGGATTGCCTATTGGTGTAGAGCAATGGTTGCCCATGTTAGTAATAACCAGGTCAATGATGTTGCTTCCTCTAGTGGAGGTCAGAATGAGCTGGTCCAGGGCATTAGAATTGATGACTTCCAGGAAGCGTTGGGCCAGTGTATTGGTGCTTGAGTAGTTTTCCCTATTGATGGAGGGGTAGTTGAAGTCTCTTAGTAAGAGAGTGTTGGGTTGTACCTTGATAGATTCCAGGGTGCTTAGGAATGTGGAGCAAGAGTCTAGGGAAATGGTTGGGGATCTATAGCAGGCTATGACCAGGATCACCGTCTTACCCAATGTTAGTTGTACCTGAAGTATCTCAAATGCGTTATGCTGGGCTACTAGTCTGGAGGTGTGCATATCCTGTATGAATATGGAGACACCACTGCCTTTGGAGCTTTGATCCATGTTTCGGGGCCAAAAGGTGTGGAATGAGTTATAGCCTGGTAGTGCAGGGTACTTTCTACTGCTTTAAACCACGTCTTCGTTACAGCACAAATGTTGATGCTCTCCATTTTGAAGAGTGCTTTGAGTGACTGCATCTTGAGATTTAGACTTCTAGGGTTGAGCAGCATGACCCTCAGATTGTATTTATTTATAGCTGTTATGGTGGTAATTTGGTCTTTGGAACACCGCTTAAAGAGGCACTATAGGGTTGGTAAGAGCCTTAGCCAGTACACGGAAACTCAGGGGTGACAGAGGCAGATCATCTCTGGCAAAGCATCATGATCTGACAGTCATGTCATCCCAAGCAGGCAAATACTGGATCTCCTTAGAATGACACCAGAAACTTAGTCAATTATATACATTATATTATTATAATTACTACATATATATTTTGCTAGTGCTTGCAAGGGTATTTAATAACTACTCCATATATTGTTGCATATCCAAGAAGGAGAATTTTTTAGATTGTTTATTCTGACATGAACAATGCTCTTGTCATAATCTGCCTTAATCCTTATAAGCATAAGTGAGATATCCCTAATTTTAGCCACAGACAGGCATAATAGTGTGACAAGCCACTTGGTAAGTCAACTAAGTAGTGTGTGTTTTATGCACAATGGAGACACCAACCACTGTGATATTTTTGGGTTTACCAGGTTGTGGTATTTCCCTTCTGGGTTTTGTGTCTGGCATGGTTCATTTCAAAGCCCAGTGATTTTGTGGTGATGTACTCTCTCTTCTGCCATGGTATTGTTATTCTGCATTACCTAATGTGGCCAGTGGGAGGTCTGTGTAATACTGGATGTAAAAGGTTCTGATTTTGTTGAGCTAATAAATTCTCAGGGTACAGGTTTGACTTCTTTGGTTATAATCTTCAGAACCACTGTATATACAGTGATAGCGATGTCTGCATGCTCACAAGACAAGCAGACATCAAGAGTTTAGCCAAAGTACTTCTGATATACTTCTCCATATCACATTTTATACACTTAAATCTTCGATCTTATACAAGAATCTTATACAAGAAATGGAGTAACATTCATAGTTAATTTAGTACTTCGTTACAACAACAACAAAAAGACTGACCTCGGTCAGACTTTAAGACAAGCCATATACAATTGAAGTGATACACTTTATACTCCAACTACAGATGCCAGGGAGGTGTATGCCAACTGGTGTTATGAGGATCTGCAGCACCTTCTGGACAGAACACACACAAACACACACACACACACACACACACACACAAACACACACACACACACACACACACAGATACACAGAAAAACATTCATCATAGGTAATTAGAGTGCTAAAGTTGCTAGTCAAAGAAAAAGTTAAATAATGGGCAAGTTTGTCTTTGATAACAAAAAACAACCACTGGTGGAGAGCAAACCAAAACAAATGAATTTGATAGCTAAAGAAGTGAAAATTGATGCATCTAATGAAGCAGGATATTTACACATGGATACGACTAGATGGTCAATACTAAAATCAAACTGACTATACATTTTTCAGTAAGAGGTGGAAGAGCTCTATACACAAAGTAAAAACAAGATCTGGAGCTGAACGTGACTCAGGCTATCAGCATCTCATCATGAAGTTTAGAATCAAATTAAACAGGAAAAACTTTCAGGCTAATTAATTATAAACTCCATGTCTATACCTGCATTATAAAGAGATAAAGTCCTTACTACAACCCAGGTGACCCAAATTCAACTAGTAGCTCAGGTGCTTGATGGGGCAGCCAGGATGGATGAGCAAGCCCTTCCTGAGTGACAGGAGTGGTGGTTCTTGCCCATCTTGTGCTATGGATCCACTGACAATGCCCCACTGGAGAGAAGAATCTCATTAGACAGTCAGGGGGTGAGAATATATTGGTGCGGCCACCGAAGTCAGTGATACTAGCCCCTGGTAGTGCACATAGGGGAGCACACATGCATGGACTGAAGGCAGTAGGTGGTCCTTATGATGATGCAAATGCTCACATTACCACCATGGAAGGGTTATATTTACAAAAAAAAAAGTTCTCTCATTGTCAGGGTACTTCCACAAAGCACACTCATAGCTTCCTAGATGAATACCCCTTAGAGGCTTTATGGTCAGCAGGCACATGGGAAAATGATTAAAGAAAACTGAGTTCAACAGTATTCTATATGAACAGATTTAGTGGATTAGACTGGATGGATAAACTATCTGAAGAATTATAGAAGAAAGGCTGTGATACTGTTCAGAGGGTGACAACAAAAATATTTCAAAAACAAAAAAAGATTAAGAAAGCAAAAATGACTGTCAGTGAAGGTTCATAGCTGTTCCTTTTTAGGATGTTGGCCCAGAGTGCCTTCAGACCTCCCCTCCCTTTTGGTCAGCTTGCTTTTTATTGTAGTAGCATTCCTTCCCTTTAGGGTGCTTACCACTGTCTTGACTCCAGTAGAAGGTCTATTGTTTGGTATGTTAATGCCTACTGTCTTAAGCAGGTGAGTGAAATAGCTGTTTTACTAACTGCACAATCTTCCTAATTTCCTCTAGCTACTTAAAACACTCATTCTGTAGGTGTCCAGAAACCAGCTCATCTTCTGGCCGAGCACTTGGCAGCTGTGTTTTTAACTTATCCTTAGCTAGGTATGTCTCCTAATGACGAACTCCAATGCTGCCACTCTGCATGACACACCCACAGCATCATTGCACAATTGGATTGCTTAGCAACCTGGGAGGAGAGGTTCCATGAGTCTATCACTTTATCTCTTAGGGCTTTGTATTCCATATCTTCAGTTTTACCATTAAGTTTGAATAGGAGGCTCCCATGGTAAATTTAAAACATGAGTCTAACAATTAAAGACACTGAAGGTCAGGAGAGAAGAGGTGTAGAAGGCTCTCTTTAAAAAGTAGTCACATATCTTACATTCCCAATCACTGGGTTCCTGAATGACATCCCAGTAAAATCCCTTATTAGAATGCATGGATACCACAGCTGGATCAGCAGTAAGGCTACTGTACAGGTACACATGGGAATCCAAGACCATGTAAAAGTAATCTGGTGTCCTAGGAGCAGGAGGCCAGGAGTATTACTCCAAAGATGCAATAATAAATATATTTGCCAAGACTTCTACTGCTGGAGGAGTAGCTTAGAAGTATGGCTCTGGTAACCCCCAGAGGATCCCTGCAGTCCCTATACCTTTTACAGCCATCAGAGAAACCCTTTGACTCCCAGTAGTGATCCTTTATTTTATTAAGGTTATCACCAAATGAGAAATACTCTGATGAAGGAACAGAAGATAAGGCATTCCCCATTGTCTGACTCATGTAAAGAGAAGAAATCTGGTCTAAGTAGACCAGTTCACCCAATTCTGAGTCAGAAGAACCAGAGTCATTGTGGGAAGAAAGTTCCCTTTTTTCAAGTAGGAATTTCTGACCCTGATGCTTGACTTGAGAATGGTTCTTAAGGAATAACATACACTCTACAGCCAGTCTCATCAGGTTTTGAGAGGGAACCAGAGAGGGAAGTCTGAGAGTGGAGATGGGAAAGGGTAATCCAGTTAATGCTGAGGCAAAATGGTGACATCTCAGCCTTGAATCTCTTGGATTTGTTTGTGCAAGTGATGAATGTATTGGAGGTCATTGGTTACAACTGTGTGTTGATGACATGTTAGATCCACAGACATCCTCATGAACAAGAACTGATGAAGTGTAGCCACTGCTCTCAGTTATCAAAAAATGGAAACTAGAACCAGAGATCTGCAGAGATATGTCTGAGCAGACCAAGTATTGAAGGGATCTGGCTTGGTAGAATGTTCTATTATCCAGTTATGTGGTAGCTTCTTGAGAGAGAAGTGGACATTGGAGCCGGGGACTGCAAAACCACCTCAATAGGCCTGATGCCATCAAGCCTAGAATGGCCTTTGGACTACAAATGTGCACCATTAGTCTCCCAATATTCTTTCTCTTAAGGGTACTTTTCCTTGCATTTGTAGTTTTCATTAGAGCATCCAAGAAAGACTTCCAGCCCAATGGCAGCCCTGAAAAAGGCATGTAGTGCTGAAAACATTTGACTCCTCACTTGGCAGTCCTCTGGTTGAACCTAATACAATGGGGATAGGAGGCCAGTTGTGCTCTGACCCCAAGCAAAACACATGCAGTAGTGGTTATGAAGTCTTTGTGTGGTATCGCTTTCCCACATGTAATACAACTACTGATTTTATCCAGGAAATTCATTAACATGAATGTAAATGAGAGCAACTCCTACAGGTCCATGTTAGTGAAACAAGCAACTGCGGTAATTGAATATACAAACTGCTAAGCAAGCCTACATGCTCAAGAGAATCTGTTTGTGTACATAACACCTTTTGTTAACCATGAACAGATGCACAGCTGCACGGGCACATGATACAGACAACAGATTTTAACTATGTGTAACCCCAATAAGGGAGCACAGGCAGACAACACAATACAAAGCAAGGGCAACTTGAGTGATATAATTAAGAAGCAGGGGAAGGTAAATAAGGTAAGTGTACTTAGATATAATTAGATTAGTGTACAAACAGCAGTAATTAAATATGTTTTAATCTATATAAGTAATCATGTTCACTTAGGGACATGTACATAAATAAAAACAAAAATCTGACAAAGGATGAGAAAGGGACACAATGCTACAGCGGAACAAAGGGGAATAAATGTGATGCATATGATTGTTTTGCTGACTTGAGATAACATTTTGCAAGGGTTGTAGATATATTATGGGATATTTGCATATGCTGCAGTTATTGCACATCAGATGTGTATCCAGAAAACTATCTGTTGTAACCAACAATATGCTGTGTTCCCCACCAATCATATAAAATAACAAATGCACCCTACAGCTGTTGTCTTATGCACTTCAGAAAGGGACATTCTTTTGTCATTTGTTGTCACTTGCAACCATAAAAAGGGTATTATAAAGTTAAACATTTATCATACAAATGTGTGTCATATATTAATGAAAATATAATGTTAGTATATACAGCTATAAAACCCAAGTGTATGGTTACTACTATACATTTGCTGTGGCCTGCTCAGTAATAATTGTGTTACTCACATCATTATATTGAGAATTCCTATCTACACCTGTATGGCAGGTGTATGGAAGTACTGTGCCATTGTAGTGTGTACCATTGGACTGTTCAAAGGGTATTAATGACATTCACATGACTGATGTCATAACACATAGACAGGTTAAAGACGCATTATGTCTTTCACTGCTTTATGTGTATGAAGGAAGCAATACAATATAAATAACATATTTTAACTACATGTAGCCTCAGCAAGAGAGCACAAGTGGACAACATAATACAAGGCAAGGGCTACTTGGATGACATAATTAAGAAGTAGGGGAAGATAAACAAGGAAGTGGTTATGTCAGTTTACACACCTGTGACAATGTGGAAATATGGAGAAGAATCATGGCTTCCTGTGTAGTTATTCCAATAATAGTAATTAAGTGATGAAAAAAAAAGCATTTTTTCAGCAAATTGCATGTTATGAATTGTAGTAAGTTTATCACTGTTCATCCGTACTGTACATGTATGTAGCAAAATGCAGAAGGACATGACACATAGATTGATGTGTCACATTGACCAGAATTTAAGCAGACTAATGATCTGTAACAGTTGTCTAACTATAACAAAATATGTATATGCAAAATGAGGTATGGTCACGTGGCATATGAGAACATGCCCATGAATTAAGGTAAACCTCAAGTGTAGTCAGTCCCCTGAAAATGAGCTGTGTTTCTCTGAATGTCATGATGCATATCAGTATGCATATGATGCATTTATGTGTACAACACAAGTGAAATGGTTGCCCAGGCAAGATTTAGACAAAATAAAATTCCATGCCAGCATTATGCTTTTAATACATCAGCTAATGGGGAAATGTAGGAAATGTCAGGCTAGAATTATTTGAGTATGATGCATTTGTGGTACTGTAATCAATTATTTGACATACGTCCTTCCTGGTGCATGTGCCACACCATACATATTGACTTAAATAAGTGTATCAAAGTGCATATGTGAATGCAGTACACTATAATTGATATCTAGCCAAGTAGTGGGCCTTGTCAAAAACATTAGTAAAACATATATAGCTTTACAGTAACATGCATCACACTCAGCTTAAACACTGACGTGTATTACTAATAAACCTGCTGCAGATTTACGTAGCACATATACCAACTGTACACTGGCCTGTGACAAATGTTTTTATCCTCCATCTGTAGGTCAATAACTCCATTGTACAGAAATTGGCAAAGCCAACCATTTACAGCCTAATTGTGCCACATTTTGACAAAGAAGCACACATGACAAGAACTATCTCAGGACATTGATTACTTTATGTGACTAGGTCAAAATGGCGCACATCTACTACATCATTATACTGGGCATGCTCATAAGGAAGTACCGCAAAGACGACCAGTCACATCAACTACCCATTGCAAAAACACAATAAAGTATCTCAACACAGGCCTATTATCACTTTGTGGTGATTTTGCGGCATGGCACACATTAAGAAATGATGTATAACGCCTCATCTTCTTTAAAGCCCTAGAGTGTGAACAAAAAAATTTAAATTTATACGTAAACGTTTGTATGAATTCATGCAGTACAGATCATTATTAGTATTTATTTATTTAATTTATTTTACATTTGTTAACAGGGAAAGTAGGACTGGGCAGAAATTGCCCATCTTCGCCTAAGAGGAAGGGATATATTACCCCTTCAGACAGCAGTATTACCACTATCATTTAATGGTAAGTACTTGCAGATTTGACTGCCTAACACTAGACCTGAACTTAGCAACTCAAGCAGGGGGTGCTTAAAAATTGTTAAGGTCAGGTCCTTAATGCTTAACTGATTTGTCTTTTTCTGAATTTCAGACCATAATTACAGAGTTCCATGCACTACAATGTAGTTAGTGTAAAGTAAGAGGTTTACATCTATTCACATAATCAAGATCTCCTGCTGACTGGACTTTTTTGCTAAATTTCCTTTATACTAGCTCTGAGCTCTTCAGTTGGTTCACATTATACAAAATGTATTCCTATAAAGAATAATAGGTCAGACCTGTTCTGTGCAATGGTATTAGACACCTTTCACTCCTAGATGTGATATTTTTAAATGTGGTCCCATCTGTTCCATTGCTCTGCAACAAATTAGCTGTACATGGGATTCAAAAGAAATGTTTGCAGACACCATAATACCCAGGTCATTGCAATGTTTACTCTCAGTCAGAATGAATTATGTTAAAACTGTCCTGGCCAACAGAATATTAAACATCTTCAGTGTGAGTATCAGTCCTTGCGGTACTCTTGATATATATGTCTTATAATCAAATTTTTTATCCTGTATCATTAAAGTTGCTGATCTTCTTGTTAGCCACAATTTAATCCATCTGATTAAATATGTATTAATCTCAGCATCATGAAAAGCTTCATATATGACATAATAAGGCAGTGAATCAAAGACTTTTGCCAGATCTAAATAAACACTCTGCACTTGACCAGAATCTAGGGCCTTAGTTATTTGGTCATAGAATTTACCTTAATGAAATTATGTTAGAAAAAATGTAGTGATGCTAAATTGTTGTCATTTTGTAATATCACAGAAAGACATATTTCAAGGAACTTATGGAGTGTAAACTTAGTGGTCCATATATAGTTTTTAATATCATGTTAGTTTCCTTTCATATGAATTTTCCAGCAAGCTGATGATTTAACCATTATCTGCACTGCCAGAACAAGCCCTAAGCTTTAGAACATCACCTAACTCTCTTTTACCTCCATTATAGCCAAGCTGAAACAGCCCAACCTTGTATGAAATAAAAAAAAAAAAAGCTAAGCTAATGCTAATTACCGTCATGTGAATCTCTGATGTAGAAAAATAACTTTACCCTTCTATTCTCCACTGGTATCACCTTTGAATGTCTTTCCTACACCAAACTCCTAAGTGTTATCATAAACAGAAATCTAAAGTTTGACCTCCACGCAGAAGAGTAGCTAGATTGAGCGAAGGGGGCAGTGCAAGGTGTCAGGGTGCTTGATCAGTTGATGTCAATCAACCTACCAGTGATAATGCTATACCTGCATTTAGTTTCTGAATGCCAGGATTGTATTTTTTGTAGTCGGGGCTGATGTGCTATAGTTGCAGTGGTAATTGGAAGACTATTTTTTGCTCCTCAACTTGGAGAAGAAAAACTGTTTGGCACTGGGCGATCACAACATTTAGCTAAGGTTCTACCTCCATGTCTGACAAGTAGTCAAGAAAACAAACCATAAGTTAGACTGCCATACAAGGCAAAATCCTGCCTAACAAAAGTGTGCTTGCAAAGGCACAGCAGCTGCCTGCTTGCTTCCCACACTATCACATGCTGCCCACATCTTCATGAATTCAGCCCAGCTTGTAAAACCTGAGCAGTGCTGCAATAAAATAGCTATGATTGGCACTAGTGTAAAAAACAGAACCCACCACGGCACTGCCACAGAACAACTTAATTGGCTTGAATACTCACATTACTTCAACTTCTGTCAACTCAAAATAGCTTTTTTATCCCACTGAGGAAAGCGTGCTGGCTGAAACCGGTCTGGGTGTTTATTATTAAAAGTTTATATACTTTACATATCAGCCTTTGGATGTTTTTTTGATGCTTTACACTGAACTTGATGCTGGCAATTTTTGTCTACTTAGATTGTTTTCTGCCTTGCATTTGGGTCTTACTTGCAGAGTATCTATTCTTGAACTCAAAATAGCACATATCTTACACATCCCAGGCAGCTGCACAACTCCTAAGAATTCTCTTCAGTTGTATATTCCACCCAAGACATCTTCACTTCTCCAACAAATTCCTGACCAATATCTCTCTCCTTTAACTCCCACAGTGATGCACTTTACTCTAGCAATATTGCTTAAATGTGGAACTCCATTTCAGCTTCCATCTGAAAGATCAGAAATCCCTTTTTCTTCAAGTACTCACTGCCTGCATCTGCTACTACCCCTTTCATTTGATAAAAATCTCAATCTCTGACATCCTCCACTCAGTCTAACTTTCATTTTCCCTATGTAGCCATCAAGGACCTTGCTTTTTAGGTATAACTTCTATACCCTTAGTTAATCACCTGTAAGTTTATCTCACTGCCTTTTACCCCTTACTTAATCACCATTAGCCTCAACGTAGTACATTCCCTACTACAATGTAATATCTTACACTGAACAGTGGATGCAAGATAGCCATCTGGCCCTTAATGCAACCAAAACAAAACTTATGATATTCAATTCCTCCAAAAATTCCTCTATAGATAAACAATCCTTCATAATTACAATCAAAAATAATACTCCCCTAGAAATGGTCTCAGGTGCAAAATTACTAGGAATAACCACTGATGATCAATTAAAATTTGACAAGCATCTACATGTAAATATCAAAAAGAACCACAAAAAACTAGGCATGCCTTACTGTAACAGTCACTTTATCTCTCCCTCCACCAGGATTACACTAGCCAATACATACTTTATCCCTTCCCTTTTATATGGAGCAACTATCCTTATCTACCTACAATCTTCCCTAAAATCAAAACTCTCATTTTGGTATAACAAAATATCCAAGTTTGCCACAGGTCACAGAGCCTCTTCCCACCACTGTAATTCCCTTCACCAATTAGGTTGGCTAGAGCTACCTAACTTCCTAAATTATACCCAACTTATCCAAGCACATAAACTCATTCATAACCCATCTCTTTGCCCCTCCCTAGCAAACACCTTTGAAGTGCACAGACCAGATCGACTCCTGAGATCAAATTGTCAAAACCTTATTAAATTGCACAAACTCACATGTCCATCTAGGAACCACCTCATGTCCTTCGCTCTAGCTTGCCTTTGGAACTCTCTCCATTCTCCCATCCACACCAATAGCAGTCTCTCCTTGTTCAAAACCTCACTGCACTCACACCTTGCTCTTGCTCTCATCCTACCTAATCCTGACTACACTTTCTTCCTACATTTTCATACTCTTGAGCCTAACTCTGCCTCCTTAGTTTCTCCATATAACCAACGACTAATAATTACCTTATGCTACAAAAAAAACAAAAAAAAAAATCTGATGCAATTCTTGTAATTCAAAATTGTGTTGATTTGTTCTTTATCATAACTGTAATGTTTATTAGAAATGTGTACTAAAGATTTGTACTTTTTGTGTACTATGTATTCGTATTTTTCTGGAGCTTTTCTCCCCAGGACTCCATTGAAAACGGGCTCCTTGAGACCCAGTGGACTATCCTGGTAAACAAACTGCAAATAAATAAATAAATAAATAAACAAACAAACAAATAAATAAATAAATAAATAAATAATTCTTCTGCTAAATGACTCCAGAATGTGAAATGCCCTACTGCCATTTGCATTAAATACATAATGTTCCATGCTAATTCATATCTCCTATAACTGGTTCTGTGATACCACTTACTATTGTGGAATATTCCATTTCTTCCATTATGTTTATGATGTCCTATTATGCCCATTTATCTTATAGATGTTCCACTGTATATTTGTAATCTTTTTGCAGCCCCAGCCTCTGTTCAAAAGAAGGTTCCAACCCAGTCTGATTTTCACAGTAAGCAAATGCTAATAAATAAACTAAGTAGCTTACCAGAAACAATCAGCTTAACACCACCACCGCCCTATTAAATAAATCCCCATATCCCACCAGTTCTCATGTCACATCAAGGATGGGAGATCGTAGGTTTATCCCGGGAATCATCTCTGTGTCACTGCTGGACAGAGGCACAACAAACTAATGGGCACAGTATTTTTTCATATAAGGGGTGGCGTAAGCCACAAAAATTTGGGCTAGGCTTATAAATGCCTTAGGGCAGATAGCCTAGTATAAACCTATGAACCTATGAATAGTAACACATTAGAAAATACCAGTGACCACTGTGCAATAACCTTCAAATACTCCCTAAAGAAACTGAAGTCCCCACAAGTACTAAACCCACTTTGAGCCAGCTCCATGGTGTAAAGGGCTAGCCCTGACTATGACGTAGCTGAGTCAAGGTCAGCTAGCAACTCGAGTGTCTTCATGACTTGGCAAAGACAGATGTGAGTGAGTGGTAATTGCCAGCTCACCCATCCTGGAGGGAAAGGAGATGACTCTAGATCACAACAACGGTGACACCTACATGGAAGGACTAGGTGTAACACCCAGTGGAGTGCAAACCTGCACTGCCAACATTCCGTTACACTACAAGCCAACGGAAATTCCATGCTGAAGCATGGTTCCCCTCAACAGACAGCAACAGTGGAGATCTCCCTTAGCTAACATCACAACTCCAACAGTTACTCAGAGACACGTCCTGGGAGGTCTGGAAGCACATTCACAGTATGATAATGAAACACAAAAGGTTACATAACAAGGTCAAAAAACAATAATGACTAAAACCATCTACCTATGCAATAGGCAATCCCCTGTCCCCCTTCTGCAACCCCATACAGTGAAAGGAGTTAAACCATCTTACTGAATGCACTAAAACCAGCAAATACTGCAACTCAGAGCCTCCTTTAACTTTGTAACAGAACTCACAAACTCTTCACCAATATGTGATTAAGTTAAATCATGCAAAACCTGAAGACTTAGAACCCTAATAACCTCCAGTTTGCCTCAAAAAAACTCTCCTAGAATAAATTGATGTCTTAATACACACTGCACTAACCAATACTCGGCCACGTTGCTCTGATGGTGTCCATAGTTTCTAAAATAATATGTGGACCTCAACACATCCACCACATATTCAAGCTCTCATGCTCACAATAAGACTTCCCTGACATGAAAATAGCAGTAGTAATCCCCATCCTTAACACTGCCAAAAAACTCAGAACCTCAGACGCTGAACCTTTTTGTCTCTCTGTTTCTCTCTTACCACAACTTTGTAAACTACTCGCAACTTCAACAACTCATACATTCCACAAGGAAGGTATCACAGAAAGAGTCTCCTAGATCTGCTATCTACAGTGATTTTATCCGGACTAACCTTTGTACTCTGTCTCTTGTTAGTCCTATCACCCTCTGAGTTACAGGTGGAATACCAGACCTGACTTGAACTTTCTGGATTACTTTTGTTGACAGCTTTGTAAATTGCTAGAAAAAGAAGTGTACAGACAACTCACTGCCTTCTTTTACCAATACAATATTCTTGCCTCACATCAGCATGGCTTCATACAGCACAGAGGCACCCTTACAGCCTTATACACTGTAACTCACACTATTCTCAGTAACAGAGGACCCCTAACAGAAGCCCTATCAGTAGATATTACCATGGCTTTCAACTCCATCAACTGTGTATGTAACGTGGGTTTTCCTCAATTCAATTTCAACAGCTACCTCTCGACCAGAACTGCCTTTGCCATATACAAAAACTTGTCATCTCCACAAAAAAGGTCACTGCTGGTGTCTCACAACATCAGTCACTGCATCAATCCCATCAGCATCTTGACCAACATTTTAGTGACCCAAGAACAACTATCATCATCATCCTGTATACGCTGATGAAATTCTTTTACCCCTCCTCTAATTATACTGCTGCACTGCATGAAGTTCAACACACCCTCCACCATTTGCAGCACTGACTGCACAATAATCAAATAAAATTAAAACATAAAAATACCACAGTAATGTTTTTGACACCCTTCAAAATCTAAGCAAGCTAACTCTACCACTTTTCCCTCTAGCTTATAACTCACAACCAACTGAACAGCTAATATCTTTGAAATACATGGGTGTTACATTAGACCTAAGTTTAAAAATGTCAATAAATGATGACAGTGCAAAAACAAAAATTTACCTCATCCTCTTTGGTTGCCACCAAACATAAGTTTCTCACCCCTGACAGGAGAATGGCAGTATGTAAAAATTCCTACAACTTCATCTTGATTATTTATTGCCATTGCTGGCCTATTCCTCTAAAAAATGTAGAGACCTACAAATTCACTCTAACAAAATCTGTCAATTCATGCTCCTCTCTACTAGAAAATTCCATGACTGTCACACAGTTCAGTTTGACAACTGGCTTCCCATAAAGGAATGGGCAGACCTACTTCCTCTTTCCCTAGTCTACAAAACACTTTATAGTGAATCCACACAACCCATCAGCCACAGTCTAAACATTTGAGAAACACCATACCAACTTTGTTCACAAGCCAACAATGCCCAAGTAGTTGATGGACTTAAGATATCTCTGTTTTCCATTGAGCATTCTTTCTCTACCCTTGCACCCAAGCTATGGGACTCGCTCCCAGCAGAAATTTATTTTACTAAAAGCTGCAGTAAATTCAGGCCTCATCTACTCACCTTTCTGAAAGAAAAAGAGAGAGAGAAGCTTGTAAATGCTTCAGACAGCCCCCCCCCCATAAAGGCAAACTTTTCTAACAAAACTTTCATCCTCGACCCTTCCTTGTTCCAATGCATTAACCTCTACTCTATTCTGCCTTTTAATACCTTTTAGTATCATCTTTCTGTCATCCTGCCATTCCTCTCAACTGCCCAGACTTTTGTAGAATGTCTATAATTTTGCCTTCTATTTTTGGTCTGTACCTCATAAAAGTTGTGGTTTTCCAGTAAGTTGCTGAGTATGTCAGTCAGTAAATAATGACAGAGATTTGAGTTTCTTTCTTCAGATCCTTCAGAAAATGCATGTTAATCTAAAACTTGTTATTCTACCAACTTTCTAAATATGTAAGAGCAATATTTAAAATCTGAGTTTTGGGGATTTTGTCCCCATTTATTTTTTGGCTTTATTACTGATTCTTTATCGAAGAAGTTGGTGTCTATGTTTCATGTGAAAGGTTTGGACAATGAAAATGAAATATGTTGACACTTTTGTTGAGCACATTTAAAATTTATTGAAAAAGTGAGAAAGTAAGTTGGCTTTGTGGGAAGTGAGCCAAAGTACTGCATAGGTAATAGTTATCAGAGGTCTATATAACCTACCAGGAGAAGGGGATCCCTATCAGAACTGCGAGACTTGGATCTATACATGTAAATGCAGTGCAACATAAACTAAATCCAACATACAGCGAATTCTAAAATTTGCTGTCAAAATTTTAAATCATTTTTTGCAAAGGACTACAGCCTCTCACTCCTGATACTGATACATGTTTATTCAGAATGATGTACTGCAAAATACTCAAGATACTACAACCTTAGGCTTTGTCCACATCTCCTTATATGTGCTCTTTCAGTTCTGCTTTTCTAAGGCTCACACAGCCCATGATCTGTGATGTCAAGATTCAACATATGAACAGCTCAGAAAAAATGACACATGCTGCTCTCATGCTATGCAAGGTCCAGAATACATTACTGAAATACTAGGTACTGGAATAGACACATTGTCAGCAGGCATGGCTTGACTAAGCTCATCAGCAGAAGTAGATTATTAGGGAGAGATAGATGAATGTAGTCACTGCCAAATCAAAGAAAAGGCATCTCACTTTTATTAAATTATATTTTACAATCTCATGTATCTAAAGCATGGAAAATGTAAAAGTATGAAGCTTGGTCAGCTATGTAGCATAGCGCGATAAGGCCCCGACTAGTTCCGAACAACCAGAGCTTGATTAGTAACTTCAGCACTGTTGGAGCCGTGGAGGAAATGAGAAGAACAAGTAGACACAGCCTGCTCACCTCACTCCGCAGAGAAAATTAAGAAGCACTTGTCAGGGTATAGACCCCATGTAGGATCTCTGGTGGAGAACATGCACTCCCAGAGGCACTTTACCTTTGAGGTATACTGGGCTATTAAAGGATTCCTCTTATGAGAAGATGAGACATACCCCTTGCATATTGTTACTCTTTTCCAACCTCTTGGGATGCAGTAGGCATTTGCAAGTGAAACAAATAGCACCATATTAGAAATACTCATACAAAAAAATTATTTGTCTTTCAGACCCTAGGAGTGGCCAGTGGATAAAGGGGTCTTGCCTCTCGTGAAAAAAAATGTGCTAAATGGATAATCCGGAAGGAAGTTTGATGGTCACTTGTGACCAGTAGCCAAAAAAATAACTCAAAAATGATCCAGACCCTAAATTGTTTCACTTATATTTAATGCCATTCCATTTTAAAGACTCAACTACCAGATCTGTGAGAACGTTGCACAGTTGAATCCTTTCCTAACATGCCACTTCCTAATTAGGTTAATAGGGTCTTACTAGGCGATTGATTTGTCAGAATCTCAAGAAGCTAGCCTTATAATCAGATGATAATATTACTTTAAGAGATATTTTTCCTCACCTTCTGTATGCTGTAAAAATGTTAAATGCTAGTGTGGGCAGACAATTTCTTTTTTTTTTTTGGACCATCACCACTCATCTCTAAAATCTGTCTGCACTCCAAATTAGCCCCTTCACATCCCTCATCACCCTTCTTGAGCTGTTCATATGTCGGGTAATTCCTGATATGACCCTGCAGATGGGCCATCCCATCACTCCATTGAGAGAATGAGTCTGCGTTCTCCTCTTTAAGAGAGGTATTAGCATTATCTAGGAAGCCATACATATTGGTTAAATTATACTGACTTCTTTTGTTTCAGTTATTAGCACTTCAGTTTTATTAAAGCACCTGAAAAGTACCAAGATATTGACAAACAAGACTACAGAAAACAAAACAATAAAATGAAACACTAAAATGTATACAAAATAATACAAATATGGAGCTTAAATAAAATGTACAAAAATTCATTAGACAAAAATGATTTGCTAAAACACAAATATCTTATTTAGTGTAATAAATGCTATGTATATCTAAAGATAGCACCTGATAACACTGGTAGTCTGTGTTCCTTCTGTCAAAAGTTGGATGTTTTGTATACCTTTATTAGTATTAAATCTAGACTTGCCAATGATGATTGCATTTGTGCAATTGGCACAGCTTGGAGAACTGTTGTTAATATATTAATGATGGATTGGTGAGATAAATAGTATTAAACAAAGAGCAAATAGAAGGATCTATATTATATGTTTGAAGTTTCAAACATCGAACATATATAAAAAAAAAAATAAAAAAAAAATGGAACTTACCTGACTAGTGTAGGCAGGGGGGCAATCCCCCTACACCCCCACACCCCTTGCTCTTTAAATATACCAACTCCGATACCACACTATAGTGTGGTAAAGGGAAGATTTCCCTTACTGCACTGTAGTGCGGTCTCGGAGTTGGTATATTTAAAGGACAGGGGGTGTGGGGGTGTTGGAGGGCTTGCCCCCCTGCCTACAGCCATTAGTTTTGGGTTTGGGTTTTTTTTTTTTTTACATATATTCAAAGTTTTATAACTTCAAACATTTAAATTTGATAATTCAATGTTCGAAATTATAAAACTTTGAACATATGTTATAAGCCCCAAAGAGTACACGTTTAGAAAAAGATGTGTCTTTTGTCTGTAAAGATCACTCAACCCGTATGAAACAAAACAATGCCTCTGACAACTTTGGAATTCTGGATACAAGTATTCAGCAATCTGAGGATTCAGAGTGTTTAGAAGAAAATACAAAAAAAAAAAAGAAAGAAAGAAAGGAAGAAGTTCATACCACATAAGAAAAAAAAGAAACTGATAACTGTCTGTTACTTAAAGAGAATACATACTAAAAAGGACACTGCTTTGTTATGTAACACATTACAGGGATTGATAACGTTTCTGTCAGAAAACATTCAGGCTACAGAAAAAGGAAACATTTTTCTAAATGAGAAGATAGAAAACAGAGGCAAGGAGCAGGTGAAAGGGATGAGATCAAAATTGAATGAGGAAGGATTGAAAAAGATTACTGTAAGAAAAAGGATGAGAAGGACGGATGTTGACAACATGTCACAAGCTGTGGATGTACAAAGCCAGCTGGATGTGAATTGTGTATTTACAAATATAATATGCAATGAAAACAGCGGGACTAATAAGACTAACGTTAATGAAGATCGTTCTTTGTAACAAATGATAGAACAGATTTTACTGAATTAGAAGTTGAAGATTCTTCAGATCTGGTCAGAAAAGATATTCTTGTAAATGGGAAGAAATTCATTTATTAAAGGAATTTATATTTCCATTTGCAGAGAAGATAATGAACATTAAATAACGTAATACTTGCCAGGAGCAAAAATAGAGGAGGAGAGATAAGCCTTAGAACGCCTTAATGTAAGGAAGTATGGATCTGTTTTTATTCATGTCGATACAAATGGGATTATAGGATCATAGGAAGTTACTAGGCTATTGGTCCTGAGGCCCTTACAAGCCTAGCCAGTAATTTAGCCTATGTTCCAACAAGTCAGCACCTGATGCCACTATCTAGCAGGGACACAGGTGGAATCCCAGGGGTGTATTTTCTGTTCCCCATCCAGTTATCCAGGTTGCACTTAAAAAGGGCTAATGAGGTACTCTGCTTGACATGGAGAAGGAGACTATTTCACAAAAGGGGGAGTCTCTGGGACACAAATCTGTTAGGCCAACAAGTCCTATTGATGTCACAGACAAGGTTGAGGTCGTGAGTGTGGGTTGCTCGAGTAGTGCTTGACTTGCGGATATGCAGCAGTCCCATTAAGGTAGGGTCTGAGATTGCTTTGTATGCTAGACAAAGGTCACCTCTGAGGAGTCTGTATGAGACTGAGTAGAGGGCCAGGACCTTTAGCCTATCTGTGTAGAGTAGATGTTTGAGGCCCTAGATTCTCCTGGTGAGGAACCTCTTGTGGTGTGTCCAGCTGCTGCATGTGCTTTGTGAGGTACATGCTGAAAGGGGCATTGTACTCAATAATGGGTCTTATAAGGGAAGAAGATGTTATGACCACCTTGTCCCTGGATGAGATACCCTTACTAATGAGGTGAGCCATGTAGAAAGATTTCCTTACAATGGAGGTAATATGGCAACATGATCTCATCTCCAAGGACTCTGGCTGTTAATAGGGAACTTACAGCCCTCTTAGATAGTATAGCTTGTACTGGTGTTAGGACAATTTTTTTCACAAATCACACATAAAACAGAAAGGAGAGTCAGGTCACAGTGAATGACAAGATTTTTTGGGTAAATACCTATATGGAAAAAATGTCCCATTTTAAAATATGGAAATGTGTAGAGCACTGGACCTAATTTTGGGCATATGTGCTCAGACAGGATGGCATGCATTTGTCAAGATCATGGAAGAGAATTTTTGCAGCAGATATTTTGCACTGATGCAGTGTTGCAGCAGTTAGCATTGTTTCCTCACAGCAAGATGTTCCCTAGTTTGATTCTCAGTGAGGGTGCCTTCTGTGTAGAATTTGCATGTCCTCCCAGCATTCGCTTGGGTACATCCCACATTCCAAGACATACATCTGGAGTGTTTCTCCCTGGGCCTCTGATGAAAAAAGGCTCCATCCTAGTTGGACTTTCCTGGTAAACAAATGTTAAATAAATAAATTGACAAACACACAAGGCAGAATTTCTGCCAGGTCAAAAATTTAACAGTTCATAGATTGCAGCATTTGATTAATTTCTGATGGTTGTTAATGGTAGGAGAATTAATAATAAAGTTTTTTTATTGGAAAATTTGCTATATTCCCACAAGATTGATGTTATTGTTTGTGAAACATGGTTAAAGAACAATAACTGGAAACCAGATCTGTCAGGATATAAATGTTTTTACTGTAACAGACATTCTAATAAAAATCCTGTGAAGGTGTTATTATAGGGATTAAAGATAGTTATGAGACCTGTGATCATTACATGATCTGTTCAGTGATAACACCAATACTATAGATTGTGTAACTGTGACAATAAAGACAACCCTGGAACACGTAACAATTGCTGTGTATAGACCACCAAAGTCAAGTGCTGAGGACCTAGAAGAATTCATACAGGTCTTACACGAAACACAGGAGGGAACAATAACAGTGACTGGGAACTTATATTTACCAGAAACAGATTGGAATAATATTGATTCAACAACATTAGAAAGGAAATTATTCACAATGTATGTTCAGGAACAATTGCTTTAGATTCCAAAAAAGCCTACCAGGGAATGGAACATACTAGACATTGATTTTGTTCCTAAAGGAATTACTGTTACTTCATGCCCAGTTTTACCACCATTGATGTGCAGTAATAATGGGGTTATAAAGGTTAATTTGTTGCTAGATAATTCTGCCGAACTGAAATCTAAACCAGTGCACAGAAGATTAATTATGGAATATATGAAAACAAAACAGACACTATGTAAAACTAAATGAAATGATGCGTTCAGTGTGGAAAAACTGTAGAAGGAGTGTGAAAAGTTTTGAAAGAGAAATTGTTGGAGTTCAAAAAAATGTTTAACATCAGGATCTAGATATACAATATCAGGAGATTAGTTCCATAAGAACAAGATACCTGATTAAGATCAGAGACAAAAAATATAAGAAATGGAAAAGAGAATGAACTACAACTTTGAAAACTGAAATAAACAAGCTGGGTAAACAAATTAAGCATAGTGTGAGACAAGATCAATAAAAATTTGAAGACAATTTATATAAAGCTATTGAGCATAATAGGAAAACATTTTATAGATACAAAAGATGTGGAAGGAGTAAAGACAATGATAAACTGTGTGTAGATTCTAATTTTTTTTCAAACACACAACACATTATAAATATATTTACAAAATCTTATGCAAAACAGTTTGGCTCTACAAAGGAGTGACGAGTTGTCCTAGTGACATCCAGGTAACCCCAGTTACTGGAATTAAATTAGATGTTATTGAAAAAGAACTACGCAAACTGGATCCAAACAAGCACAGGGAGGAAACAGAATTAGTAATAATGACCTGACAACACTTCAGCAAGAACTTATAGTACCATTATTTTTGTTATTTACTAGGTCATATAAATATGAGGAGATTCCTCAAGATTGGAGACATGCTTTTATTAAACCTGTCTTTAGGGGAAAGGGGAGTGGGACAAACCCAGAGTCATATAGACCCTTAACTCTACTTTCATGTTGTGGAAACATAATGGAGAAGATAATACTGGATAAGCTATTGTTAGAACTGGAAAGGTTGGGACTTGAAACCATGTATCAGCATGTATATGTTGAAAATAGATCTATTAACCTCTGTAACATGATGTTCTATAACAATATAATAACAGCTATGATGAAAAAGTGTGCTGTGATGTAATTTATTGAGATAACTTTCAGCATTTGACAGGGTCATATGCAAAACACTGATAAATAAATGAGAACAGCTAGGTATTGATTTACTCTTGATAAGATGGATAGCTGCATGGCTTACAAATAGGACATGGCAAGTATCATAAAGCAATTGGACAGGTGAAATTCTTGGTTACAAGTCAGGGTGTCCCACAGGGCTCTGCCCTAGTACCTTACTTGTTTAGATAGTATATTTCCAACCTATCTTTTTCATTTGAGGTGTTCAACAGTCTGTATGCAGATGACCTGAAATTGGGTAAATTGATTACATGTGTTACAGATAGGCCATGTCTGCAAAAGAACTTCACTAAATTGATCATATGAGGACAGGAGAGTAGTATGCTGATAAATACATAAAAACTAAGCATATAATATTTGGAAGACAGACATTGAAAAGTGAATATTTAATATAGCATGCAGTGATTAAAACTGTAGAGTCATTTAAGGACATGGATATATGGGTAGATATAGCTCTGAGTTTTTTTTATCATATCAACCAATTGGTTAATGGTTAATGATAATTGTAGAGCTATAGGTTGTATAAAAAGATTTATAAAGTCTAGGAAATCAGAAATGATGAAGTCATTGTTTGTTAGTTACATCAGACCCAAACTTGAGTATGGAATAACAACATGGAAACCCTATAAGAAAACAAGCATGACTAAACTCGAAAGAGTACAGTGGAAATATACCAGGGGTATCAATGGATATGAAAATTTAAGTTATTATAAAATGCTAAAATATCTGAACTTGCACAGTGTCTCTTACAGATATTTACGAGGAGATCTCATTCAGGTATGTGACCTCCAGATAATATCCCACTGAAGTGCCAAACTAATATGACATCCCTTACTATCCTGGGTCAGTAACTAAGGAACTTCAATCCTCACTACTGTCTCCAATGTGAGACTGTCACTTAAACAGGAGTAATATTTCACAATTTCCCCCTAAGAGCACAACAGGAACATGTTTTACAGCCTGGGACTGGACTGTATACTTCTGTCAATCCCTAATGTAACTCCTTATTACACAGTTCAGGGTAATATGTACCAGTTTAAGACCTCTGATACACCCACACTTAAATAAATTAATTCTCACGCATCCAAACACTTCTGGGAAAGTCTGACATAGATTTCCAGCTGTATCCCTTCCCTAAAATAATACAGTAATTCTGCCACCAATCAGAGTGTCTTCACATCCTTCTAAAATGGTGTCCAGTTATAAAAATCAAATATTAAAATAAATAGTAGCAAATGACCTAAGCAGCCAGGCTTTCTGAGTGGCCCTGGGAATTATCAAAGCAAGTATAAGCACTCTCAAATCACTAAAAAAACACTGTTTGACCAGCCACAATGTAAGTTAATAAAATATATAATATTGAGAAAAATGATTAAAAATATAAAACAGTAATTTCCAATAAACAGAGCTCAATCACCAGGGAAATGAAATCAAAACTGAAGGATAGAAATCCAACGTTTAGAAAAACTCTAACTGATCTAACTGATTGCTTATAATTTTCCTGTCTGATTTAAAAAACACTGTCTCTGATCTAAACTAAATTACTTCAACAGTGCAAAGACAGGTTTACAATTCTTGGTGAGTCCTTTTGGGTATCCACTGCACATTACATCTGGGAACAACTGACAACTGTAACTCTACTGACAACTCTAACTGACTGCTGACACCTGACAACTGTCTTCAGCATCCTCTTTTATAGTTATTGACTAGTCTGTTACAACTATTCTGGTCCTAATGTTCATTTCATATTTTTTAAATCAACTAACAGCTGTTTTTGGGAAACAAAGGTGTGGGGGCACAGCCCAATTTCATATGTGCAGGGTCACAGCCCCCCCACTCACCAAAATACTCTACAGAACAGTGCATTTCTGGTAACTTATTGCAGTGGTAAACTGGGGTTGCAGTGTGGTATGATTGGTGAGTTGGACATTGCCAGGCCTGATATTGATGTAATCACATCCATCCAAATTGATTCAACACCTTTACAATCAGTGATTGCAAAGCATCCTAACGATTCAATACTGAAACTCACAATGAAGACATTTTTTTATGCTGGTTAAATTTATTAAATACATGCCATCTCACGATATGCACCACAAACGATAATTTCACCCCAAAAAGGCATTACACAAAATATTCCTTAGAGAAGCAAAAAAAAAAAAAAAACCCAAGATATCAAGATCAAGATGATTTTCTCTAATTAGCTATTTAAAACTTTAATCTGTAATATTTAAATTATAATATACAAACCATTATAACTTACACTGCACTGATTAACTTCTACAGTGTTAGCAGACCATACCTAAAAACAAAGCTGGCACATGGCAAATAGTCTTACTGTTTATTCCATTGCAATTTCCAACTAACTGATTTTCTATGGTAACTTAACTGTACCATGCATAGCATTTATGGAAATAGAATCAAGTGCAAAGTGTGCATTTACATTTCGCTCAGTTTTTACAAATACAGATTAAAGTTTAACAGATTATCATAACCTATCAAAACAGCAGATATTTCCTTAACATAAAAACCTTTAAAATCTTTGACCTGCATGGTAGGATTGAACACCAACCCTGATAATAGTTTACTGAATTTCTTCAGCCACACTCTTAAACCAGTTTCTGTCAAGTTCTCCAAGGATTTCCACCACAAGGCTATAAATGTCCTCACCACCACCACCACCACCAACTGGAGAAGTAACAAGTTGGGCAAGTTGGATAATGATGACCTGCAATGGGATTGACAATCCAAGGCTATAAAGAAAAGGCTGACAGTATAAGGATGATGGACCAAATGTTGGTGCTGAAAGGCAAACCTGCATTGGAGGAGAAATACTTGACCCCCCTAAAGTCAGTGCAGGGCCAACAACAGCCATAGGAAATAGGGTGACCAGTCCTGGAGGTACCTGTGGTACTGAATGAGCAGAAAATCTGAGCTCACTATGTGGTGTTTTGGCATCTAAACTGGAGAACAAACTGACTCACTGGAAACAGTAGAAAACTGAGCACTCATCCTAACATACTCAAGGGACTGAGAGTGGTAATATAGAAACTGTTTGTCTGTATTAGCCTTAACAATGTCACAGTCAGTGACTGTAAGAGTAAGACACCTTGAGATGGGAGAAGATCAAAAAGCCCCATGAACTGGGTGTGTGTGCACAGACCATGATGGTGAAACAGGACCATCTGCAGAAGTTGTCACCACCTCTAAAGGATGATGAGCAGGAATCTATAAAAAAAGAATAGCCTTGATTCTATCCAATACAGCAAGTTTAGCTTTAATTACTAACTCCTTAACAGACTTGATCAATATAAAGAAAATCTTCATAAGACTACACAGACCTTAATATATAAGGCTTAACTGAAGAAGCAGGAGCTAGAGGTGAGGAATGACACTCCTGCCTTTCTAGGGTAACCAAATAACCAACATGAAATGGCTGAAACTTTGCAGAAGATTGCCTGATCTTCAAGCACCCTTGCATTTGGAAAACATCGACATCCTCATAGTTACTGAAACGCGTTTAAATGTAAAGAGACCACTCCCTCTATACTAGGGTTTTGCACTTTCATGTCTTCAGTTCCAAAGGCAGCTCTGATGAAGTCTCCATATTTGTAAAGGAACACATTACCACCATATAAATTCCTAGGGATTCACAAATGGAACTAATTAACTACAGATCACGCGAGGTAGGATTAATCATAAACTAATAATATGTTGCAGGACACCTTCTCTCATCCTGGTGACCATGTAAGATTCAAAGTACTAAATGATCTCTCACTTATTTTGCATGACTTTAGCTTATCCTTCAATAAACTGGGACACCTGTACCGTCAATGTAGGCTATGCCCAAATATTCCTAGGCTTCTTAAACAAAAATTCCCATGAGTAGTTGGTAAATAAACCTATTAGAAGTCAAAGCATTCTTGACCTGATCCTTACAAATCTGGCTGCCTGTTGCACTACTCCTTTGGTATCTCCTTCCATAAACTTGTGACATTTTCCTTCAAACTCACAAAAGCTCCTATAGCAAACCACCACTGAATTAAAGGACTAAAAACAAGGTAACCTCAACCTATTATGTAATGAAATATCAACATTTACTTATGATTGCTCCTCTCCTGAGCTTAATACAGCAGCAAGTTTCACTAAGGAATTCTACACCAATTCAGATAAAAATGCATAACGCTAGCAGTCCCTACTTGAGCCAAGTAAAATGAAAAATTCAAAACCAAATCCTTCTGGTTGGCCAATGCATAAATAACCTATACAACAAAATAAAGTCATCATCATCATCATCATCATCATCATCATCATCATCATCACCATCATCATCATGACCTTTTTCCCATTTTGTACAGGGAGTCAGGGTGTCACATTAACTGTCACCATCTGTCGCAATTCAGTGCCACTGTCCTACCTTCCTTGACAGTCGTGCCTGACTTTCGAAGACATTCACTCACAATCAGTCCATTTTTTTGCTGAATGCTCTAATTTGCTCTTGTTTTCTATGAAACAAAGAAAGAATTTCCTCAAGTTATTGAGAATATGTTTTGGAAGTGTAATGAGCAGGCAGATTTTAAAAATTCCCTACAGAGTACTCTTCCAGAAATATTGGGTGAGCAAATAACTGTAACCAGAGCAGGATCATGGTCAAATGAGGCCCTAGACAGGGTAATGGATCAGGGACTCTCTTACACAAACAACAGGTTCCCCCAGTAGCAGCCCCCCAGCAGCCATTCCACTGTCCTATTACTTGGCTATTTCACCCCAGTTACCATAAATACTGTTCAAACCTGTCAGTACACATACAAACTTTCTTCTTTACTTCTACAATGATTACAGATATTTGGATTTAATTTAAAACTATTATTTCAAATTTTATAGCATGAACACTGTTAGACATTTGCTAAAAACAATACAGTCTCAAAATAGCAATAACAATAAACGTCTCTGCCCTTGAAACTCAAATTCATTGAAACAGCATTGAAATCCACATGCAAAGAAAATGCATCTGGCCAGTACTGGATAAAGTTTGCCTTTTGGTTACTTTCAAACGATAGGATTCTTGCGCACATTTCTAGGACCATGCAGACATGCATGTGCTCTTTGATTCACCTTCCTGATTGTATTAAATTATATTCCTTGTATAATATAGCACAGTTTCTTAGAGTGAGTTTTAAATTTGTAGTTTTGAACATTTTTCTAGTAAGCAAAGAAACAAATTGTATGAACCAATAATGACAAAACTGCCTATTTCAGAACATTTCAACCATAAAAGGCCACTCAGTATTGGTCAATATGCATAATCTCTGCAGACGTAAAAGTCTTCCGAATACTTCCACATTAAAGAGATCTGAAACTAATGAAGAGGTTGCTGTTAGCAAACACATTTATATTTCAGTGTTTCATCTACAAATCCAGTGTCTGCTGCCCTTGAAGAATAAATTGCCTAGGTTACATTAAAAAAATGGTAAGCTGGTAATGTTGCAACAGGGAATAGATGGTAAACCGACAACAGGTTCATAGTTACTAGGCATGTAATCTGAAGGAGGACACACTCAGGACTGCAGCACCCCCATCCCCCTTAAAGTACAACACAGTAACAGCAATCTATCTGCAAGGTGTGGGAGTAGAACCCAGAATCTTCTGCATCAAAAACAAGTATGCTAGCTGTTGCATTACTAACAATGCTTTCAAATTTTATAGCACAAACTGTGATAACCATTTTGCTAAACAAAACAGTTGCACATTGAAAGCACACTTATGAGCATTCTTCCCTTGAAGCTCACAATTCCTTAAAAATGCACTAAAACTCAATTCCTTATAAATGCACTTTTTGTAGTCTGGTAGTTGATATAGATGATTCAGGTTCTTGTCACCTGTAACTAAGGTACAGGGTTTGAAGCAACACCAGGTGTGCATCAATACATGCAGGGACACAGAAGGCAACCTTAAAGAAAAATGAATGCCCTTAACTCATTACATCCGAGTGATGCCTGCAGATGCATCTGCAGTTAGCCCCTACTGACACTTCTAGGTGTCAAATATTGCTTGTTCATATTTGCATCAATAATTCCAAAACCATGCACCACCTGTTTCTCTGCAAGTCCAATATCTCCACAATACTAGAACAAAGGATCTAAATCTTTACCAACAGATAAATGTAACATGCTAGAAGGATAAGTTTATAACCCACCACCTCCCAAACCTTTGGGATAAACTTCCTTTGCATGTTAAGCAGTGTGACTTAGTAACTTTATATAAACATAAAACAGATGACTGGATATGTATCTAGAAATTTACACCAGGATTGACTGATATGTTTCTCCTGGAGGAAGAGGTGCAGCCGGAGGGAAAGATACTGATACGATAAGAATGATCATGATACTCCGTAGCCTTGGAAAGGTCTATATTATATGCTCGAAGGTTTAAAACTTCGACTCTCATATGATCAACACCATATGAGCGAAGTTTTAAAACTTTGAACAAATAATAAAAGCAAAAAAACTTACCTGAGCACTCAAGGCAGGGGGCAAGCCCCCCTGCACCCCCCTCCAACCCCTGCTACTTAAATATACTAACTCAGAGATCGCACTACATTTAAGTAAAGGGAAATATTCCCTACAGCGATCTCCATTGAAACTTGTGAGCTTTCAAAAGTTCGCTCATATGGTGTCGACCATTTGAGGCTCGAACTTTTGAATGCTCACGATTTCTAATGGAACCCGCCTTGGAATATCTACGAATCTATGAGACTCCTACTGCACCTGGCATTCTACCAAGAAGGCATGTAGTTTCCTTATCTGCTTCCTTAAGATCACTGTATTAAAAGTGGCACAGATATCTTAGAGTTTCAATAAATGCTGGGGACATAAACATTTTTTAAGACTGTCAACAGAGCTAATTTGTTTGGTGCAGTCCCACTTATACAAACAATGTGGCATATTGCCATGAAAAGGGTCACTCTCCCTACAACCTGACATGAAGCCAACACAAGGTGTGCCCTAAAGAGGAAAGGAAAGAAAACTTCAGAACTAACAATTGTGAAAGACAAAGCTATCCCTTGTCCAATCTCCTGTTTATATTGGTCAGTCACTCATTGGACAAACTCCTTCTCAAAGAGTTCAGCTCCTGGTAACCATACTTTGTGCAAGTCAGTAATGCCTACATCATGGTTTGCAGATGAAAATGTTATTTGACTGAGGCATATGGTGAGCCAGGCACTGGATATTACAAACTAAGTTTTCAGTCTTTTCAAGCTTGTACATGAACAGAAAGTCCAGTATTTTCTCATTCTTGAAAACTGTATCACAGAAGCCGAGCCATATAAGGGAATTTCTCTTGAGATAGTGAGAGAGCAATTACTTGGAAATTAAGCTAAGTAATATGGTCCATAATACTGAATAAAATCTTGAAATCATTACTTGCAAGTTATTAGGGGGTGGGAAATTGGCACAATGGTTAAGGTGTTTACCTTAGAGACACAAGATGCAGGGTTTGATTCTCATGGGGTAATTGGCTAGGCTCAAAATGGCCCACAAAGGCAATTAGCCTAGTACTAATCTACAAACCTATGAACCAATTGGACTAACTGTTGGCATGGGAATTACTCTTTCTGACATTTCTCATCAGAATTCAAGTTTTAAAAAAATATTATCATACATAAAATATTAAGTATTTTGAGGCATCTGCCCTAGATAACATTTGTGAAAGTACAGTTGTGTATGAACTTACCATAACAGTAGGTGTCCTACTGATCATTGTTGCAGTATTATTAACTGATGGGATATCCTGACAAGGATAGATGTACATTCAGCCAGCATACCAAAGCCTAGGTGCCCTCCTTTTGTGCTGTATGTCCAATTTATGATGTCAACTCAATGGAGCCAGAGTACATAAGAGAAGTACAGATCAAAAATACCTTGGGACTTTCTTGCTCCAGATAAGGAGCTGAAGCAGAAATAGAGGCCACTGTAAACAAATGTACAAGTCATAAAAAATGTGAAAAAAAGAACAAAGACCCCACCTTGGTCAAACAAAAAAATGAAGAGAAAAGAAGGGGGAAGGAGGGGAAGGATGTAATACCAATACCATGTTCAGTCAGATATCTACTGTTATGGTAAGTTCTTATACAGCTGCACTATGTCAGTCCATGATCGCTGCTGCAGTGTTTTTAATTGATGAGAGATTCCCAAAGGCAAAGCTGTGTAAGAAGGTAGGGAGGAAGAAACCTGAACAGGATTATGGTCCTAAAGACCTAGTAAAACTGACCTACCAAATCCTGCTCTAATTCTAGAGAAAATGTGAATCTTGTAATGTTTTGTAAAAGTGTGAATGGAAGACAAAGAACCTGCTTCAAGAATAGATCTTAAATCCAGACCCTTGAAGGAAGTACCAGCTCTATTGGAATGCACTTTAACTAGTACCAGAAGTTGCTTACCATAAAAAAAGTAAAAAAATGTGATAGCATTGATAGATGTGTTTTTGATGCCTGATGGAACTTGTCTGTGGAAGTGTTTCCTTGGTGAAAATGGCCTGAGGTAAGGGTTAAATCCTATGTTGTCCTGTCAAGAATGGTCTCTACATCTCATGTGAATCCCTTATCAGTGTTTTTCCCACTGACCTGCATCCAATACTCAGTTAGTACATCCACACTGCCACGCTCTTTGGCTGAGCTCCGACTGCAATTTGCAAGCCGAGGGCAGTGTAAGGTCTCCACCTCCCAAAGCTTTCTAGGAAGAGAGTTCTGAGGATCCAGAAGTTCTTACCTATAAGATGGATGAGGACAATACGACTTTCCTTCCATACTACTCTGATGGGTGCCCTTTCTTTATACGAGATTGTTAGCATAATAAAGTCATCTATGGACTGACTTGTGACTCCACTGTATTCTCCACAAATGTCTTGGGCATGAAGGTGTAGGAGTCTAGGATCATACTTCCATTAAATGTGTTCTGCAGGATGTCATATTTGCAGCCTGGAAGCAGATGAATTTATATATCTCTCTCTCCCTCTCTGTCTCTCTTTCTGTTTCCAAGAAGATAAATATCTACTTTTTGCAAAAAGATATAGTATTGATAGATGTGATTCCCAATGATAAGGTGTAATATGCATATCATTGAGGATATCTGTGTGATTGCTTTGGTCCAGCTTATGTTATAAAGGTCACATTATCTTTTCAACAAGCTACCTGATAAGGAGTGTAAAGCTTTGGATATGGTAAGTGTGATGATAGGAGGTACTGCCAGCACAGCTAGATGGACTTTTGTGAATAATTATGTGTCATTTGTGAATATCAAATTGATTTATACAAGATGTTTGTGTTACAAATGTATTAGAACTGTATGTCATGTGTATATCAAACTGATTTGTGTAGATGTTTGTGTTAAAAAGGTATTTATAAATTACTTGTGTTTGAAATGTATCCAGAGTGTGTCCTACTGGAAAGAACAGAAATGTGCATGCCCCATTGTAGCTGTTTAAATTTATATGTTTTAACAGAAGAAACTAGAAGGTTAACCTCGGTCCATCAGACTTTAAAATATACCTGAAATTAAATCACTTTACAGACTAGATCATAAAGATGCTATTGCACAGGTTTCAATGCAGCCAGAGACACAAAGTCTGTACTAGGAAGATTTCTGTATTGTCTTTGGGGTAAACTAATTACTAATCTGGAAGCATGGAGGTATGAAATTGTTTTATGACTTCCAGCACCTGCCACAGATCTGAGCAAAAGCCCTTGTGTGTGTATTTTTACAAATAGTTGCTAAATCCTTTCAACTTCCAGCAATGGGAATTTGCTTGGGAACTATAAGTCAGCTGACTGTAAGTGATGTCATTCTGCAAGCTGTCCCAGAAGTAATGTTTTAGATATTATTTTGAGAAGTCTCTTAGTGAGCATTATGTGTTCTGTTTTGGGCCTGACAACAAGAAGGACCATTCACCACATCATCTGCCTTGCTCTATTAAGTAAGTAGGGAATAGTAATTCTCTTAGATTCACTCAGGTATATAGTGAAACTTAGTTTAGATACTGTTTTTCTTTATTTGTCTGAGCCTGTCCTTCAATGTTATTTTAAATATTTCCTGTGATTATAAACTCTGATGTGACTTTGAATGGATACTTAGTAATTTCTTGTTTTTTTACTATTTATTATTAAAAATATTTAAACCTTTCATTGTGGCTGATCTTTGTAGAGCTATTTAAGTTTTGAGAGTATTTGCATATTTATTTGGTGACACTGTATGGGCCACTACTAATATCCTTACTCTTGGTTAGACTATGATTTGTATTAATATTATTTTCACTCAGTTTTTTGGGTACTCTTGGAAGAACTTTAAGGTAGCTGGGAAGAGTGTCTGGTGGCAGTGATAACTACCTTATAGTCTGATCAAGAAGGAGGCATAGCTAGTAAACCTGTGACAGCCTTTCCCAGGTGTGTGTGTGTGTGTGTGTGTGTGTGTGTGTGTGTGTGTGTGTGAATCAAATCTCAAAGAGGGTGTATGTCAGCTACTTGGGCAGACAAATGAAGTACTGGTTGGACAGAGAGGGTGCTGGAGGTCTTGGCTTGGAAATTCAGCTGATAGCTCAACTCTATAGCTGTGCCAGTGGGGAATTTTATTGGGGATCTGGTGAAAGAGGGGGAACCAGCCTTGGACTGATTGTGTTCCCCGTGTGTTCTTAAGGGAAATTGTGCTTGATGCAGAGAGCTGCATCTGGAGATACTGTGTGCATACTTGTTATCCTCTCATTGAACATCTGCCACTGTTGTCAGTGTTGAGGATTGAGGCTACTTGATTACTTGCCCAGACAGCTAGCTGGAATTTTGTAAATAATTATATGTCATTTGCAAATATCAAACTGATTTATACAAGATGGTCATGTTACAAATGTATTAGAACTGCATGTAATGTGTATATCAAACTGATTTGTACAGATGTTTGTGTTAAAAAGTTATTTGTAAAGTGCTTGCATTTGCAATGTATCCACAGTGTGCTCTACTGGAGAGAACAGAAATGTACATGCACGATTGTTTACATTTATATGTTTTAACAGAGGAAACTGGAAGGTTAATGTCAGTCCAGCAAACATTAAAATATATCTGAAATTAAATCAATTTATGGGCTAGGCCATAGAGATGCTATCTCACAGTTTCAATGCAGCCAGAGACACAAAGTCTGCACTGTGAAGCTTTCTGTATTGTCTTTGGGGTGAACTAATTACTAATCTTGAAGCATGGAGGCATGAAATTGTTTTATAACTTCCAGCACCTGCCATAGATCTGAGCAAAACCCCTTGTGTGTATATTTTTACAGGTAGGTGCTAAATTCTGCCAGCTTCCAGCAATGGGGATTTTCATGGGAACTAGAAGTCAGATGACAAGAAGTAATGTCATTCTGCAAGCTATCCTAGAAGAAGTAATATTTTAGATATTACTTTGAGAAGTCTCTTAATGAAACTGAGCATTCTGTATTCTGTCTTGGGCCTCGCAACTAGAAGGAACATTTACCACATCATCTACCTTGCTCTGTTAAGTAAGTAGGAAATAGTAATTCTCTTAGATTCATTAAGGGATATAGTGAAGCTTAGTTTAGATATTGCTTTTCATTATTTGCCTGAGCCTGTCCTTCAATGTTATTTTAAATATTTCTGTGATTTTAAACTCTGATGTAAATGTGTATATATACTTAGTATTTTTTTGTTCTTTTATTATTTATTATTAAATATATTTATACATTTGACTGTGGCTGATCTTTGTAGAGATATTTAAGTTTTGAGAATATCTGCATATTTATTTGGTGACACTGTGTGGGCCACTCTTAATAGCCTTGCTCTTGGTCAGTCTACCATTTGTATTAATATTAATTTCACTCAGTGTACCAGGTATCCTTGGAAGATCCTTAAGGTAGCTGGCAGGATTGTCTAGTGGCAGTCATAATTATCTTATAGTCTGGGCAGAAGGGGTCATAGCTAGTTATTTGTGGCATGTCATGTTGTCAGTGCTCCTGTGACACACATATATTTATTTATTTATTTTACATTTGTTGAATGGGATAGTCCAACTGGATATATGTCCATTTTCAGTGGAGGCCCGGGGAGAAAAGCTCTAAGGAGACAATTTACAGACATACAGATAATTCAAGGATACATATTTCAACTAGGCCCATTAGGTATGTAGTTGGGCACACATAAAGGAATTAAGCATCAGTGAGGTACAGTTGATGATAAGTATGTAAATAACAATACATAGTGCAGAATAACACAGATATGACAATACTAACATATAGAATGTGGTACACAATGTGCATCCTGCATGATGGAAACAGCTTCCTTGGCAAGAGGGATTGATATTTTACTACCCACTGTAATGTGAACAGTAAAGTGCATAGCTCCTTTTCAGCATTTTGTCAAAATCAGATTGTTCAAATTATATTTATAATGCCTTTTAAGCTTCACACATTTATTTCAGTTATTTGTGACAGTTTCCATTGCTATATTTTGTGGCACACTCAGTTAATACAAAGGTATGCAAAGAGCTTAGTATCATAGGCTGGGGGTTATATCTGGGAACATCTGTTTGCCTGTCAGACAGCAGTGACTTTCACACAGAAAACAGTTATGGCACAGTCAGTGGGCCACCCTTTTCAGGGCTTGTCCTACAGTGTAGGGTATCCATACTCCTTATGATAGGAAAGTGCTATAAGCCCTTCAAAGTTGTTCTTCATGACACAACTGTGTGTATTTCTGTGACACATCCTCTGAGATCTGTCCTGACGTGTTCAAAAATGACAAGAGGCCAATGTTCATTTTGTGACTCATTATTCACAGATACTTATTTTCAAAATAATTATGCTCTCTATTACATGACTTCATCCAAATGTTTCTTTATTACTGCAATTCTTTTTTTTCACACTGTACACCTTAATGGCAGATGAGGGCTTCCATAAAGCATTTCTTACTGTATGGCATACTACCAGACCATTGAAAAGTATGATTGGGCTTCTGTTATGACTCTTTCTTGTATGTTGGTGCTGATGAATTCCTGTTATGTTACTGTTCCCTATACCTCCTTGGTGAAAATAGTCTGAGGCAAGGGTTAAATCCTATGTTGGCCTATATAGAATGGTCTCTATAGCTCATGTGAATCCCTTATCAGTGTTTTTCCCACTGATTTACATCCAATACTCAGTTAGTAGACGCATACTGCCTCTCTCTTTGGCTAAGCTCTGACTGCTATTTGCAAACTGAGGGCAGTGTAAGGTCTCCACCTCCCAAAGCTTTCTAGGAAGAGAGCTCTGAGGATCGAGAAGTTCTTACCTATAAGATGGATGAGGATAATACAACCTTCCTTCCATACTACTCTGCTGGGTGCTCTTTCTTTAGAGGAGACTGTTAGGATAACAAAGTCATCTATGGACTGGCTTGTGACTCCACTGTATTCTCCACAAATGTCTTGGGCATGAAGGTGGAGGAGTCTAGGATCATACTTCCATTAAATGTGCTCTGCAGGATGTCATATTTGCAGCCTGGAAGCAACTGAATTCATACCCCTCTCTCTCTCTCTGTTTCCAAGAAGACAAATATCTACTTTTTACACAACCCAGTGAGAAGGTGTGATATGCATACCATTGAGGATATCCATGTGATTGCTTTGGTCCAGCTTATGTTATAAAGGTCACATTATCTTTTCAATATGCCATCTGATAAGGAGTGTAAAGATTTGCTCATGGTAAGTGTGACGATAGGAAATAGTGCCAGCTGGAATTTTGTGAATAATTATATGTGATTTGTGAATATCAAACTGATTTATACAAGATGCTTGTGTTAGAAATGTATTAGAACTGTATGTCATATGTATATCAAACTGATTTGTACAGATGTTTGTGTTAAAAAGGTATTTATAAATTGCTTGTGTTTGAAATGTATCCAGAGTGTTCCCTACTGCAAAGAACAGAAATGTGCATGCACTATTGTAACTGTTTAAATGTATATGTTTTAATAGAGGAAACTGGAAGGTTAACTTCAGTCAAGCAGACTTTATAATATTCCTGAAATTAAATCACATTAAGGACTAGGCCATAAAGATGCTATCTCACAGGTTTCAATGCAGCCAGAGACACAAAGTCTGTACTAGGAAGATTTCTGTATTGTCTTTGGGATGAACTAATTACTAATCTGGAAGCATGGAGGTATGAAATTGTTTCATGACTTCCAGCACCTGCCACAGATCTGAGCAGAAGCCCTTATGTATGTATTTTTACAAGTAGGTGCTAAATCCTGTCAACTTCCAGCAATGGGGATTTGCATGGGAACTATAAGTCAGCTGACTGGAAGTGATGTCATTCTGCAAGCTATCCCAGAAGTAATATTTTAGATATTATTTTGAGAAGTCTCTTGGTGACACTGAGTATTCTGTGTCCTGTCTTGAGCCTGACAACAAGAAGGACCATTCACCGTATCATCTGCCTTGCTCTATTAAGTAAGTAGGGAATAGTAACTGGTGCTGATGAATTCCTGTTATGTTACTGTTCCCTGTAACTACATGTGAGCATGCCCAGTGTGATGATGTATAAGATGTGTGCCATTTACCAATGGAAAACTTGTTGTCATTTGTTACTTATGTATGTCAAGTGATATTATATTACCATTTAGCATATACATAACTATACAACACACACTTGTCTATTACATGTTTATAGGTGAAAAATCCCTTTTCTACGAGTGCCAGTAACTGTTCCTGGCAAAAACATTGTTCCTTTCTGATCTGCATGACACAACAGCTGTAAGGTTCATTTCCTCTTGTGCATACATGCTGAAGTGGAAAATACAGCAGTGGTGCTGGATAGCATCCATAAATTCTTTGAATATACATCTCGTATACAATAACTGCAGTCTATGTATTTATCCCATAAGGTATTTACTGTCTTTTATCTACACTCAGCATTTCATTAACATGCATATCACATTATGTCCCATTTGTTACAATGCAGCTTTATGTCTCTTTCACATCCTTTGTTCACATGTCGTTTTTTATTTATGTGTATACAGTATGTCAAGTATTATCACTGAGATTAATTATCATTACATTGATATGGCAGTATTTATGTTGCAAATGTTTCCTTGACAATTCAGCACATTTGCCTGCAGTATCAGAGTACATTTTCCCAATTTCCTCTTCCATCTTACTTACTTCTGTGGTACAACCTATGTATAATTCCTCCATTTCATTTTCCCACCTTCAGAATTCTTTCACTGTACTTGCCCTTAGTATTTCTTGGTTACAGCATGTGCTTGCATATTAGGTTTGTCTGTAGGCATTCTGTGCTCATGCTTGCAAACAACTTTCTATGGCCTTTGAAACTACTGCTGGCATGAAATGAGGCTTGGAAATGTGTAGACACAATGAGCACAATGCATGTTTGATTAGCACTGCTGTTTATCATGCTAACATGCTTTAATCGTGTAGGCTTAGTGTGACAACCTACATGAGTGTTAATTAATCCCAGAATGCATTTCTGCACTAGAAGTGATCTAGTCCTGCATAGTAAATGGTGTTGTCATTATGATATTTTATCCAGAAACAAACTACCGCTATTATTGAAAGATGGTATGTCAAAAAACTGGCAGACTGTTTGAGAAAATTAATTTGTGTCTTCATCAGTCTGTAAAATATTCCAGTCATCCTGTAGCATTGTTGGGAAGAACATTTGTGTGGAAGATTATAGAAAGCAGGAATTCATTTTAATCCATTTCACAATGAAAGGCAAGGCATTCTGTCTAGTTGTTTTATGGTCAACATTTTGTTAAGTAAAGTAAACACAGTATTTGCTCCTGATTTGAAGACCATCATGAATGTATTTTAACCACTGTCATGACTGAATTAAGCTGGTCATGTACTTTTCATCTCTTCTACTCTCATAAGACACATAAAGTATGTAAGAACCACTTGGGCTCCCTATTTACAAAATCATAGCTGGCTCAGCAAACGTCCAGTGCTGGTACAAGGAGGTAGTGCCCCGGCCCCTCAGCACTTCAAGTGAACAACAAAAAAAAGCAAACAAAAAATAGGCCAAACATCTGCTGCAGGATGCCAGTACTGCACAGAGCTGCAGACACTACCCAGTCCACCTCCCAGCTCTTCAAGTGAAGAGCAAAAAAAGAAAAAAAAATGTCCAGCCCTCAAATTCTAGCCAATCAATTCACATTTTTGAACCCTGCCCCAACCCTCCTTCCTATCATTTTAGTAAAAAAAATGATTTTAAAATTTAGCAAGCAGTTGCTAAAGTTTATATCCAGAGCGCTCAAGTCTCAGTTTTAATAAAAAGGAAACATGTTGTTGTCTTTCAAACTGTTGCAAACTGTTTGCTAGAAAGCAACTTCTAGAGTTTATACCGCACACCGAATGCTAGAGCACTTAGCTTTAAGTAAAAAAAATAAATAAATAAATATATATATATATATATATATATATATATATATACACACACATATATATATATATATATATATATATATATATATATATATATATATATATATATATATATTTTTTTAACATTTAAACTGTAGCAAGCAGTTGCTACAGTTTAGACCACACATGGAGATCTACAGTGATTAGGTTTGACTGCAAATGCAATGCTGACTTTTAAAAGCCAGTATTCATTAAAGAATGATTGGAAACAGGAGCATTCAAAGTTTTGTCCTGAAAAGAAACAAAAGGCTAATATGACTTATTTATTTATTGACATTTGATTTCCAGGAAAGTCCAACTGGGTGGAAGACCATTTTCAGAGGTTACTCCAAATTATTACAAAACATTTTAAGAACAATAATTTTATAATCTTCAAAATTAAAACAAAAACATCTTCAGTTGAAATAATTGTAACAAATTAGACATAATATAAAAACAGTGGTTAAGAATTGATGCAAAGAATATGACAATCATTTAATATGTAGATATTTTTTGACAGCTTGTAGAGAAATTAAAGCTGAATTAGTCTAATACAAATAAGAATTGCAATATGAAGAGAGGGAAAACAGGCTTATGGTATATTTAGAGAGAAAGTCAGGGAAGAGAATTACCCCAAAAATGTTTACTATTTCTGGAGTGATTTTAAACGTGGTTTACAAGGGGAGAGAATTAGATAACAGTAAGGAAGTAAGTGAAGAAAGGAGAATAAGAAGGTATGAGGAATGAAAAGGCACTTGTTTACATTTAAGGATACAGTTTATCTTAGTTTTGAGTAAGAACAGAGCAAAATTTTAGCTAGGAAGTCTTTCAGAGTGGTTTTGAAAGATGAGAGGGAGGGTACAAACCTGAAGGATAGAGGTAAGGAGTTCCAGGCTTTAGCACCCTTGTATGAGTACAGCCAATGTCCAGCAGATGTGCTAGGTTGTAGACAGATAGGAATATTTGGTCACTGGATCACAATGGCCGACTGGGAACATAGTTGTGTAGAATGTTTTTAGTGCTGGATAAGCAGATGTATTCTGGATAATTTTATAGGTGGTAAGACATTGTGCATATGTTAGTTGATGTGGCAGTTCAAACCAATTAAGGCCTTTCAGTGCTATACAGTGGAGGAACCCAGCCACTAGGGATGCACAAGCCAGTGCATTTCTTTGTGCCGGTCCCAAGCCCAGATAAATGGGGAGGGTTGCGTCAGGAAGGGCATTCGGTGTAAAGCTTCACCAAATTATTTCATGCAGACACCAATAAATACTTTAATACCGGATCGGTCGAGGCCCGGGTTAACAATGACCGCCACCAGTACTATTAGCCAACAGGGTGCTGGTGGAAATTGGGCTACTGTTGGCCAAAGGAGGAGAAGAGGTGGAAGACATGGCCAAAGACAGGAGGAGAGGAGAAAGGCTGGGACTGCGGTAGTGAGGGTCGGAACTTTGAATGTTGACAGTATGACTGGTATAGGGAGAGAGCTAGCTGATATGATGGACAGAAGGAAGGTTGGTATATTGTGTGTGCAAGAGACCAGATGGAAGGGGAGTAAGGCTAGGTGTATCCGAGGTGGGTTCAAATTGTTTTATCATGGTGTGGATGGAAGGAGAAATGGTGTAGGAGTTATTCTGAAGGAACAGTATGCTAATAATTTATTTGAGGTGAAAAGAGTGTCGGATAGAGTAATGTTTATGAAGCTGGAACTTGATGGTATAATGATGAATGTTGTTAGTGCATATGCTCCACAAGTTGGGTGTGCAATGGATGAGAAAGAAAAATTTTGGAGTGAATTGGATAATGTGGTGATGATTGTACCCAAGGGTGAGAGAGTGGTGATTGGAGCAGATTTCAATGGGCATGTTGGTGAAGGGAACAGAGAGGATGTGGAAGTGATGGGTAGGTATGGTGTTAAACAAAGGAATGTAGAAGGTCAGATGGTAGTGGATTTTGTGAAAAGGATGGACATGGCTGTGGTGAATATGTATTTTAACAAGAGGGAGGAGCATAGGGTGACATACAAAAGTTGAGGAAGATGCACACAGGTGGATTATATCTTATGTAGAAGGGCCAGTTTGAAGGAAATTGGGGACTGTAAAGTGGTGACCGGAGAAAGTGTAGTTAGGCAGCATAGGATGGTGGTTTGTAGGATGACATTGGTGATTAAGAGGAGGAGAAGGAGTGTGAGGGCAACACCAAGGATCAAATGGTGGAATTTGAAAAAGGGTAATTGTGAGGTGGAGTTCAGGGATGAGTTAAGACAGGTAGCAGAAAATAAACGCCAGCCACAGAGATGGAAAGTCAAATGCTTTAATTCACATATCCTGGTACCTCGGCAATTCGCCTTCAATGGGACAATACATCAATACATCAAACAAATTTAATTATTAATTGGTTAATAGATTAATGAGTTCATGTGTTTGTATTTAAGGAGATGGGTTTGTTTGATGTATTGTCTCATTGAAGGTGAATTGCAGAGGTACCAGGATATGTGAATTAAAGCGTTTGACTTTCCATCTCTGTGGTTGGCGTTTATTTTCTGTTACGTGTTGGAGTTTTTTTTGTGACGTGTTTCTTCATTTTGGTGTTTTATTATGGATCATGCTGTGGCAGAAGGCAACGTCAATGGTGATAATTTTTTGTTCACTGAATTTCTCAAAGAGAGAGAAAGAAAGTTTGCTACTTCTGACTTATGGCTCACAAATGCAACTGAATCCTGTTCGGATGATTTTGCCCGGTTAGAGAGATTAATGTCTAAGGAGGTGACTGTGTTTTATGACACCAAGTTGTTGGAAAAATATATTTCATTGAATATCACCCCTAGAGGACTGTGCATCGATAGGTTACCTGCCGGTGGTTTTGGTGAGGATGAAAGTGATCTACTTTCAGAATGGAGGCGGGTAGCACAGGACTGTACTCTTGGTTGGCTGAAAATACTCATTACAAAAAATAGTAAAACTGTCGATAGTTTGCTTGAAGGAATCATAAAATTGCAGCATGAGCTGATGGACAAGACTTCTCCCAATGTTTTTCAAGGTACTTTTAAAGTTATAAATGAAAAGATTAGTAAGGTGGAGAATGACGTCATTGGAAGGAAGAGATCCAAGCTCAATAGAGATATCAGAGACTATGAAAGAAATGAGATATTTGATTGGCTACGTAAGGGTCATCGTCAGCGTCGGAACAGTAAGATGCGTATGCTGAGAAGTGAGGACGGTTCATCTTGTTCATCTGTGGAGACCGTTGGCAGTCGTAAGAGCGTGTCGTTTGAAGATGCTGGAAGAGACAGCTCTACTGAACGGGTTGGAAATAGCAGGACTGATCTTAATGCAAGTAAGTCGAATGTTCAGACCTGTTCTAAGAAGAATCAGGGGAAGACGTCTTCTTTTTTTCATAAAAATTGACAGTAAGTGCTACCGGGACTTTGAATCCAAATGAAAACATAGTTGCACCAGTTATAATTACCAATGCGAACTTTTTGGAATTTCAAGCTGACAGTAGTTTTTCCTTTTACTCTGACAGTATGAATATTGTTAATCTTTCTGATGTTAGTTTGTCTTTTTAAATTTGTAATGTTTTACATAAAGGTACTAAATTTTTACCGACGAAATTGCCCATGTTAGCTGATGTTCTTTTGGATGTTAAAAGATTTGTTCGTAAATTAAATTTAAAAGTGTTTTTTGCTGAACGTAATGCCTATGGATGTAGGGGTTTTTTGAGCAATCATGACAACATGACAAATGTACAAGAAGATGATGAGTTGCTTAATATGAGTATTTACGACATCCCCAATGATTTGTTTTTTGAACATGAAACTGTTTGTGATGATAACCGGGATGGGGGACCTTTTGGTATGGGTTGCACTTGTTTAAGTTTGCCGTATTTTTCAAATGATAGTACCTTTTTACCCCCTGCACTTGTTTAAGTTTGCCGTATTTTTCAAATGATAGTACCTTTTTGCCCCCAAAACAATCTGTTGCTATTAATGTTTTTGAAAATGTGGTTTGTGCAAGAATTGAAAAAGAATATACAGATTTTTGTAAGAAGGAAAGATTTAATCTCTCCAAGGCAGAACGGCTTGCACTCAATGAATTTAGGACCACTTTAGATAAATTGATTGTAAGACCTGCTGACAAAGGGGGCAAGTGGGTCATTATGGATAGTGAAAAGTACGTGGGTAGTGTTGAGGCACTACTTAGAGAAGATACCTATGAAAAATTAGGTTTCAACCCATTAACTCAGTATTCAGATGAATTGGTTGAATTGCTTGAAAGAGGGGAGAGGCTTGGATTTCTATCTGGTAGTGATGTTAATAAGTTGTTAGTGAAGGAACCTAGGCACCCCTATATTTATGCGATTCCTAAAGTTCATAAAGATTTGGTTAACCCCCCGGGAAGACCCATTATTTCAGGGGTTGGTTCTTATGTTGAGAAAACTAATAAATTTATTGATTTCCATCTTAAGACATATTTATCTAGAGTTATTTCTCATGTTAGGAATACTTAGGATGTGTGTGGAATTTTAAGGGGAATGTCGTGGAATCAGGAGTTTTATTGGGCTACGGTGGACATCTCTTCTTTATATACTAACATTGATAAACAGTGGGGCCTGGAAGCCATGAGAAAGATGATGGGAGAAGGCCCCAGAACTTCACTTTTGTTGTCATTGTTAGAATTTAGCCTCACACATAATTATTTTGTTTGGAAGAAAGATTTTTATCTTCAGGTGAAAGGGACAGCCATGGGTGCGGCGTTTGCTTCGACTTATGCAGTTATTTACATGGGGTCATTTGAGAAAGAATTTATGTTTCACAAAAGGTTTTTTGTAAGTAATGTTATTTTTTTATAAAAGATACATAGATGATCTCATTTTTGTGTGTAAGGGAGAGTTTTCCCAGTTTGATGTTTTCATGCAGGACTTAAATACGAATCCACATGGGCTTCATTTTGTGTTTGAATGTTCCAGACTAAAAATTTCATTTTTGGATGTTGAATTTTATGTTGGGGAGGATTATAAGGTACAATTTAGACCTTTTAGGAAACCAACTTTGGTGAATAATTTCCTACATGATAGTAGTATGCATCCTCCCCATTTAATCAATGCATTGCCTGAACAGAAATTTAAAAGAATTTTAAGAAACACTTCTGATCCCAATTTATGGGATGAGAGATTAGATGAAGTGTTTCGTAGATTTCTTAGTAGAGGGTATTCAGCAGAAATATTGTCAGGCATTAAAAACAGATTATGTGGTGGAAGGAAAATAAGAAATGAGTTTAGCAAACCACACACAGCTGTTGAAAAGGAGGAGAAATTATTTTTCGTTTCAAAGTACTCAGATTTCTCCAAACAATAGAGAAGATTGTTAGACAGTTTTGGAGTGTGGTTTGTGATGACATGACTGTGGGTAGTTTGTTTCCTAAACATGTTAGTTTCTCTTATAGCAGATTTAGTAACTTGAAGGAGTTATTAAACAAAAAGTTGGAATATTCTACTGATGGAGGAAATGTTGGAATGGAAAGATGTGGTAGGTGTTCTGTATGTCATATGGTTAGAAATTTATATGGAAGGAAAATCAATGGGAAGAAATATAGGGCATTTGAGAAATTTAATTGTTTGTCACAGGGGGTGGTTTATGTCTTGGGTTGTGATTGTCCTCAACCATTGTGGTATATTGGTCAAACTACCAAAAAGATTAAAGTTCGCATTTTAGAACATTTGGGAGATGTGAGAAGGGAGAATTTGGATAGTCCTGTGGCTTCTCATTTTGTTAAGGTTCATAATAGTAACACTGAAGGATTTATTTTCAGTGTTTTAGCCAGACCACATTTTGAGGCTGGCAATTTTAAGGCAGAACTTAACAAGTTAGAACATAAGCTGATTCTCAACTATCACACTTTGTATCCGGGGAGCATGAATTTAGATGTTGGTTTACCTTTATGAAATATTATATGATGTTTTATGAAATTTATATTTGCACTTTTACATTTTGTATTATATGAACTTGCATTTTGCATAATATGAATTTATATTTTGATAATGTCTTGCATTTTGAGAGAGTTTTGCATTTTGATATTATGTATTTAAAATATTTAGCATTATGAAATGCTGTTTTGTGTATAATATCATAAGTTTGAAGTAGTTCTTATACATTATATAATATTTATATATTAGAATGCATTTATTTACTCATTCATCTATGTTGTATGTTTTGTTCTTGGACATCAGATAATGTGAATTTTTATTGTTAAATTATCATCAAGTTCAAGTGGCAGATTTATGGGCACTTTTTGTGAAAATGGAACTTTTACATCTGCCTGAATACTTTGTGTTTGAAAGCAATTAAGGCACGTTCAAGAAATAGTTTCAATTAAATGTTTAATAATTAATTGGTTAATAGATTAATGAGTTCATGTGTTTGTATTTAAGGAGATGGGTTTGTTTGATGTATTGTCCCATTGAAGGCAAATTGCCAAGGTACCAGGATATGTGAATTAAAGCGTTTGACTTTCCATCTCTGTGGTTGGCGTTTATTTTCTGCTACGTGTTGGAGTTTTTTTTGTGACATGTTTCTTCATTTTGCTGTTTTATTATGGATCATGCTGTGGCAGAAGGCAACGTCAATGGTGATAATTTTTTGTTCACTGAATTTCTCAAAGAGAGAGAAAGAAAGTTTGCTACTTCTGACTTATGGCTCACAAATGCAACTGAATCATGTTCGGATGATTTTGCCCGGTTTGAGAGATTAATGTCTAAGGAGGTGACTGTGTTTTATGACTCCAAGTTGTTGGAAAAATATATTTCATTGAATATCACCCCTAGAGGACTGCGCATCGATAGGTTACCTGCCGGTGGGTTTGGTGAGGATGAAAGTGATCTACTTTCAGAATGGAGGCAGGTAGCACAGGACTGTACTCTTGGTTGGCTGAAAATACTCATTAAAAAAATAGTAGAACTGTCGATAGTTTCAGTAAAGAAATCATCAAATTGCAGCATGAGCTGATGGACAAGACTTCTCCCAATGTTTTTCAAGGTACTTTTAAAGTTATAAATGAAAACATTAGTAAGGTGGAGAATGACGTCATTGGAAGGAAGAGATCCAAGCTCAATAGAGATATCAGAGACTATGAAAGAAATGAGATATTTGATTGGACACGTAAGGGTCATCGTCAGCATCGGAACAGCAAGATGCGTATGCTGAGAAGTGAGGATGGTTCATCTTGTTCATCTATGGAGACCGTTGGCAGTCGTAAGAGTGTGTCGTTTGAAGATGCTGGAAGAGACAGCTCTACTGAACGGGTTGGAAATAGCAGGACTGATCTTAATGCAAGAAAGTCGAATGTTCAGACCTGTTCTAAGAAGAATCAGGGGAAGACATCTTTTTTTCACAAAAATTGACAGTAAGTGCTACCGGGACTTTGAATCCAAATGAAAACATAGTTGCACCAGTTATAATTACCAATGCGAACTTTTTAGAATTTCAAGCTGACAGTAGTTTTTCCTTTTACTCTGATAGTATGAATATTGTTAATCTTTCTGATGTTAGTTTGTCTTTTGAAATTTGTAATGTTTTACGTAAAGGTACTATATTTATACCGACGAAATTGCCCATGTTAGCTGATGTTCTTTTGGATGTTAAAAGAAATGTTCGTAAATTAAATTTAAATGTGTTTTTTGCTGAACGTAATACCTTTTTAAAGCAACCATGACAACATGACAAATGTAGAAGAAGATGATGAGTTGCTTAATATGAGTATTTACGACATCCCCAATGATTTGTGTTTTGAACATGAAACTGTTTGTGATGATAACCGGGATGGGGGACCTTTTGGTATGGGTTGCACTCGTTTAAGTTTTCCGTATTTTTCAAATGATAGTACCTTTTTGCCCCCGAAGCGATCTGTTGCTATTAATGTTTTTGAAAATGTGGTTTGTGCAAGAATTGAATAAGAATATACAGATTTTTGTAAGAAGGAAATATTTAATCTCTCCAAGGCAGAACGGCTTGCACTCAAGGAATTTAGGACCACTTTAGATAAATTGATTGTAAGACCTGCTGACAAAGGGGGCAATTGGGTCATTATGGATAGTGAAAAGTATGTGGGTAGTGTTGAGGCACTACTTACAGAAGATACCTATGAAAAATTAGGTTTCAACCCATTAATGCAGTATTCAGATGAATTGACTGAATTGCTTGAAGAAGGGGAGAGGCTTGGATTTCTATCTGGTAGTGATGTTAATAAGTTGTTAGTGAAGGAAGATAGGCACCCTTATATTTATGCGATTCCTAAAGTTCATAAAGATTTGGTTAACCCCCCGGGAAGACCCATTATTTCAGGGGTTGGTTCTTATGTTGAGAAAACTAATAAATTTATTGATTTCCATCTTAAGACATATTTATCTAGAGTTATTTCTCATGTTAGGAATACTCAGGATGTGTGTGGAATTTTAAGGGGAATGTCGTGGAATCAGGAGTTTTATTGGGCTACGGTGGACATCTCTTCTTTATATACTAACATTGATAAACAGTGGGGCCTGGAAGCCATGAGAAAGATGATGGGGGAAGGCCCCAGAACTTCATTTTTGTTGTCATTGTTAGAATTTAGCCTCACACATAATTATTTTGTTTGGAGAAAGATTTTTATCTTCAGGTGAAAGGGACAGCCATGGGTGCAGCGTTTGCTTCGACTTATGCAGTTATTTACATGGGGGAATTTGAGAAAGAATTTATGTTTCACAAAAGGTTTTTTGTAAATAATGTTATTTTTAAGATACATAGATGATCTCATTTTTGTGTGTAAGGGAGAGTCTTCCCAGTTTGATGTTTTCATGCAGGACTTAAATACGAATCCACATGGGCTTCATTTTGTGTTTGAATGTTCCAGACTAAAAATTTCATTTTTGGATGTTGAATTTTATGTTGGGGAGGATTATAAGGTACGATTAAGACCTTTTAGGAAACCAACTTCTGTGAATAATTTCCTACATGCTAGTAGTATGCATCCTCCCCATTTAATCAATGCATTGCCTGAACAGGAATTTAAAAGAATTTTAAGAAACACTTCTGATCCCAATTTATGGGATGAGACATTAGATGAAGTGTTTCGTAGACTTCTTAGTAGAGGGTATTCAGCAGAAATATTGACAGGCATTAAAAACAGATTATGTGGTGGAAGGAAAATAAGAAATGAGTTTAGCAAACCACACACAGCTGTTGAAAAGGAGGAGAAATTATTTTTTGTTTCAAAGTACTCAGATTTCTCTCAAACAATAGAGAAGATTGTTAGAAAGTTTTGGAGTGTGGTTTGTGATGACATGACTGTGGGTAGTTTGTTTCCTAAACGTGTTAGTTTCTCTTATAGCAGATTTAGTAACTTGAAGGAGTTATTAAATAAAAAGTTGGAATATTCTATTGATGGAGGAAATGTTGGAATGGAAAGATGTGGTAGGTGTTCTGTATGTCATATGGTTAGAAATTTAGATGGAAGGAAAATCAATGGGAAGAAATATAGGGTGTTTGAGAAATTTAATTGTTTGTCACAGGGGGTGGTTTATGTCTTGGGATAAGATTGTCCTCAACTGTTGTGGTATATTGGTCAAACTACCAGAAAGATTAAAGTTCGCATTTTAGAACATTTGGGAGATGTGATAAGGGAGAATTTGGATAGTCTTGTGGCTTCTCATTTTGTTAAGGTTCATAATAGTAACACTGAAGGATTTATTTTCAGTGTTTTAGCCAGACCACATTTTGAGGCTGGCAATTTTAAGGCAGAACTTAACAAGTTAGAACATAAGCTGATTCTCAACTATCACACTTTGCATCCGGGGGCATGAATTTAGATGTTGGTTTACCTTTATGAAATATTATATGATGTTTTATGAAATTTATATTTGCAGTTTTACATTTTGTATTATATGAACTTGCATTTTGCATCATATGAATTTATATTTTGATAATGTCTTGCATTTTGAGAGAGTTTTGCATTTTGATATTATGTATTTAAAATATTTAGCATTATGAAATGCTGTTTTGTGTATAATATCATAAGTTTGAAGTAGTTCTTATACATTGTATTATATTTATATATTAGAATGCATTTATTTACTCATTCATCTATGTTGTATGTTTTGTTATTGGACATCAGATAATGTGAATTTTTATTGTTAAATTATCATCAAGTTCAAGTGGCAGATTTATGGGCACTTTTTTTGAAAATGGAACTTTTACATCTGCCTGAATACTTTGTGTTTGAAAGCAGTCAAGACAAGTTCAAGAAATAGTTTCAATTAAATATTTAATAATTAATTGGTTAATAGATTAATGAGTTCATGTGTTTGTATTTAAGGAGATGGGTTTGTTTGATGTATTGTCCCATTGAAGGTGAATTGCCGAGGTATCAGGATATGTGAATTAAAGCGTTTGACTTTCCATCTCTGTGGTTGACGTTTATTTTCTGCTACATGTTGGAGTTTTTTTTGTGACATGTTTCTTCATTTTGCTGTTTTATTATGGATCGTGCTGTGGCAGAAGGCAACGTCAATGGTGATAATTTTTTGTTCACTGAATTTCTCAAAGAGAGAGAAAGAAAGTTTGCTACTTCTGACTTATGGCTCACAAATGCAACTGAATCCTGTTTGGATGATTTTGCCCAGATTGAGAGATTAATATCTAAGGAGGTGACTGTGTTTTATGACTCCAAGTTGTTGGAAAAATATATTTCATTGAATATCACCCCTAGAGGACTGCGCATCGATAGGTTACCTGCCGGTGGGTTTGGTGAGGATGAAAGTGATCTACTTTCAGAATGGAGGCAGGTAGCACAGGACTGTACTCTTGGTTGGCTGAAAATACTCATTAAAAAAATAGTAGAACTGTCAATAGTTTGAGTAAAGAAATCATCAAATTGCAGCATGAGCTGATGGACAAGACTTCTCCCAATGTTTTTCAAGGTACTTTTAAAGTTATAAATGAAAAGATTAGCAAGGTGGAGAATGACGTCATTGGAAGGAAGAGATCGAAGCTCAATAGAGATATCAGAGACTATGAAAGAAATGAGATATTTGATTGGACACGTAAGGGTCATCGTCAGCATCGGAACAGCAAGATGCGTATGCTGAGAAGTGAGGATGGTTCATCTTGTTCATCTATGGAGACCGTTGGCAGTCATAAGAGCGTGTCGTTTGAAGATGCTGGAAGAGACAGCTCTACTGAACGGGTTGGAAATAGCAGGACTGATCTTAATGCAAGAAAGTCGAATGTTCAGACCTGTTCTAAGAAGAATCGGGGGAAGACATCTTTTTTTCACAAAAATTGACAGTAAGTGCTACCGGGACTTTGAATCCAAATGAAAACATAGTTGCACCAGTTATAATTACCAATGCAAACTTTTTAGAATTTCAAGCTGACAGTAGTTTTTCCTTTTACTCTGATAGTATGAATATTGTTAATCTTTCTGATGTTAGTTTGTCTTTTGAAATTTGTAATGTTTTACGTAAAGGTACTATATTTATACCGACGAAATTGCCCATGTTAGCTGATGTTCTTTTGGATGTTAAGAAATGTTCGTAAATTAAATTTAAAAGTGTTTTTTGCTGAACGTAATACCTTTTTTGAGCAACCATGACAACATGACAAATGTACAAGAAGATGATGAGTTGCTTAATATGAGTATTTACGACATCCCCAATGATTTGTGTTTTGAACATGAAACTGTTTGTGATGATAACTGGGATGGGGGACCTTTTGGTATGGGTTGCACTCGTTTAAGTTTTCCGTATTTTTCAAATGATAGTACCTTTTTGCCCCCGAAGCGATCTGTTGCTATTAATGTTTTTGAAAATGTGGTTTGTGCAAGAATTGAATAAGAATATACAGATTTTTGTAAGAAGGAAATATTTAATCTCTCCAAGGCAGAACGGCTTGCACTCAAGGAATTTAGGACCACTTTAGATAAATTGATTGTAAGACCTGCTGACAAAGGGGGCAATTGGGTCATTATGGATAGTGAAAAGTACGTGGGTAGTGTTGAGGCACTACTTACAGAAGATACCTATGAAAAATTAGGTTTCAACCCATTAATGCAGTATTCAGATGAATTGATTGAATTGCTTGAAAAAGGGGAGAGGCTTGGATTTCTATCTGGTAGTGATGTTAATAAGTTGTTAGTGAAGGAAGATAGGCACCCCTATATTTATGCGATTCCTAAAGTTCATAAAGATTTGGTTAACCCCCCGGGAAGACCCATTATTTCAGGGGTTGGTTCTTATGTTGAGAAAAGTAATAAATTTATTGATTTCCATCTTAAGACATATTTATCTAGAGTTATTTCTCATGTTAGGAATACTCAGGATGTGTGTGGAATTTTAAGGGGAATGTCGTGGAATCAGGAGTTTTATTGGGCTACGGTGGACATCTCTTCTTTCTATACTAACATTGATAAACAGTGGGGCCTGGAAGCCATGAGAAAGATGATGGGGGAAGGCCCCAGAATTTCATTTTTGTTGTCATTGTTAGAATTTAGCCTCACACATAATTATTTTGTTTGGAGAAAGATTTTTATCTTCAGGTGAAAGGGATAGCCATGGGTGCAGCGTTTGCTTCGACTTATGCAGTTATTTACATGGGGGAATTTGAGAAAGAATTTATGTTTCACAAAAGGTTTTTTGTAAATAATGTTATTTTTTATAAAAGATACATAGATGATCTCATTTTTGTTTGTAAGGGAGAGTCTTCCCAGTTTGATGTTTTCATGCAGGACTTAAATACGAATCCACATGGGCTTCATTTTGTGTTTGAATGTTCCAGACTAAAAATTTCATTTTTGGATGTTGAATTTTATGTTGGGGAGGATTATAAGGTACGATTAAGACCTTTTAGGAAACCAACTTCTGTGAATAATTTCCTACATGCTAGTAGTATGCATCCTCCCCATTTAATCAATGCATTGCCTGAACAGGAATTTAAAAGAATTTTAAGAAACACTTCTGATCCCAATTTATGGGATGAGACATTAGATGAAGTGTTTCGTAGACTTCTTTGTAGAGGGTATTCAGCAGAAATATTGACAGGCATTAAAAACAGATTATGTGGTGGAAGGAAAATAAGAAATGAGTTTAGCAAACCACACACAGCTGTTGAAAAGGAGGAGAAATTATTTTTTGTTTCAAAGTACTCAGAATTCTCTCAAACAATAGAGAAGATTGTTAGAAAGTTTTCGAGTGTGGTTTGTGATGACATGACTGTGGGTAGTTTGTTTCCTAAACATGTTAGTTTCTCTTATAGCAGATTTAGTAACTTGAAGGAGTTATTAAATAAAAAGTTGGAATATTCTATTGATGGAGGAAATGTTGGAATGGAAAGATGTGGTAGGTGTTCTGTATGTCATATGGTTAGAAATTTAGATGGAAGGAAAATCAATGGGAAGAAATATAGGGTGTTTGAGAAATGTAATTGTTTGTCACAGGGGGTGGTTTATGTCTTGGGATATGATTGTCCTCAACTGTTGTGGTATATTGGTCAAACTACCAGAAAGATTAAAGTTCGCATTTTAGAACATTTGGGAGATATGAGAAGGGAGAATTTGGATAGTCTTGTGGCTTCTCATTTTGTTAAGGTTCATAATAGTAACACTGAAGGATTTATTTTCAGTGTTTTAGCCAGACCACATTTTGAGGCTGGCAATTTTAAGGCAGAACTTAACAAGTTAGAACATAAGCTGATTCTCAACTATCACACTTTGCATCCGGGGGCATGAATTTAGATGTTGGTTTACCTTTATGAAATATTATATGATGTTTTATGAAATTTATATTTGCAGTTTTACATTTTGTATTATATGAACTTGCATTTTGCATCATATGAATTTATATTTTGATAATGTCTTGCATTTTGAGAGAGTTTTGCATTTTGATATTATGTATTTAAAATATTTAGCATTATGAAATGCTGTTTTGTGTATAATATCATAAGTTTGAAGTAGTTCTTATACATTGTATTATATTTATATATTAGAATGCATTTATTTACTTATTCATCTATGTTGTATGTTTTGTTATTGGACATCAGATAATGTGAATTTTTATTGTTAAATTATCATTAAGTTCAAGTGGCAGATTTATGGGCACTTTTTTTGAAAATGGAACTTTTACATCTGCCTGAATACTTTGTGTTTGAAAGCAGTTAAGACAAGTTCAAGAAATAGTTTCAATTAAATATTTAATAATTAATTGGTTAATAGATTAATGAGTTCATGTGTTTGTATTTAAGGAGATGGGTTTGTTTGATGTATTGTCCCATTGAAGGCGAATTGCCGAGGTACCAGGATATGTGAATTAAAGCGTTTGACTTTCCATCTCTGTGGTTGACGTTTATTTTCTGCTACATGTTGGAGTTTTTTTTGTGACATGTTTCTTCATTTTGCTGTTTTATTATGGATCGTGCTGTGGCAGAAAGCAACGTCAATGGTGATAATTTTTTGTTCACTGAATTTCTCAAAGAGAGAGAAAGAAAGTTTGCTACTTCTGACTTATGGCTCACAAATGCAACTGAATCCTGTTTGGATGATTTGGCCCAGATTGAGAGATTGATATCTAAGGAGGTGACTGTGTTTTATGACTCCAAGTTGTTGGAAAAATATATTTCATTGAATATCACCCCTAGAGGACTGCGCATCGATAGGTTACCTGCTGGTGGGTTTGGTGAGGATGAAAGTGATCTACTTTCAGAATGGAGGCAGGTAGCACAGGACTGTACTCTTGGTTGGCTGAAAATACTCATTAAAAAAATAGTAGAACTGTCGATAGTTTCAGTAAAGAAATCATCAAATTGCAGCATGAGCTGATGGACAAGACTTCTCCCAATGTTTTTCAAGGTACTTTTAAAGTTATAAATGAAAACATTAGTAAGGGAGAATGACGTCATTGGAAGGAAGAGATCCAAGCTCAATAGAGATATCACAGACTATGAAAGAAATGAGATATTTGATTGGCCACGTAAGGGTCATCGTCATCATCGGAACAGCAAGATGCATATGCTGAGAAGTGAGGATGGTTCATCTTGTTCATCTATGGAGACCGTTGGCAGTCATAAGAGTGTGTCGTTTGAAGATGCTGGAAGAGACAGCTCTACTGAACAGGTTGGAAATAGCAGGACTGATCTTACTGCAAGAAAGTCGAATGTTCAGACCTGTTCTAAGAAGAATCAGGGGAAGACATCTTCTTTTTTTCACAAAAATTGACAGTAAGTGCTACCGGGACTTTGAATCCAAATGAAAACATAGTTGCACCAGTTATAATTACCAATGCGAACTTTTTAGAATTTCAAGCTGACAGTAGTTTTTCCTTTTACTCTGATAGTATGAATATTGTTAATCTTTCTGATGTTAGTTTGTCTTTTGAAATTTGTAATGTTTTACGTAAAGGTACTATATTTATACCGACGAAATTGCCCATGTTAGCTGATGTTCTTTTGGATGTTAAAAGAAATGTTCGTAAATTAAATTTAAAAGTGTTTTTTGCTGAACGTAATACCTTTTTTGAGCAACCATGACAACATGACAAATGTACAAGAAGATGATGAGTTGCTTAATATGAGTATTTACGACATCCCCAATGATTTGTGTTTTGAACATGAAACTGTTTGTGATGATAACCGGGATGGGGGACCTTTTGGTATGGGTTGCACTCGTTTAAGTTTTCTGTATTTTTCAAATGATAGTACCTTTTTGCCCCCGAAGCGATCTGTTGCTATTAATGTTTTTGAAAATGTGGTTTGTGCAAGAATTGAATAAGAATATACAGATTTTTGTAAGAAGGAAATATGTAATCTCTCCAAGGCAGAACTGCTTGCACTCAAGGAATTTAGGACCACTTTAGATAAATTGATTGTAAGACCTGCTGACAAAGGGGGCAATTGGGTCATTATGGATAGTGAAAAGTACGTGGGTAGTGTTGAGCCACTACTTGCAGAAGATACCTATGAAAAATTAGGTTTCAACCCATTAAAGGAGTATTCAGATGAATTGGTTGAATTGCTTGAAAAAGGGGAGAGGCTTGGATTTCTATCTGGTAGTGATGTTAATAAGTTGTTAGTGAAGGAACCTAGGCACCCCTATATTTATGCGATTCCTAAAGTTCATAAAGATTTGGTTAACCCCCCGGGAAGACCCATTATTTCAGGGGTTGGTTCTTATGTTGAGAAAACTAATAAATTTATTGATTTCCATCTTAAGACATATTTATCTAGAGTTATTTCTCATGTTAGGAATACTCAGGATGTGTGTGGAATTTTAAGGGGAATGTCGTGGAATCAGGAGTTTTATTGGGCTACGGTGGACATCTCTTCTTTATATACTAACATTGATAAACAGTGGGGCCTGGAAGCCATGAGAAAGATGATGGGGGAAGGCCCCAGAACTTCATTTTTGTTGTCATTGTTAGAATTTAGCCTCACACATAATTATTTTGTTTGGAGAAAGATTTTTATCTTCAGGTGAAAGGGACAGCCATGGGTGCAGCGTTTGCTTCGACTTATGCAGTTATTTATATGGGGGAATTTGAGAAAGAATTTATGTTTCACAAAAGGTTTTTTGTAAATAATGTTATTTTTTATAAAAGATACATAGATGATCTCATTTTTGTGTGTAAGGGAGAGTCTTCCCAGTTTGATGTTTTCATGCAGGACTTAAATACGAATCCACATGGGCTTCATTTTGTGTTTGAATGTTCCAGACTAAAAATTTCATTTTTGGATGTTGAATTTTATGTTGGGGAGGATTATAAGGTACGATTAAGACCTTTTAGGAAACCAACTTCTGTGAATAATTTCCTACATGCTAGTAGTATGCATCCTCCCCATTTAATCAATGCATTGCCTGAACAGGAATTTAAAAGAATTTTAAGAAACACTTCTGATCCCAATTTATGGGATGAGACATTAGATGAAGTGTTTCGTAGACTTCTTAGTAGAGGGTATTCAGCAGAAATATTGACAGGCATTAAAAACAGATTATGTGGTGGAAGGAAAATAAGAAATGAGTTTAGCAAACCACACACAGCTGTTGAAAAGGAGGAGAAATTATTTTTTGTTTCAAAGTACTCAGATTTCTCTCAAATAATAGAGAAGATTGTTAGAAAGTTTTGGAGTGTGGTTTGTGATGACATGACTGTGGGTAGTGAGTTTCCTAAACATGCTAGTTTCTCTTATAGCAGATTTAGTAACTTGAAGGAGTTATTAAATAAAAAGTTGGAATATTCTATTGATGGAGGAAATGTTGGAATGGAAAGATGTGGTAGGTGTTCTGTATGTCATATGGTTAGAAATTTAGATGGAAGGAAAATCAATGGGAAGAAATATAGGGTGTTTGAGAAATTTAATTGTTTGTCACAGGGGCTGGTTTATGTCTTGGGATATGATTGTCCTCAACTGTTGTGGTATATTGGTCAAACTACCAGAAAGATTAAAGTTCGCATTTTAGAACATTTGGGAGATGTGAGAAGGGAGAATTTGGATAGTCCTGTGGCTTCTCATTTTGTTAAGGTTCATAATAGTAACACTGAAGGATTTATTTTCAGTGTTTTAGCCAGACCACATTTTGAGGCTGGCAATTTTAAGGCAGAACTTAACATGTTAGAACATAAGCTGATTCTCAGCTATCACACTTTGTATCCGGGGGGCATGAATTTAGATGTTGGTTTACCTTTATCAAATATTATATGATGTTTTATGAAATTTATATTTGCACTTTTACATTTTGCATTATGTGAACTTGCATTTTGCATCATATGAATTTATATTTTGATAATGTCTTGCATTTTGAGAGAGTTTTGCATTTTTATGTATTTAAAATATTTAGCATTATGAAATGCTGTTTTGTGTATAATATCATAAGTTTGAAGTAGCTCTTATACATTATATTATATTTATATACTAGAATGCATTTATTTACTCATTCATTTATGCTGTATGTTTTGTTCATGGACATCAGATAATGTGAATTTTTATTGTTAAATTATCATCAAGTTCAAGTGGCAGATTTATGGGCACTTTTTGTGAAAATGGAACTTTTACATCTGCCTGAATATTTTGTGTTTTAAAGCAGTTAAGGCAAGTTCAAGAAATAGTTTCAATTAAATATTTAGTAATTAATTGGTTAATAGATTAATGAGTTCATGTGTTTGTATGTAAGGAGATGGGTTTGTTTGATGTATTGTCCCATTGAAGGCGAATTGCCGAGGTACCAGGATATGTGAATTAAAGCGTTTGACTTTCCATCTCTGTGGTTGGAGTTTATTTTCTGCTACATGTTGGAGTTTTTTCTGTGACATGTTTCTTCATTTTGCTGTTTTATTATGGATCGTGCTGTGGCAGAAGGCAACGTCAATGGTGATAATTTTTTGTTCACTGAATTTCTCAAAGAGAGAGAAAGAAAGTTTGCTACTTCCGACTTATGGCTCACAAATGCAACTGAATCCTGTTCGGATGATTTTGCCCGGTTTGAGAGATTAATGTCTAAGGAGGTGACTGTGTTTTATGACTCCAAGTTGTTGGAAAAATATATTTCATTGAATATCACCCCTAGAGGACTGCGCATCGATAGGTTACCTGCCGGTGGTTTTGGTGAGGATGAAAGTGATCTACTTTCAGAATGGAGGCAGGTAGCACATGACTGTACTCTCGGTTGGCTGAAAATACTCATTAAAAAAATAGTAGAACTGTCGATAGTTTGCGTAAAGAAATCATCAAATTGCAGCATGAGCTGATGGACAAGACTTCTCCCAATGTTTTTCAAGGTACTTTTAAAGTTATAAATGAAAAGATTAGTAAGATGGAGAATGACGTCATTGAAAGGAAGAGATCCAAGCTCAATAGAGATATCAGAGACTATGAAAGAAATGAGATATTTGATTGGCCACATAAGGGTCGTCGTCAGCATCGGAACAGCAAGATGCGTATGCTGAGAAGTGAGGATGGTTCATCTTGTTCATCTATGGAGACCGTTGGCAGTCGTAAGAGCGTGTCGTTTGAAGATGCTGGAAGAGACAGCTCTACTGAACGGGTTGGAAATAGCAGGACTGATCTTAATGCAAGTAAGTCGAATGTTCAGACCTGTTCTAAGAAGAATCCGGGGAAGACATCTTCTTTTTTTCACAAAAATTGACAGTAAGTGCTACCGGGACTTTGAATCCATATGAAAACATAGTTGCACCAGTTATAATTACCAATGTGAACTTTTTGGAATTTCAAGCTGACAGTAGTTTTTCCTTTTACTCTGATAGTATGAATATTGTTAATCTTTCTGATGTTAGTTTGTCTTTTGAAATTTGTAATGTTTTATATAAAGGTACTATATTTATACCGACGAAATTGCCCATCTTAGCTGATGTTCTTTTGGATGTTAAAAGAATTGTTCGTAAATTAAATTTAAAAGTGTTTTTTGCTGAACGTAATACCTTTTTTGAGCAATCATGACAACATGACAAATGTACAAGAAGATGATGAGTTGCTTAATATGAGTATTTGCGACATCCCCAATGATTTGTTTTTTGAACATGAAACTGTTTGTGATGATAACTGGGATGGGGGACCTTTTGGTATGGGTTGCACTCGTTTAAGTTTGCCGTATTTTTCAAATGATAGTACCTTTTTTGCCCCCAAATCGATCTGTTGCTATTAATGTTTTTGAAAATGTGGTTTGTGCAAGAATTGAAAAAGAATATACAGATTTTTGTAAGAAGGAAAGATTTAATCTCTCCAAGGCAGAACGGCTTGCACTCAAGGAATTTAGGACCACTTTAGATAAATTGATTGTAAGACCTGCTGACAAAGGGGGCAATTGGGTCATTATGGATAGTGAAAAGTACGTGGGTAGTGTTGAGGCACTACTTACAGAAGATACCTATGAAAAATTAGGTTTCAACCCATTAAAGGAGTATTCAGATGAATTGCTTGAATTGCTTGAAAGAGGGGAGAGGCTTGGATTTCTATCTGGTAGTGATGTTAATAAGTTGTTAGTGAAGGAACCCAGGCACCCCTATATTTATGCGATTCCTAAAGTTCATAAAGATTTGGTTAACCCCCCGGGAAGACCCATTATTTCAGGGGTTGGTTCTTATGTTGAGAAAACTAATAAATTTATTGATTTCCATCTTAAGACATATTTATCTAGAGTTATTTCTCATGTTAGGAATACTCAGGATGTGTGTAGAATTTAAAGGGGAATGTCGTGGAATCAGGATTTTTATTGGGCTACGGTGGACATCTCTTCTTTATATACTATCATTGATAAACAGTGGGGCCTGGAAGCCATGAGAAAGATGATGGGGGAAGGCCCCAGAACTTCATTTTTGTTGTCATTGTTAGAATTTAGCCTCACACATAATTATTTTGTTTGGAAGAAAGATTTTTATCTTCAGGTGAAAGGGACAGCCATGGGTGCAGCGTTTGCTTCGACTTATGCAGTTATTTACATGGGGGAATTTGAGAAAGAATTTATGTTTCACAAAAGGTTTTTTGTAAATAATGTTATTTTTTATAAAAGATACATAGATGATCTCATTTTTGTGTGTAAGGGAGAGTCTTCCCAGTTTGATGTTTTCATGCAGGACTTAAATACGAATCCACATGGGCTTCATTTTGTGTTTGAATGTTCCAGACTAAAAATTTCATTTTTGGATGTTGAATTTTATGTTGGGGAGGATTATAAGGTACAATTTAGACTTTTTAGGAAACCAACTTCAGTGAATAATTTCCTACATGCTAGTACTGTGCATCCTCCCCATTTAATCAATGCATTGCCTGAACAGGAATTTAAAAGAGTTTTAAGAAACACTTCTGATCCCAATTTATGGGATGAGACATTAGATGAAGTGTTTCGTAGACTTCTTAGTAGAGGGTATTCAGCAGAAATATTGTCAGGTATTAAAAACAGATTATGTGGTGGAAGGAAAATAAGAAATGAGTTTAGCAAACCACACACAGCTGTTGAAAAGGAGGAGAAATTATTTTTTGTTCCAAAGTACTCAGATTTCTCTCAAACAATAGAGAAGATTGTTAGACAGTTTTGGAGTGTGGTTTGTGATGACATGACTGTGGGTAGTTTGTTTCTTAAACATGTTAGTTTCTCTTATAGCAGATTTAGTAACTTGAAGGAGTTATTAAACAAAAAGTTGGAATATTCTATTGATGGAGGAAATGTTGGAATGGAAAGATGTGGTAGGTGTTCTGTATGTCATATGGTTAGAAATTTAGATGGAAGGAAAATCAATGGGAAGAAATATAGGGCGTTTGAGAAATTTAATTGTTTGTCACAGGGGGTGGTTTATGTCTTGGGTTGTGATTGTCCTCAACCGTTGTGGTATATTGGTCAAACTACCAGAAAGATTAAAGTTCGCATTTTAGAACATTTGGAAGATGTGAGAAGGGAGAATTTGGATAGTCCTGTGGCTTCTCATTTTGTTAAGGTAAATAATAGTAACACTGAAGGATTTAATTTCAGTGTTTTAGCCAGACCACATTTTGAGGCTGGCAATTTTAAGGCAGAACTTAACAAGTTAGAACATAAGCTGATTCTCAACTATCACACTTTGTATCCAGGGGGCATGAATTTAGATGTTGGTTTACCTTTATGAAATATTATATGATGTTTTATGAAATTTATATTTGCACTTTTACATTTTGTATTATATGAACTTGCATTTTGCATCATATGAATTTATATTTTGATAATGTATTGCATTTTGAGAGAGTTTTGCATTTTGATATTATGTATTTAAAATATTTAGCATTATGAAATGCTGTTTTGTGTATAATATCATAAGTTTGAAGTAGTTCTTATACATTATATTATATTTATATATTAGAATGCATTTATTTACTCATTCATCTATGTTGTATGTTTTGTTCTTGGACATCAGATAATGTGAATTTTTATTGATAAATTATCATCAAGTTCAAGTGGCAGATTTATGGGCACTTTTTGTGAAAATGGAACTTTTACATCTGCCTGAATACTTTGTGTTTGAAAGCAGTTAAGGCAAGTTCAAGAAATAGTTTCAATTAAATATTTAATAATTAATTGGTTAATAGATTAATGAGTTCATTTGTTTGTATTTAAGGAGATGGGTTTGTTTGATATATTGTCCCATTGAAGGCGAATTTCCGAGGTACCAGGATATGTGAATTAAAGCATTTGACTTTCCATCTCTGTGGTTGGCGTTTATTTTCTGCTACGTGTTGGAGTTTTTTTTGTGACAAGTTTCTTCATTTTGGTGTTTTATTATGAGTTAAGACAGGCACTGGTTGGCAGTGAAGAGTTACCAAATAACTGGGTAACTACAGCAGAGCTAGTAAAGGAGACGGCTAGAAAGGTGCTTGGTATCACATCTGGACAGAGGAAGGACGACAAGGAGACATGGTGGTGGAATGAGGAAGTACAGGAGAGTATACAGAGAAAGAGGTTGGCAAAGAAGAAGTGGGATTGTCAGAGAGATGAAGAAAGTATACAGAAGTATAAAGAGATGAGGTGCATGGCAAAGAGAGAGGTGGTGAAGGCTAAGGATAAGGCATATGAAGAGTTTTATGAAAGGTTGGACACTAAGGAGGGAGAAAAGGACCTGTACCTATTGGCTAGACAGAGGGACCGAGCTAGGAAAGATGTGCAGCAGGTAAAGGTGATAAAGGATAATAAGGGAAACATACTCACAAGCAAGGAGAGTGTGTTGAGGAGATGGAAAGAGTACTTTGAGGGGTTGATGAATGAAGAGAATGAGAGGGAGAGAAGGTTGAATGATGTAGGGATAGTGAATCATTAAGTCCAGTGGATTAGCAAGGAGGAAGTAAGGATAGCTATGAAGAGAATGAAGAATGGAAAGGCTGTTGGCCCAGATGACATACCTGTGGAAGCATGGAGGTGTTTAGGTGAAATGGTAGTGGAGATTTTAACCAGATTGTTTAATGAAATCTTGGAAAGTGAGAGGATGCCTGAGGAATGGAGAAAAAGTGTTTTGGTACCGATTTTTAAGAATAAGGGTAACAGCACTACAGATGCGATGTTTGCTCTGAGACTGTTGATGGAAAAGTACAGAGAATGTCAGAAGGAGTTGCATTGTGTTTTTGTAGACTTAGAGAAAGCATATGACAGGGTGCCTAGAGAGGAGTTGTGGTATTGTATGAGGAAGTCAGGAGTGTCAGAGAAGTATGTAAGAGTGGTACAGGATATGTACGAGGGTAGTGTGACAGAGGTGAGTTCTGCAGTGGGAGTGACGGATGCATTTAAGGTGGAGGTGGGGTTACATCAAGGATCAGCTCTGAGCCCTTTCTTATTTGCAGTGGTGATGGACAGGTTGACAGACGAGATCAGACAGGAGTCCCCATGGACTATGATGCTTGCAGATGACATGGTGATCTGTAGTGAGAGTCGGGAACAGGTGGAGGAGACCCTGGAGAGATTAAGATATGCTCTAGAGAGAAGAGGAATGAAGGTCAGCAGGAATAAGACAGAATATATGTGTGTGAATGAGAGGGAGGATAGAGGAATGGTGAGGATGCAAGGAGTAGAGGTGGCGAATGTGGATGAGTTTAAATACTTGGGGTCAATAGTTCAGAGTAACGGTGAGTGTGGAAGAGAGGTGAAGAAGAGAGTACAGGCAGGATGGAGTGGGTGGAGAAGAGTGTCAGGAGTGATTTGTGACAGACGAGTACCTGTAAGAGTGAAAGGAAAGGTCTACAAAAGGGTAGTGAGACCAGCTATGTTATATGGGTTGGAGACAGTGGCATTGACAAAAAGGCAAGAGTTTGAGCTGGATGTGGCAGAATTAAAGATGTTAAGATTTGCACTGGGTGTGACGAGGGTGGACAGGATTAGGAATAAGCATATTAGAGGGTCAGCCCAGGTTAGAAGGTTTGGAGACAAAGCCAGAGAGGCACGATTACATTGGTTTGGACATGTGCTGAGGAGGGATGCTGAGTATATTGGGAGAAAGATGCTAAGGATGAAGCTACCAGGAAACAGGAAAAGAGGAAGGCCTAAGATAAGGTTTATGGATGTGGTGAGAGAGGACATGCAGGTGGTTGGTGTGACAGAGCAAGATGCAGAGGACAGGAAGAAAAGAAACAGATGATCTGCTGTGGCGACCCCTAACGGGAACAGCCGATAGAAGATGATGAGTGCTATACAGTGGAGGGTTCTGAAAGGGATATGTGTTGCAGATTAAGTAATGTTGTTATAGCATTGTGCAAATTTTAATTTGTGTGATGCCTGGAGGTTAGTAAGGATGGGAGCACCATTAAGAAGAGCAGGGAGGAGATAAGTAGTGGCAAGTGCAGTTTTACTTTTTGCTCTGTAAAGCAACCCTAGTTTTTGATGAGTTTTTCTTATGCAGTTTTGTATATGCAGGTTGAATATCACATTATCATCCACATCACTCCTAATAGTTTGCTATGAGAAGTGACTTCAGTGGTTGCATTATCAAGAGAGAGAGGACTTTAAATTTTGTTTTTCCATAAGAAAGGTATTTGGGGGAAATAGCAGTAATTTGGTCATTTTTTGGTTGAGAATGAATTGTGAGTTATGAAGCCATGTTTCAGTGGCTGTTAAAGCTTCCTTAGTAATTTTGTGGAGGTGTATCATGTTTTCAGATATGCAAATGTGAGTGGAATCATCTGCTTATTGTATTAAGGTGGCCTGTTGTATGGAAGTATAGAGGGAGTATTTTACTGACTGATGGCTATTGGCCAGGTAGCTTTTGAACCACAGAAGGGTGAGCTGAGAGAGACTTAGTGAGGACATTTGAAGTAGAAATTTACAGTGACAAACTATGTCAAATGCGTTAGACAAGTATAGAAATAAGGAAGAGTATCTCTAGCTTATTATCTATATAGTTTAGAAGGGCAGAGCTAGTACTATGGGAAGACCAGAAGCCATGTTATGTAGGAGCTCTTCCTTTAGGAGATAGTCTAGCAATTGTTTTTAAATACATTTTCAAGTATTTTGGTGAGGGGAGATAACATTGCTATAGGTCTAAAGTTATCAATGTGTATTGAATTTCCTTTTTGTGCAGAGGGAGAATTTGTAACTTTTTCCAGAGAGAGAGAATGTGGGATTCCTGGGATGACCTACTTAGAAGGATTGAGACAGGATAGGCAATGCTAATGGCTATTTTTAGGTAATCATTTGGAAGGTCATCAGCTGAAGAAGAGCATGGTTTAAGTTTATTTAAGAGTAGTTTTATATAGGATGTGGGTGCAGGTTTGAAGGTGAAAGTGGATGTGGCGATATGTGGCTGTCGGGCAGGATTGGGATTAGATGTTGAGGAATCCTTGGTTAGAGATGCTATACTATCTATAAAATAAGAGTTGAACTGTATTGCAGTTTCAAGTGGTGAGTTATTGGGTGAGGAGTTTGGGCTGAATTTTTGGCCGGGATGAAAGATTTCTTTAATGGATGTCCAAAATTTTTTAGGGTTGTGTTTAGTATTATTCTGAAAGTTGTTATAGTATGTATATTTTTTGTCTTCAATTATTTGATTTTTATGATGATTGTGAAGCATTCTGAAGTTTTCAAGATATTGAGGTGTTTTTTTTATTGTTGCCATTCTTTCTAAGCCTTTTCTTTATCCTGCATTAACATATGGCTCTTTTTGGATAGCCAAATTGCATTATTTGTTTTCAGTCTCTTCCTTCTAGGAGGTGTAAGGCTATTTAGGATATTTAGGAAAGTTGAATTGAATTCAATTACAGCATCATCTAAGGGGAGGATTTTTAGTAAGTTCTAGTCAATAGATGATAGTGTAGTAATGAGCATTCATGGGTTAAACCTGGAAAGGTTACATGCTGTTTTATAAATATGCTGTTTAGCTGGATGTGTGAGATGTCTAGTCATGTAGGCTGTGAGATGATCACTGATAAAGTCTGATATTGTACTGGTGGTGGAGTATTTGCTAGGATCTGATACGAGGATCTAGTTTAATAGAGAATTTAATGCCTTGCTATAATGTGTGGGGCTCTTAATTAGTTATGTGAAACCATATAAATTCATGCTGGATGTAGGAGAGTTAGAGTTTATGTCCAAACAATTGACCTTCTCATTACCTAGAGATATTTTTCCTTGTGGAAATGTTATGCATATCCAGTGCAGGATATCTTTCAGTGTAGCTGTGTTGTCACCAGGAGGGATGTAACGAACAGTAATACAAACCTGTTTATAACTGTTTATTTTGAAGAAAGTAATAAGAAGTTCTGCTGAACTGAATTTTGGTGTTGGTTTGCTGTAAGTGATACTGTGGTAGGTACTGGGAATATTAAAGAATAGACTTCTGATAGACTCGGTTTTACTCTAGTAAAATCTGAGATGGCTACACACATCCAGGGAATTAGGATCCTCTCCACTTTCTTCTGAGATGAAAGGAAAAAAAGGTAGGTAAGTTAATGGCCTGGTTCAAGGATAGCTCATTAACAACCTTAGACAGAAAAGGATTATTAGGAGAGTAACCCTATCTCTGTGAAAAATAAGGAAGGGAGGAATAGCCATCAAGGCCTAAAACACATTTTGTAAAAGTAAAAGATGGCAGCAAAACTGGAAAACTGTTTTCCAAGTACAAAACTTAAGAGAAGAAGAAACAGTAGGCTCAAAAGGAGATAAAGTTAGCTTTCTAAGGGCATAGTTCAAGTTCTAAGAAGGAGGGATAACCCTTTAAAGTGGCCAGTACGTTTGACACTTTTCAAAAACTGTGAATCATTGAATATAATAAAATACTAAAACAAGAGCAAAAGCAAAGCACAAACAAGTCTTTTCAACTCTCAGCGTTTTTCAAACAAGAGCATTAACCAGCGTGAGCAGCTGTCGTAAGCTATCTGTGACGTTTCAAAAACTGTTTGAGTTCAAATTGAGATGAAAGTGGTGGACCCAGATGTACAGCAGCAGAGATGGCTGGCAGATGTGTTAACACTGAGCAACTCACACAAATAAGCCAGAATATTGTGACTATCCAGTTGGTAAGGATCATGACTATTTCTTTGGCAACAAAAGAATAATCACTTCCATTTAGAGACATATATTTGGTTTTCAATCTTCCATTAAAACATTAAGCACATTCCCAGAAAACTGGTGCATAAAATAGAGAGAGAGAGAGAGAGAGAGAGAGAGAGAGAGAGAGAGAGAGAGAGAGAGAGAGAGAGAGAGAGATGATTTCTGTGTTTCCGTTTTTGGAATTAAGACTTCATCAGATTCAGAGTGAACTCCAGATTTCCCAGAAGATCCATAACAAATTGCAAATGAGTTAGAAGAAGCTCTTGGATAGGAGTCTGAATGAGAAGATCTTCCAGATAAGGAAATATTTGAATACCACAAAGTCTGCAAAAGACAATATCAGGGGCTAGGCACTTTGTGAATACCCCTGTGACAGCAGAAAGACCAAATTATAAAGCAGAAAACTGAAAGTTATATGAAGAGACCTCAAAACATAAGAATTTCCTGCATTATAGATGAATAAGAATATGAAAATAGAGGTCCTTTCAATCCAAAGACACCACAAAAAGCTTGAGGAAGAATCACTGGAAGTAAGGACTGAATTGCCATCATCTTGAAACTTGGAACATTGAGAAAAGTGTTGAGGAAAGAACAATCCAAAATAGGTCGCCGAGTATCTTGCTTTCTGGGAACCAGAATCATTTTTGAGTTAAAACCCATTTTCTGTAAGCATGGAGGGGCAATTCTGTTGTCATCTGAGACAGAAGGTCTCAAAGAAGAGGACAAATTATATGAATCTAACTTTGGAGGGTCCTCTGGAAACCCTGAGGAATGAAGGAAAGCCTTCCAGGACATTTTGTATTCCTCTCTGAATTATGGTCAGAATCCATTTGTCTGAAGTTATTATCACACTGGCAGACAGAGAGAGAGAGAGCTTTTTTCACATAAAGGAACATGAGATAGGCCAAGGCAGGATGCTTTTGGCAGAGGAGGCAGATAGTCATAATGCAGATGATTTGTCTGGAAATGAATGTTTTTGAACCTCTGGAGCCCTAGTGAAGGTTTTCCTGAATCTCTTGCCTTTCTGAGAAAACTCTGGATCCTTACGAAAAAAGCACCAGCCTTCTAAGGATATTTTCTCTGAAATTTAGGAGCAGGAGAAAGAAAGATAATGTTTAACGTCCTGCTTGACCTCAACCTTCTTCTACAAGGTCTTGAAAAGCTCTGTAGCTGCAGAAGCAAAAGCATACTGCCTGTCTAAAGGAGAGTCCAGCAGTTTAGCTTTGACTTCCTTGGGTAATGTCTGAAGTCTAAACCAGTAAAAACCTGTGAAGAACTGAACCAGTGGCTGAAGCTCTGAAAAAGACTTCTGCAGCATCATAATTACACTTAATAGAATGCATAGTCACTTGATAAGCAGAGCTAAGAAGTGCTAGGGCAATAGACTTAGCTTTTGAATTATCACAATCAGAGATCACCTTACACAGGTTACCCAGAATAGACAAAATGTATCTGATCATATGGTTTTGGTAATTAATGTCTCTAAAAGCTAAAGTGGAGGAAATATAAACTTTTTTGATATACTCATTCTGGATGAGGAAGAAGCAAAGCAAAAGTGTTAGTAAGAGCATGGCTGATGGTAAGAAAGTTCTGAGGTACTTTGCGTCCATATATCCCTTATGAACCATTCTTGTTATAAGGTTGAGGTCATACATTGAATGTACAGTGCAAAAAGCATTCTGAGCTCCTGTCTTCTTCTGCTGTCTTTATCTGTAGGCAAAATTTTAGAAAAAGACAGGAGCTTAGTAGGCTTTTCAGTGGAAAAACAGTAATCACAGATGGATCAGAAGTAGGGTTCTTGTATAAGAACTTAACTGAATCTAGCACCTTGTTTTTAGAAGATTGTAGCTGAGACTCAGGATTTAGGGAATCAGTGGAGAAAGTATTTAACAAAGCTTCTAAAACAAGGAGAATGACCAATGATGTAGCTACACCCATTCCAACAAAGCATAATACCTCTTGTGGATGTCAGGCAACTGAGAAACTTCCTGCTGAAAGTGCTGCATCATCTTGACAATAGTGTCCCCAAAGGTAAGCTATTCCATAGAGGAATCAGGAGATTAAATAAATTCATCATCTCAGGCCTAGGTTACAGGAGAATGCATTCAGAAGAATAGGCCAAGAAAACATCACCATCGGAAGCTGACCACTCTTCCTCTTCCTGTAATTTTTTTTCCATTTGTCTTTTGAAGAGAGAAGAAGAAGAAAGAGGAGAGAAAAAAGAAGCAGGAAAGGAAGACTGCAGCTTTAAAAACATAATAGTCTTAAAAAGGCCTTGGGTGAAATCCTACCATTCCTAAAGAGGATCCCTAGTAGTGAGGAGAAACAGTATGTGGAGTCTTCTGCTTCTTCTTACATTTGATATTTACATGCACCAAATAAAGAGGCTCTGAGCTCTCGTGCACCTCAGTCAAGGAACCAAGAACTTCTTCCATAAGATTTGAGGTACACCGTCTGGTCCTTCAAACATAACAAGCAGCAGTTCCCCCTTCTTGGCTGGAACAGATGACTGGTCGGACATAACGGATGTGTGAGATGGTTGTACCATATTGGTTCCAATGAGATCTCAATAGAGGAACAGCAACATAAGCAGCTGGATGGTCCCGGGTCTTATAAAGAAACACGATGGAGACATCTGGGTCTGATTCAGCAGCAGAACTCTCTAACCTTAGTTTCTTTTACTTCTTCTTTGGCTATGAAGAGACATCAGCTGTTGAAGACTCAGACACCATCTCATTTTATGAAAACACATTAAGCTTCTGGTTATCCAGATGAATTTTCAAAGAAGCTAGATGACTACACAAAGTCTTACACACAAATGCCTGAGAGATAGAACAATCCCTATATTCATGTTTAGCACCCAGCAAAACCAACACTTAGTGTGGTCATCCCTGTTAACAATCCGCCTCCCTCAATCTAATTTCCCTATCTTTGATGACGTGCAAAATGTATGAAGTACAAAAACAGAAAAGAGGAGGGTTCTGAATGGGGATAAATATCTGTCCACCTGCTGAGGAAGAAGCATGAATCACATGGCTAACAAACCAAAGCAGAAATGTTAGTTCAGAGCTTGGCTGATGGCAAGAAAATTCTGAGGTACTTTGCATCCATGCATCCCTTATCTACCTCCATTGCTAATGGGTTTAGGTCATACATCAATTGTACAGTGTAACGGGAGGGAACCCATGCCTTGGTAAGCTGTCTGGAGATGTGGCTATCCTTGGTAGGATATCCCATCAGTTAATAATACTACAACAGTGATCATGGAAGGATATCTTCACTATGCATATTGAAAGGATGGTATCTGACTTTACATGGGATAGACAAAAAAATGGGACTCAGTAGAAGGAAAATCAAAATAGGATGGCCTCCCAAGTTCTTGGTATTACAACCTACTGCCTGTGGGCTGGCAATATATTAGAGTTAGAGAGGAATAAAGTCCTATTTGTTTCTGGACAGAATAAAATGCATTATTCACAAGCAATGGCCCAGGTCAAAGTCTGACTCATGCAAAGTGTGAGATGTGGGGACAAAGGACATTTGGTTTGAGAGAGAGGGAAAAACAGGAACGATATCAAAGAAATATCCAGTAATTCTCATCAGTTCCTGGTGGTGGGCTAACCCACTGATTCAAATAGATATGCCCTAGGTTGTATGGCATAATTAGATAGAACATGGATATACTATATCAAATACATCTAGAATGCAGAAGGCCCTACCATTCATTCATTCCATGAACTTCAAGAGTGGGAGGAATCCACTAGTAAACTTAGTTAGTGGCAATACCTCCAGCTCTGCACCTGGTTTGGGAAGATTTGTCTCTGATGTTTAAAATATATGCATAGTTGTAATTGGTCTGCTAAATGTTTTGTTAATAAAGGTTTAGCATCATCAAGTAAGTTAAGGTTGAAGCAAATTTAAAGTTATTTAACTGATGAGGAACTAATCCATATGACATTTAATAGACAAGTAGCAACAAATATTACTTTGTGAACTTTTAGATGTTTACAATGAGCACAAATTATTAGTACTGTTAATAAGAAACTCTCCACATTGGTTTGGTCTGTACTGATAAAATCACTATGTATGAGGCAAATATAAGAATAAGGAAGAGTTAAGGGGAAAAAGATGGTGGAGGTGTGGGCAGGAAAAAGCTAATTATACACATGATATTGGATTGCATTAGCATTAGAGGAATTTGGGAAAAATTAAATGGACAAAGTGGACAACAAGATTCAGTCTCATAAAACTCAACTATCATATCTATAATGTTGTAAACCTCAGTTTCTTGGTATATTGAAACTAATATAATCTTTCCACTGATAATATTATGGTTACCACTTTTACAGAAAGATATCTTCAAATGTTGACAGGTTCCAAACAGTACATGTTAGACATTGACAAAGTCAAATACTTGTAGATTTGTGAAATGAGTAGTATACATACTGAAAAAGCTGAAAGAGGTTCAGTATCTTCTGTTACTCAGATGTATTTTAAAGTGATATTTCATAGATTAGTACTAAGCTAACTGCCCTTGCATGCCATTTTAAGCCTAGCCAAGTATCTCTTGTGAGACTCAAATCCTGCACCTTGTGTTTGTAAGGTAAACAACTTAACCATTAGGCCACCCTCCCAACACTCAAACCCTGCACCTTGTCTTTGTAAGGCAAACCTTAACCACTGGGCCACCTAGGACTGCTAAAGGTAAGACAGTAGTTATTTTTAGTGTAGTCTTACTGAGAACAGCTCACCCTTGTCTAGATTCATGTGATATCCATTTTTAGCTACAATATACATACCTCTCAGTTGCTCTGATTCAGGTACAGCACTATGATTTTGGCCCTCAGATTTAGCCTTAATCCTCTTAGATTTTGTGATGTTCCTGACAAAATCAGACCTGTTTATGGGGCTGTTCTTCATTAAATAAATACATTTATACAAAGATTCTCTGTCATTAATTATATAGGATCTAGTAATTAAGCACCTTCTACTTTAAAAAAAAAATAAAGTGCTCATCTTTCTGTCCCTCTGATATGATTTTTGAAGGCCAGTGCCATGATTTTTTATACTTGTAGGCTGAAATGTATGACAAAATATGCATTTTGGAAGCACATTCATCAGGATTGGCTTAATTAGTTTACTATGCTATTTAAACTATATTCCTGTTCCATTGAAAACATTGACACATGTATAGGAAACAATTACTCAATTTTTCTTCACAGCTTTTTTTTGCAAAAATATAAACTATATCCTCAAATATTGGTCTTCAGTGAATTTCCTAATGATTATTCATGTATCAATAGATGATGTTATGTGATCCTATCTCGCCTACATTCTGAATGATGGGTTCGGAGCCGATCCCTCGGCTCCGCACTAAACTTTATGCCAAAGAGTGAAGTCTCTTACTGGCTGAGCTTTCCATATCCCAGGATGCACCACTACCAGTCCCCCAGATCTCGTTTGCCGCTAACAAGTGAAGACGTGGTCTCGAGCTGGCTGAGTTAAGTAGTGATTATTTCACTAGTTTTTCTGTCAGGTTTTTCTTCATTTTCTACAAAAAGCTGTTTTAACAGCTATTCTTGTGTTTTGAGTGTGTTTGACAAAATTCACTTGGTGAATTCTTGTGTTGTGAGTGTGACTAGGAGTACCTTGTCTGGAAAGGCCTTTCCCGGTCTTTTTGTTTGTAGGTGACTTCGGTTCTGCTTTAAATCATTTACATTTCTCTTCTTAAATAAGAACTGACTGAGAGAAATTGTTACATTTACAGAGTTTGTGCTGTGTTTGACTAACTCTGAGTATTGCGAGTGATAACTGTAAGCCCATTCTAGGTGTGTCACCAGTGTTCTTTACAGTTACTTTTAAAATTTCTATAATGTCTCAGAACCCTAGGCCTTCGGGCTTCAAGAAATGTGTAAAATGTAGCTTCAAAATGTCCATCACGGATGATCACTCGCTATGTGTGTATTGCTTAGGGGCAAAGCATTTACAGGAATCATGTAGTGTATGTCACGCTTTTTCCTCAAGGGTCCTCCAGGAGAGGAAAAATAAATTAATTCTTAAGGGATTAATTAAACCTTCTTTCGAAGAAGCTTTGGCATCCTCTCCTTCTCCGCCAAAAGAAAGGGCGTCGGCTCCGACCAGTCCGTCGGATCCGATCGCTAAGAAACAAAGGCAGGCCTCTCCTTCGACTCCAAGGACTTCAGAGCCGAGGTCGGAACGGTCTGCCTCGAGGCCACCAGTATCGCCTCCTCTGGCCGGGCCGATAGCTGGGGCATCGAGAGGCGGGTCATCTTCGTCGGCTCCACTGCTCTCGGAGCCGACAAAGGTTGCCCGCTCAGACACTTCCTCCTCGGCGCCGAAGTCCACCTCGGCACCGATGGAAACTGGTGTGTGTGTTCCCTCGGCGCCGATACTCATCGAGTCGCCTCGGAGCCGGTCCCCTAGCCCTTTGGGGCCGTTGGAGAGGCCATCTCGGACCCGTTCTGTTTCCTCTCGGTCTTCGAGGATGTCAGATTCGGATATAGACAGGGTGCTCCAAAGACTGTTCCAGTCCCCAGTCTTCCAAAAATTTGTTTCGGTTCCGACCCAGTTGGTTTCCGAGCCGATGACCTTGACCCACCCCATTGCCATTCCTCCTCCGACTGCTTCGGCTCCGTCGGAGCAGGTGCTGTTGGAGCCGATGGAGATCTCAGGGTCGGCTCCGACCCTTACTCCAACCCGGCCTTGGTCCGAGTTTGGTACTGGACGTCTTGGCTGGACCCGGGGTGATGTTTTGGGACCTATGCTCGGTTCCGAGCCTCCCTCGGTGCTCGCTGCGGTCTTCCGTCGACTATCACGGCTCCGGAGACCGGACACTCCCAGGATTCTGGGGTCCGGCTTTCAGAGCCATGAGGAGTGCCTTGGCCAAGTCCTTCGCCATCTCCCGGCTTTACGGCACCTTCCCTAGGCGTGGAGACTGGGTCTTTGGCAGTTCCCCTGTCCGTAGTCAGCGGAGCCCAGGGGCCTGAGGGTCCCCCCAGTGGGGGTTCCCCTCCTCCTGCGGGTTCTTGGAGCTGTCTTCGGAGGAACCCCCAAGGAAGAGATCGTGCAAGAGGAAGCACGTGGACTCCCAGTCTATTACTTCAGACACTGATCTGGATGATGCAGAGGGGTCCCAGTCGTCCTCGGATGATGTCTCCTTTGCAGACATCTTAGAGATCCTCAAACAACGAGGCGGCTGGATATCCAAACCCCCCTCTACTGACGAGTCAGTGCTCCTCAAGGCCTTTGGGGCTCAGCCCTCCGCCTCCTGGGTGTCTCCGCCCTTAGACGAGCTTCTGGATATAGTTTGTCGGCATGGAACATCCAGATACCGTGGAACCAGTCCCTTCTCGTCCAAATAAATTTTTGTCTGCCCCCCGAGAAGGAGTTCCTCACTAAAGGCGTGGCTGTAGATGCCATGGTGGTGGCATCTGCTACACAACAGGACGTGGCAGAGGCTTCAACGTCCATCCATCCTCCTAATAAGGAGTCTAGGAGTATGGACAGGTACGGGAAGCGCACCCTGACTTCAGCGGCCTTTACTTTAAGGTCTCTGAATTATTTGGCACATTTTACCAGGCTTCAGAGGGATCTGGTCAAGGAGTTGTCAGATTCCCTCTCGGGTAACCTACCTGAGCAGCTAGCCCAGTCGGTTAGCTCTCAGTTGACTATCCTTACGTCAATTTCTAACTCGTCCATGAGGCTCATTTCCTATGCGGCCGGGTAGAGCGGCAGGCACAGGCGTGGCTCTAAGGAGACAAGCCTGGCTCCGCTTGTGTCAGTTTGCGGAGGCCTTCAAGTCTTCCTTCGCCGACGCTCCCTTTGATGGGTCCTCCTTGTTTGGACCCAAGGTTAAAGACACCCTTACCCGCTGTGAGCAAGAGGGAAAAACTTTATCTGCCGTAGGTGCCCGTTATTCCACTCCCTTTCGGCCTTACCCCAAGGCTAAAGGAGGGGAAAATGTGGTTCCGCAAATCCCGTAAGTTTTCTCCCAACAGCAGGAAGAATCCCCTTCCAGAGGCAGAGGACGGGGAAATTTTTCAGGGAGACGCCGTCCCAGAGGCGGCAGAGGGCCCCGCAATTCTGGAGACCGCGAGTCCTTTCGTGGCTCTTCAGCCTCCCACACGTCATGAGGGATTGCCCGGCTGTGCTGCTCGAGCCAGTCGGGTGTCGTTTCGCCAAGCACCTAAAAGCCTGGGAGTCAATCACTCAGGACAGATGGGTGCTTCGGATCATTGCCGGAGGTTACACCATCCCATTCACATTCTCGCCCCCACCGTCCAAAAGAATCCCGGACCCACCACCCAGTCAAAGGGAAATGGCAGCCGCAGAAGCTTTAAAGCTGCTAGAAAAAGGAGTCATCCAACCGGTCCCCACAGACCAGATCGGATCAGGAAATTACTCCAGGTTCTTTTTAGTGCCAAAAAAGACAGGGGACCTGAGACCGATATTGGATCTCAGCAGACTGAACCAATCCGTCACGAAATCCAAATTCGAATGGTCACGTTACAATCCATTCTCCCATTGTTGGAGAAGGATGTTTGGATGTGCTCCATAGACCTCAAGGACGCCTATTATCACATACCGATACATCAGGCGCCCAGGAGGTATCTGCACTTCAGCCTGGGAGTCAGTCATTACCAATTTTGCGCTCTGCCCTTTGGTCTCACCACAGCCCCCAGGGTGTTCACCAAGTGTTTGGCAGTAGTGACGGCTCACCTGAGAAGTCTTGGATTCCAAGTGTTTCCCTATCTGGACGACTGGCTCCTGACTGCCACCACCAGGCATCTACTAATGGACAACCTCAAAGCCACCATCTCCCTGGGTGTTACCCTGGGGATTACATTCAATTGGTCAAAGTCTGTCTTGCTGCCCTCTCAACGCATAAAGTTCATAGGAGCAGAGATAGACTCAAGATTGATGCGTCTTTCTTCCTGCCGAAAGGATCCAAACTTTACAGGGCCAAGTTCAAGCTCTGATCTCGAGATCCAAAGCCCCAGCCAGGATGGTTCTACAAGTTCTAGGCTCAATGTCTGCAACGGTTCTTTTAGTCCCTCTGGCAAGATTGCACATGAGGATTCTTCAGTGGCTATTGTCAACGCAATGGTCCTTCCAGGATCTTCCCTCAATCATCACATCATGATTACGGATATATGCAAAGGGACCTTCGCTGGTGGCTTCAGACATCCAATTTGGATCAAGGAAACCCTTTGTTCTTCCCTCTCCAGTGGTTACCCTGACGACAGATGCCTCCCAGATAGGGTGGGGGCATTGTCTGGGCAGGCTAGTTCAGGGCTCCTGGCTTCCAGGCGAAGCTCTTCTCCACATCAATGTGTTCGAGATGAGCGCTGTACTGCTATCCCTACAAGCCTTACACAAGTTTCTTCCTCAGGGCATCATCGCCATCCACACAGACAACATGTCGGTGGTTTGGTATCTGAACAAACAAGGAGGGACCAGATCATACCCCTTTGCAGAGAGGCCATGAGAGTGTGGGAATGGGCTGTAGCTACCAACCGCTTCTTGGTAGCGACCCACATCCCGGAAAGTCAAATATATTGGCAGACAAATTGAGCAGGACAATTCTCTCTCCTCACGAGTGGTCTCTAAACCACACAGTAGCAGCTCAGGTTTTCAGGAGATGGGGGCCGTGCTGCGACCTATTTGCAACTCCATTAAACACCAAGTGCCAAAGGTTCTTCTCCTTGATCCCACATCAGGAGTACCAGCCATGGATGCTCTAGCACAACCTTGGCCAACAGGGCTACTTTATGCCTTTCCTCCAATTCCGCTTCTTACCAGAGTTATTCAAAAAGCCTCTCAACTGGGGTCTTCAATGATTCTGATTGCCCGTACTGGCCTCGTCAGGTATGGTTTCCCTACCTGAAGAAGCATGCAGTGGACGATCCGTGGACTTTAGACCTGATTCGGACTTGCTAATCCATCAGTCGGGACTTTGACATCAGTCCCTTCAATCTTTGAAATTGACAGCTTGGCTCCTCCACTTCCGACTTTAGTTAGAAGGCACACTCTAGACCCGGAAGTTGTTCACATTTTATCTTGGCCCACAAACCCACCACTAACAAATTGTACCTTAGTAAGTGGAAGAGGTTTGCTATCTGGGCTCAACTCAAGGGCTTAGACCCTATCACTGCTCCTGTCCCAGAGGTCTTAAAATTTTTAACATCCTTGTTTAATCAGGGATCTTCTGTCTCAACTATTAAAGTCCAACTAGCGGCTATCTCTAAATTCCACGAATCCATGGATCCTCCTTTGATGAGCAGTAGACTATGCAAAACTTTCATTAAAGGTGCGGGCCTATTAAGACCACCAACTTTTCATCCTGCACCTCCGTGGGATCTTGATTTGGTGCTTGGCATTAACATCTCCCCTTTCGAACCGGCTGCTACATGCGAGTTAAAATACCTGTCTTGGAAAACTGCCTTCTTAGTTGCAATTACTTCGGCAAGAAGAGTTTCGGAGCTTCAAGCTCTGTCTATTAAGCCACCGTACTTGATTTTCCACAAGGATAGAGTTTCACTTAGGCCTAATCCATCCTTTGTCCCAAAGGTCTGTTCTAGTTTCTGCCTCCAACAATCTCTAGAGCTACCGGTTTTCTTCCCAAAATTCTCCAATGAAGCAGAATACACTCTTCATAAATTGGATGTTCACAGGCAGTTACGTTTTTATTTAGACAGGACTCAGCAACTTCGTAAGTCAGACCAGTTGTTTGTGTCCTTCTCAGATAATAAACTAGGCCAAACCATCACAAAAGCTACTATCTCAAAATGGATCAGAGATTGCATAACTCAGACTTATTCTTCTTCGAATAAGCAACTTACAACATCTATCAAGGCTCATTCTACCAGAGCTATGGCTACTTCTATAGCTTTTCATTCCAAGCTAGCTATATCGGAAATCTGTGCTGCGGCTACTTGGTCCAATCCGCACACTTTCATTTCACACTACAAATTGGATGTGGCATCTAGAGGACGAGCTTCATTTGGTTCCACGGTACTCAGGAGTGTTTTCCAGTGAGCCACCCAGGATTCAGGTGCTAGCGACCCTGTCCCATCATTCAGAATGTAGGCGAGATAGGATCACATAACATCTTTTAGTTATGTACTCACCATAACTTCAGATGTTTGGGATCCATCTCATTCCTAATCCACCCTCCTTCCCCTGCCTTGGAGATCAGAAGAGATTGAACGGTTTTGAGTTCTACTGTTTTATCTTGTTTCATCTGACGATGTTATATAAGCAGGGTGTGCATGTGTGCATGTATGCGGACAAACTAGATCTGGGGGACTGGTAGTGGTGCATCCTGGGATATGGAAAGCTCAGCCAGTAAGAGACTTCGCTCTTTGGCATAAGCGTGCCGAGTCGGAGCCGAGGGATCGGCTCCGAACCCATCATTCAGAATGTAGGCGAGATGGATCCCAAACATCTGAAGTTATGGTGAGTACATAACTAAAAGTTTAATGATATAATGCAATTTAATAAAATGATTTATATTAAAAATGACAAAACGTTCCCCTTTCTGTAAGAATATACATGATTTTTTAGCTCATATATAAAGATGTATTTTATGACTTGAAACATGGAGTAAGGAAGCACTGTTTACAGAGTTGTAAAAGCAGAGCCAATATTGAAGAAATTGTATTAATAAAATACTTGTATAATGTTATGCTTATTATATACAAAGATTCATTAACCTCATCTACAATATGAAAACTCAGTTTCTTGGTATGATAAAACTAATAAAATCTTGTCACAGATGTTACTATGGTTACACCACTGTTACACAATTATGACTTCATTTAATGGATTCCGAATAATACATTCTAGAAGTGCACAGTGTCAAACTCAGAAGATGTTTGAAGTAAGAAATTTACACAGTGATTTAAAACAGCAGTGATTTAAAACAGCTGAAGGAGTTCAGTATCTTCTGTTGCTCAAAAAAAGTATTTTAAAGGACTGCTAAGGTAAGGCAGAAGTCACTTTCAATTGAATTTAATTTATATCAAGTCTCCCTAGTCTGGATTCATGTGATATCTATTTTTTTAGCTGTAACATTGCATACCTCTCAACAGCTATGAATTAGGCCTTTAGACTATCCTTGCTCTTCTTAGATTTAGTGTTGTCCTTATCAGATTAGATCCATTTATGGATGTGTACCTTATTAAATAAACTAAACATATACAGATAATCCCTGTCCTTAATTATATAGGATATATTTCATAAAAAACCTACTGTGAAAAATAAAGTGATCATCTGTCCATCCCTTTGCTTGATTTCTAAAGGCCAGGACATACAACAATATATACATTAATCAGGATTGACATACTTTATTGTGTTATTTAAAGTATTTCCAAATCCTATAAAAACAATGATACATATATTATTGCTGGCAAAGATATATTTTAGAAAATGTATCTGTACTACTCCGTTTAACTGTAAATATTGCAGTGATGAAATGCAATGCTGAAATTAGTTGAATTATTTCTTTCATATTTTTCTATTCAGGACAAGTTAAAATGGGATCATTATCTCCAAAGATGCGACTTACACTAGCTGTTGGAATTGCTGGTGCTGCTACTTTGGGAGGTTTGTGGTGGTGGTACAGCAAGCCTGAGCCTGAGAAGTCATACAAAAATATCATAGGTGCTGAAGAGTCAGCAAACACAGAGATGGGTATGTTACCTTTTAAAAGTAGTCAGTTTTGGTTACTAGTTATTTTCGAATTAAACTGGCTAGAACCTTATATTCAGTAGTCATTAGAACATTGATGCATATAACATGTGCTCTGAAACCATATGAAATTAATTTGATTTTTTTTTAAATAAAACAGATTTCCATACACTGACTTAAAGACATTAAGAGGAAAAGCAATTAAAAAATCCAAATACAGTTAGTTCAATAATGAATTTATCTGTTTAGCAAAATCAGTATGTAATGACAAAATACTTACTATAAGAATGAGAACTAAAAACGTGACACATACTTTATTAGCTTGGGAAAAATTACAAAGCTTACTAGAAAAGTATTGATTATATTAGAAATGTTTTGAATTTTGTTATGGACTTTGTAAGTATTAATTATATTAGAAATGTTTTGAATTTTGTTAATGTCTTTGGAAATAGTATGTACATAGTTTCATGAGATTGTTAATTAATTATTGTGTAAATGAATATTGTTTTGTTTTAAAAATCAAATAAAACGTTTTTTTAAAAAAAAATCCAAATACAGTTATTGGTATTCATAAATAAAATAAAACAAAAGACAGCATAGCCTGCACCATACTGATTAACCAAAGGCATTCACTAACATTTTCAGAGAGAAGGGAAGGAAGTATTACTGATGATATCTGATACTGTTTTGTCAGCAGGAAAGACTTTCATGTTTCAACTTTCAGTTAATTCCAAGAAAATTAACTAAATCCAAACAAAAGATGCAACACTAAACAGGCAACAGACCATTAAATCATTAGTTATCCATTATGACATAAATAAATGATGCAACGTCTGATAGGGTGCATTCTTTCTTCCTAGAAGTATCAGGGCTGGAAATCACTGAATCAGTGCCAAACCTGTTTGTCTTTCACAAGATATGAGCTTGGTACCTGCAGACAGAAACTGCTCCCTTATGTAAATGCAGAAACTAAGTGGAAGTGAGCAGCTATGCACTTTACCCATGGTCCACATTATGGAATGTACTGGACCAATCCACAGGAACATTGAGCTGTCTGTGGTACGGCTCAATGTAAAATCAATTCATGGGGATTAAGTCAGAACAATAGAGATACACATGACTTATTAGGACATCAGCTACATTCTTTTACCTCCTACTATACAGAAGCCTTCTAAGACTGAGAACAATGGAATGTTTGAAACTGTAGCACAGTGGGTAGGTGCTATAATTGATTGTGCTGAAACAAAAACTTTGGCAGTAAATGGATTTCATTTCACCAGAGAAGTACGTATTGGGGTTTAACATGGACAGGTAGTGCACAAATCAGTTAGCATACTAATATGATCAGTGATTACATTGTTGCTTTCTTACAGTGCTTGTATGTCTTCTGGATGTAGTTTGCACGTTCCCCTTTTGACCAAGGACTTTTTCACAGGGGTTTGTGATTTCCACTTACATTCAAAAGATATATTGGCAGTTGAACTGCAATGCTCCAGCTGTCCCTTGGTGAGTATGTGTGTGTGTGTGTGTGTGTGTGTGTGTGTGTGTGTGTGTGTGTGCGCACGTGTGTGTGTGCGTGTGTAGTACACAATGTTGTGTGCATGCAGTTCTGAGATGTACTGGCTTCCTAACCAAACATGTATCCTGCCTTACTTCCACTGATTATCAAGACAGACATCTCTTACCCAAGAACGTAAACCAGAGAAATGGATGTATTTTCTACAGGGCAAATCTGTCATTCACTGATGACCTACAACTTGTGTAACAGGAGAGCTCGCAGCATGTAAAGTGGCCTGAAGTATGTCAGAAAGCTTGATGACTGGGATTTAATGCAAGAAAGGTATCTAGAAGATTAGCATATTAATATACACTAAATTTTGAAGGAAACTATAATGACTTAGTGGTAGGGAAGCAGTGTAAAACACCTCACAATAAAGCACAAGTGATTCTGGGACATACAGTTAACATACACTGCTAAGTGGAAAAGTGATGTGATTATTTGTGCTGTATAAAACAGTCAATGATGACACCCTTATCTGGAATGAAATGGGCAGTTCTGGTTCAATTAGTTTTGAAAGGAAACAGTTAAAAGCAATGTTTATATGGAGAGAATTTAAAAAAGTCATGTATCAAGTCCCATGATGGAACACTGACATTTGGGAAATACCTACCTAGTATTTTAAGTACCTAACTAAAAATACAGTGCATTCACATTCCATAGAAAGTATGCAACAGAGCATAGCAAGTAAGACCTGATTATATTTCTTTGTGAATGAAAAGCTGATAGATGCAATTCTAGGCAGACGTGAAGGTAATCAAAGACTTTAACATGAATATATATATATATATATATATATATATAAAATTCAAAGGTAAAGAGGAGGACAGCTCCTACAAAACAAAGTGAAGTAGTTAAATAAATATAAAATCTACATGAGTATCAGGCAAAAAACAATCTACATTTCATTCTCTCCATTCAAGGTATGGAGAGGCAGACACTGGAAGTACTCACTTGGCTTAGTTTAAGAGAACGAACCATGGATGGTTGTAGGTTTCACTGCAGGACATGCGCACACAATTATGGCCATTTGAAGGGATTACCACTCACTAGACAGTTTCAAAATCAAATGTGATCAGGGGTACAGAAAACTGTGTGAAGAGGTAAATCATGCTGGAAAATATGGATATGCCACCAAAAATGGGTACATCCTAAATCAGGCCTGAAAATAGAAGTGTTCTTCCAAAATACAGAAAGTTCAGAGGCCTTCTGGTAGTTCACCAAGACCTGTCCTACAAGTCATTTTCACTTTATATGAGGTTTGATGGCCCATATCACAGGGGGTTACCTCAATGCAGATGTTCAGAATATTGAGTTGAGTGAGACCAGTGGATGGCATATGTAATGCAATGTAGCTGTTAAAAATTGCTACTATATTTAATGACTCATACACCGACTAGTCAATAGTTAAATGCCAATGGATTAACAGCATTTTAGGTTTCCCTTGCAGATACATACTATTGTCTATGTATTTAGCAAGATTTATGTGTATTTGATCATAATGTAACTTATATTAATTTTTAGTTTCCTAAAGATCAGATACTGTTGCCGGCTTACAATCACTATGTCGATCGCACTTGCAATTGACATTTGTGCGAAACTGCCTTTGGCCGAACTGAAATTATGAATGCCACAATGTCAAACCTTACAATAGTGAGCATTCACTGTTGTAAGGTTCGACATTGTGGTGCAGATCGCACTATAGTGGGGATCGGGAAATGTAGCCCTTCCCTCACTGTAGTGCAATCTCGGAGTTTGTATATATATGTAGGGGGGTGTGGGGGGGGGCGCAGTTTGTTAATGTTGAGTGGAAGTGCAGCATTTCTGTAAAGTCGACATTTTCAAAATTTTGACTTTACTAAAATGCTGCCTTTAACATTTTTTATGTTCAGTGTTGAGATTTCCGAACATGTGATTTGGACATCTTAACACTTGAATGGAGTAGATTCGAGTATGTGATAATAAACCACTGTTGCCTATTTGCCATAGTTGGATACTCCTTATAAGTTTTAGAAATGCATTTTTTTCTAGTAACCTATATTCTTTTCCAAAAGTGAGGACATATTTTTCTTTGGATTCTGTAGAATTTTTTTTCTCAGGAAGATTGCAAATGTTGAATGTATAATGGAGTAGAAATAGATAACTGGGACAGAGTACAGAGGAGCAGAGTACTCTGTTAGAAATGCTGTGCGATCAATAAGTGTAAATAAAGAAATGATTTTTTAAGCTGAGATACAAGATCTTAATTAGACATAGTAAGGCCTTGCTAAGTTTAATTCTGATGGATAGCAAAACATCAATTGCTACAATATGGATATTTGAGTCTAAACCAACTGTATTTGAACTACTGAATATTGTTAACAGAGCCAAAGGAACTGGAAGTGGGATCTTTAGAAAAGGGTAGAGAAAATTGCATAGAAAAAATGGAAACTGAGGGAACAATACATGTAAAATAAGTAGGAGTGAGGTTTAAGAGATGAATTGATTATTTATGTAATGTTAAATTATGATAATTATGCAAAAGATATTTGTGATGTATAATGTTTGCAACTGGGAATATATTAATATGGTTTGCTTTCTTTTATATAAATGCATGTTTGCCTGTGTTTTAAGTGAGAATTCAATAAAGATGTTAAAAAAGTGAAGACATATTTTTCAGTAGCAAGATTTATGTTTTATGTAGCATATTTTGTTCAAGAGGGCTACATAAAGATTGCAAAATTTTGTCTAACATATGCTGTCTCATATGATCCTTTGCATTGCCCATGCACACTGTAAACACAGACACACAATCACAGTAATTTTTATTTATTTTACTTTCGAAGAAGTAGAGGATTTGATTTTGGACACATTACAATCTTCAATCTTTCAATTTTTTTATTTTTTTACTGGACTATTCTGTCTACAAAACTGTTTGACAAATACCAAATTGAAATTGTATTGAGAATTAATTCTGCTGCTTTCCTCCTAATCCAGTCCTCGAAGGTTCCTTCTGTTCTTTTTTCTACTAACTGTACAGTTTGCATGACCTAAAACAAGTTCACTCACTCAGTTAATATTTTACTTGTGACTGTCTGGCCTGCCCCCCCCATTAACATAGGAAACGTTATCCAGGGTTGAAAATTTTTTAGGAGGAAATGTCAGAATAATAGGACCAAACTATTTGGTGTCAGAATCTTAAACATCTTAAGCAATCTTACAATGCTTTCTTATTAAACATTTGTCATATTTCTCATGGCCATTAATGCTTTGTCTGGAAGATGACTAGAGTATGTTCGGTGGAGGCCACTTGAATAACACTATCTCAATTTGGGTAATGCTATAGCTACTACAGAACATGGCAATAGCCACCAGAAACTTACATAAATGGGCTAACACCCAGGGGGGTAAAGAGTGGAACAAGAAGAACATTAACCTTAAGACAGTGAGCATAAATTATGGCAGTGGATTAGAGAAAACAGAAAACAGGTGATCAGGCTGCTGTTGCTGATGGCTTTGCAGTAGGAAGCACAACAGTGGATTAGAGAAAACAGAAAACATTTGCAGTAGGAAGGTAGTCCCTGTTAGTAGTAAGCATGATGATGCAGTTTCCTTAGTTCAATACATTGTTGATGGAGATTGTGGCATTGAGTCCTGGTGGTTTGCCTGCATTAAGCCGGATCTACCATTCCAGCTCCCTTTTCTCCAGAATGTCATTGGTGGAGCCTTGTAGTGTTCCCTTTTTGACCATGTTTATGATATGGAACAATGCAGCAAAAAGTACTGTTCCAACTTTACTTCTCATTTATACAGTCTTTATCTTTGCCATGCTTTGCCAATGCATTGTTGCAGTTGCGGTATTTTATGTCATGTAGGTGTTGAGCCTTCCTTGTTTTCAGCTTGTTCAAAGTTTTGCCTATATAAAAAGTGGCACATTTCAAACATTCTGATCTGTATACTAGACACTTACAATTGCAGTTCCCTCTGTGTTTGCTGAAAAGTTTTTTGTTTCTGCATTTAAGCAAGCTTTTTCTTTCAGCATATTTACAACAGAATTAATTTCAGCCTTATGTTCATAATATCTAACACTTCTGTTTTCTACAGGGGTAGGTCACAGGTCTGTTCCAAGATAGTGGGTCACATTCCCTGCTTGCTATCTCCAGGAAATGTCTCAGATTCCTGTTTCTCCTGATGCTGAAATTTGGCATACTGGGGAGGAATAAGCAATGGTAGGGTTGTGCCTGATAATACTCCATTTGTCCCTAATAATACCTCTAAGGGTTTGGAAATCCTTGGAGTATGTAAGCACCATTAAGAGCTCCTCATGGTCCTTCTTGTGCTGCCTTGATCTTCTTTCTCTGAGTTCTGTGTAGCCCGAGTTGTTATGTTTGTCTTCTATAATGGGGTCGAAGATCGAACAAATGAACTTTTCACTGTATCATCTTTCCAAAAAGTCCCTCTCTAGTTTAATGATGTTGGCAGTGAAATCTTTCAAGTTCTTGGACACTCAGGTGATCCGGAGCCCCTGTGATTTAAGAATGTTTCTTTTGGTCTGAAAGGGGTGCGTGCTAGCCCAGTGGAGGAGAAGATTCACCCTTGTGGGTTTTTGGTGTAGGTTGTTGGTGAGAAGATCTGAGTTGCACTCCTTGGAAATCGTGAGGTATAAAAACATGGCACTTTCCCCTGTTATAGCTGTTGAAGTTTAAAAAGCTCATGGAATTCCCTATGTGATCAAATCATTTCCTTAACCTCTCCTCTGAGCTCTCCCAGATGATAAAAATGTTGTCAATAAAATGATAGTAACAAGCCATCTCCTTAAAATAGGGGGAATTATAAACGTGGTCTTTTTCCCATTTGCCTAATGCTGTGTTGGCCAGGCTTGATGCCATCGCTGCCCCCATTGTGATACCTTTATAACTTTTCAACTGATTGGTAATTTTCCTGCACATTGGGTTAATAGGTAGGTCTGATGAAGCTTACTTGTGAAAGTGCTGGTTATAATATGCCCATTCTCCCTCCTTTGACCGTGGTCTTTGCGATAAGGTTATTCCCATATATCAAGCTCTACATGAAATAAATGTAGCACTGTTAACCAATGAGAATAGAGAGTTTGTATCTGTATTTGCATAAATGAATGTAACTCTGTCAACCAATGAAAATAAAGCTTTTATATCCATATTTACATATTACTAATGTGCTGATGCTATACAAATTATAAATTCCCTGACTGTCTGTGCAGTAGTTGTTACAAGAGAATTGAAATAAAATGAAGAGAGATTTTTACCAGCTCTCACCTACCTATGTTGGACATTCTTCAAGACTAAAGCTTTTGAAAACCAAAAGGAAGACTTGAGTGGTTTTATTCAACTTCTGCAATAGGAAAATATGAGATAGTAGATCGAGGACTGGGTTTATTCTCTTAAATTGACTTGGAAGCTTCTCTGGCTAGATTGAATTCACCAGCTGGAATTCAGTCTTGTTATGTGTATTTTTTAAGTTAGTATTACATTTGCGATCTAAGCTCAAAGAATCCTTGGGGTACAGTCTCTCAACATGAGAATCCTCAGTGCTTAATTTCTGATATACTGAAGAGCAACATTTTTTTCCTTGTAATGCATGATTTATGAAGAATTTACTTCATATCCAAACTCCTGGCTACTTTAACAACAATTTTTAAGATTACTGGGGTGTGTATTTTAGCACCTGCATTTTATTCATGGCAAGACAATAGTTATTTTCACATAACGCAACATTCTGGTCAGGATAAAAGTAACCATAAACTTAATAGTAAGTCCTTGATCAAGTTTAAATGCATGAAACATGCTTTCTTTTTCACACAAAAAGGTGTTTGCATGCATCTTTATGCATGCAAGCACTTTCTGTGTAAAAATAAAAAAACATTTTGCTGCATTTAAAAATATCCACATTTAAAGTTTGCTTCCGAATGTGGAACTCTAAAAGTACACAGCTGTATTTTCAGCATTAATATTTGTGATATCCCTGCTCTGCGTCAGTAATTAAGGAGCCTCAGTCCTCACCACTGACACTGGTGAGGGATGTTCACTTGGAAAAATAGATATACACAGTATTTCCACATGCAGCTCTCTGCACCAAGCACAATTTCCCTTAAGAACACACAGGGAGCACACTCAGTCCTGGAGCTGGGTTTCCCTCTATCTCTCTCCAGGTCTCAAATAAGAGTCCACACTGACCACAGCTGCAGAGTTGAGTCCTCAGCTGAGTGTTCCAAGCCAAGTTCTTTGCTACCTCTCTGTGATACTAGGGCTCTGTGTCCCTGCTCCAGGTAGCTGATGCACACACTCATTGAGATTTGATTTTCACACAAATGCACACACCTGGGAAAGGCTGTCATGGATTTACCAGCTATGGTCCAACTGCCCAGACATAATGTAGATACTGCTACCAGAACACTCCAACGTCAGCTACTCTAAGGGTCTTACCAGGGTACCCAATTATACTGAGAAAATTAATAATGATACAAATGGTAGTGTTTGATCAATGCAGCAAGGCTTTCAGTTGCGGACACAATGTCACCAGATATAAACACTCTCAAATGTTAAAATATTCTCTAAAAGGCCAGCCACAATGAAAAGTTTAAATGTATTTAGTAATAAATAATAAATAATAAAGGAATTTGAAAATACTAAATATCTATTTACAATAAACACAAGAGTTTCAGACAAAGAAAATATTAAAAATAACACTGATGGAAAGATTCACACAGATCTCAAAAAACAGTACTTAACTAATCTCACTATATTTTTCTGACTAATCTAAAGATTACTGTCCCCTTGTTCACTTACTAGAGCAAAGCAATAAGAAGTGGGTGAGTGGTCCTTCTTTGTCAGGTTTTACAAACAGACTGTCCTGAGACTTCTGTCTAATTTAGTATCAAAACATCATTTCAGTGCTGGATTACAAAATAACATCACATACTTCTGGTCACCTGACTTCTCATTCTCACACTACCCCCTTTACTAAGAAGTGAACCAGAATCTAGCACATATATGTCATAATACACACACAGAGCTTTGCTAAGATGTGTTATAGCATTTGGAAGCTATAAAACCATTTAAAAAATGTTAACCTTTTCAGAGAAGCAATTAGTTCACCCCTAAGGACAATACATTAGGATTCCTAGTCCTGATTTTCACAGACATTTTGTCACTGGCTGCAGTCAGAACTGTAAGATAAAATCTTTATGGCCTAAACAAGGTAATTTAATTTCAGATTGTTTTTCAAAGATAGCTGTACTGAGATAAGCTTGTCTCTTCCAGTATGTTACAATATATTCATTAAAACAGTTACAATACAGTCTGACTCTTCCTTTCTAACCACTGGCTTTGCTCTTGCATAACTCCCAGTTAAACTACCTCCTATTTGACTTCCTATCCTTCTCCCATATCCCTTATACTTACTCCCTTATCTAATTCGTCACTTAATTATTATGTCCCTTTTAACCCATTATAGGACTACCTTAAATAAGTAACTCTACTTCTCTCACTAAACTCCTAACAACTGTTATTGTATTTTAATTTTTCTCTCCCTTTTTCTCATATACCTGTACTTTCACTACTTCCTTGTCTCTGTATCCACCTTCTTTATAAGTTCTTTCAAGTATTATTACTCTCTTCTACTTTGTTATTTATATCGACTTTTTTTTGACTTAAATCAAACATATATTTTGTATTTAATGTTTTGTTATCATGTATGTAGATAGTGGAGCTTTTCTCCTCAGGCCTCCACTGAAAATGGACTTGTATCCAGTTGGACTAGCCCGGTTAGCAAATGTAAAATAAAAAAAATAAAAAATAAATAAATAAACATACAGGTATATTTCTTTCTGTTCAGCAGGACCCACTGTTGGTACATTTTTAACCCAAGCAGCTTTACAAATACAGTTTTAAAACAAGCATCTGTGAAATCAGTTTGATATACAAATGACATATAATTCTTTACAAAACTCCAGCTAGCTAGGCTGGCATATGTTACATATCCACTGCCTTACTTCTCCTGGCATAGCTGGCAATGCCTCACATCATTACAGTATTTATGGAAGGGCAGGAGGTGCTTACAGTTTGGATGTTCAGTTCTAATTGTGTTGGGTTAGTGTGAGTAAGTAATTGTGTATTAGTTATGCAATTCATAACAAACCAGTTTTAGTTGACAATGATTTGGGGTAAATAAAACAAAGAACTATAATAGGAGTATGGTGATTTCATTTGGTTTGGTGCAAGAGAAATTAATTATCATAACCAATAATTGGGTGATTTTTAAAGGGAACCTGGAAGTGATGGAGGTTATAGGCTATGAACCACATTGTTTATAAAACTGGTAAAAAATGTTAATTTCTTTTTGAACATGGTAATACTGAAGTTTTCCCTCCTTTGAGGGGGACATCTCAATGTGGAACATGTAAGCAATGTTCCTATATATTGCAGGGCCAAGTTTAACCCTTCAAGGAATACCCTTTTCTGTTAAGTTAATAAATGGAAATTGTAACACTAAGGGTATAGTTGATATAGTGGTTTGTGACAAATGTGGTTATTATTATTATGTCGGTAAAACTTAGAAGCAATTAAAGAAAAGAATCAATCTATGAATACCTTTTATGCTATTTTTAAAGCAAATTCCAACAATTCCCCATTTAAGCATACTTTAGAATGCCATGGTTTTACAAAGTTCAGTTTTGGTATTCTGTAGGTGATTCCTTATAACTCCAGGGGTGGATGGTGGCAACTGGAATTAGAAATTAAAGAGTTACAGTGGCAAATAAAGCTTAATGCTACTAACTCTCCTGGGATTAATGAGAATCATTCTATCCTTCCCATTTTAAAGAAGATGGTGTTAGATTTGTAAAATGTAATGGTATTAGCAGTGGGTCATGAGAGGTATGGAAATACATGTTTTTAAATACTTAAATAAATAATATTTTTTTTGTGTGGGTAATTAGGGGTAGGCAACATTTTTATGTCCAAACTGATTTTCAATGTATTAACATTTTTTAATGTGTCATAGTGTGGTTTTATGAGGTGTACCTTTAAATTAATTAGTATTTAATTAATTAATTGTTTTTATTTGAATATTTAAGACTACTTTTCAAAGTTATTGTACATTCTGAAGAAGTCACATTTTATGGGGATGAAAGCGCTTGACGTTTGATGTTTAATAAACTTGTTCTTTTTTCATTTTTTTTCCATATTATATTTTCAATTCAATTTTACCCTTTTTTTGCTTGGAGGTTATTAGTTATGTAATTGTTAAACTGTTTCATTAATAGTTTGGCAAAAAATCTAACCAATCATTAGTTTTTTGCCAAACTGTTAGTTTACCAATTTGGCAATTACATAAATAATTCACAGTTACTTACCCACTCTAACCCAGCATAATTACAGCTGATCACCCAGACCTACCTCTCAACCTCCCAGAGCAAGAAATCTGGACAAAGCCACAAATAACGAGGGACAAAGGATCAAATATAAGAACAATTTTTAAATATTTCTCTTACAAACTTAAAAAGTTAATAGAATAGCAGATTTTGCATTAGCATGAATTTTCTGAAGGGTGTGAAATCTGAAACTTAAACATGTGTCATTTTTTTTTACTTCAGTCTTCAATGATTTGCCCATGATTTGCCAGAAAACCATAATTTTATGAAACATGGACCAAAAATATGAAGCAAAAATTTGGACATTCTGCAAAAATCTGTACTGATGAGAGGTATAAATGCCTCCTGCCCACCCATAAATATTAATGCTATAAATACAGCTGTGTACTTTTAGACTTCTATATTCAGATGCGATTTTTAAAATTAATTTCTTTACAAAATGATGCAGAAATACCTTTGCTTTTGCATGAAAAATGTTCAGATGCATAATGATGCATGCAAAAACTTGTTTGTGTAAAAAAACAACAACAAAAAAACAAAGGTTGTTTCACATCTTTAGACATGATCTTTAATGTCAGACAGTTTTAACAGTATAATGAAACTTTATACAGTTCTGCTCTTCTTCAAAACCCTGGGCTGAACATAACACCATTTTCTTTTGTTTTTCTCTCTATCTGTCTCTCTCCTTTTTTCTCTCTTTCTCTCAGTTAGCTAAACCACAGCTTGTGTAGTGTATTGCCTGCATACAATATCCATACATTTCAATTGTGTATCTTATTCCCTTGGTAGTCTCTGCCTTTCTCATCATTGTCAGTGGGAAATTATTGCTAATTCATATTTTCTTATAACCAAAATCTCTGTCTAACAAAGATTGCTTGTTTTGACAGACTAACAACATACAAATTTTAACTTCTTTTTTCCTTCTCTGGATTTAACAGATCTCTCTACATATCTTTTGTTTTGAGATTTATTGTCTATTAAATGTCAGAACAGTCTGTCTGCATGTTATCTTCTCTTCTAAATGAACTCTAACTCTAATGGAAATGACACACTTCTCATTCTAGGCACAAGAGGATATTTAATCACTGTATTTAACATCAGTAATTAAATAACTCCTGATGAAGGGTTCATGCCAGCTCAAAAGCTTGAGTAACTGCATAACATATGTTGGATGGTATTACATTACATCTGTGTTCCAGTGTTTTTGTGCTTTCTGTTAGTGGACTAATGCAGCATTTCTTTAATTATTTTTCTGTATATTAGCTAAAGCACTTTCACTGTAGTGACTGACCTCCAAGGCAGTCCCAGTTCCTCCCTGTTCCTTGGGCTACTGTGAAACCTCCTACACCCTGAAGCTATGTTACAATGTGTATATATTTAAAAGTTAAAACTCTCCACTGTTAGAGCTGATGAAGTATTTAGATTAAAGTACTTATCTAAGATAAATAATGCCAGACTATATGAGACGAATGGGAAGCCTCAGACATATGCTGTTTATGTATGGAACTAAGTTAATTGGTTTCAGTCTGCTGAGATGTGCATTAACAGGTAGTGCATCTTAAATATCAAAAAGGGGATTATTTCCTAACATTAAGGACAAAAAGAGACTGAGACCGAGGTTAGCACCAATTGGAGGTACACCCTTTTGTTGATGTCTTATGAACTTGATAACAATGATATAAAAAATGCATGCACTTTGAAACTGCAACATCTATCTCTCTCTACACATTCATATATGAAAATGCATACACATGAATGTGTTTACCTATTTACATCCATATACACATACCTACCAGTACTGTTTTTCCCCTACATTTTTTTTACCTCTGTTTCTGTTCACCATCAGTTATTCCCATATCAGTCTAGAATCCACTTAATTTTACCATATTTGGTATCCACAGCATAAAGGTGAGAGCCACTTGGAGGGACTGTCATAAAGGCACCCATAGATGTAGTTTATGCCCCTCAGTAGCATCCCAGTAATGAGGATGCTTCTACTGCTCTAAGCCTAAGCCAGGTGGCTAACATAGGCACCCATGCACTACTGAAGACAACCATAACTTGTTTCAAATGGCTAAACCCATATTCCCAAACTTGCACTGATTTCAAACCTCTACATGCATGGTGGTGATCCCTCAATCAAAACTCATCTTTTTTCCCTCAATGTTGAATGCACAAACATCAGCCACTCATTTTCTGCCTTGTTTTCTAGTTCTTAACCTGGTATTTGAAATTACTGTAGGTCATGTAGGTTGTGGTCAGGACTTTATCCCTGTACTATATCAGAGCCAGGCATGTATATGCCAGCAATGTAACAGCAAACACTCTTACTATGACTCCTAAATACTTGCTCTAGTTTTTGGGGCCTCATTGTTACCCATGAGGAGAGTCAGCCATACATAAGTGGCAACAGAAAGGATTAAAGTTTGGCCTTGGTGCACAGGACTACACAAAACAGACATGATGCTTAAAGTGTCCTGAACATCAAGTCCAGTGAGTTTCACTATTACAAGAAACATTGTTCTAATCTCAATTAATTTATCAGACTTCAAGGTCAGTTTCACATTTTAATTATTTATATCTTTGGGATTCACTATGAATAGTGACAACTAATTTAACTGAGTAGCAAATATTCAATACAAAAACAACAAAAAAAATGTGATAGGTCACTAGCCAAAACAGCAGCACCCCCAAGTCTGCAAAACACTAAAAACATTTATTGTTTTTGGCAGAGGATAAGTCCCTCTGCAGTTGGAGCAAGCCCCCATACCACCCAAACTATACAATTGTACAAACTCAGAGAATACAGAGAAAGAGATAAAAATGCAACAATGCAACACTCTTCTTTTCTGAGTCTGTCTGCTATTACATGCCACCGGTGATCATCTCAGTTCAATATTCTGAGCTTTGATCACGTCTGCTGTGACACACAGTAGGGGTACCATATAGTTATTTATTTGTTTATACTTTGTTGACTGGATTAGGCCACAAGGCTAATGCCTTGTGGATTGGGGAGGTTTAAGGTAGTATTTGTACTGAATAGGGGAAAATTTGGGCGGGTACTGGGGAACTTGCCCTACTCATTTTGATAAATGACAAGTGATCATTTGCATCCACGTGAGCTACCCCAACTCAAGCAGATGGGTTGTCGGTTTAACATCTCATCAAAAGGAAGACACACTCAGGAGGGCAGCACTTCCCCTTATGCCACACTCAGAATTGGAAAATTAATCTAACTACCTGGAAAGAGAAGAAACCCCACAGCCTTCTAATCTTGAAATGCCAAAGATGAGCTGTGCTACTTGTTGAGCTACAGAGACAATCTTGGTTGTTGATAGGGATAGTTTGACAGAGTTTAACGGCCTTCTTTTCAGCACAGTACCAGGAGAGAAAATTTCCATAGTTAAGAAATATTTCACAATATCACATACATTCACATGCAAAATGGTTCCAAACAACACAGGATATTACAAAAAAAAAAAAAAAAAAAAAGGGTACAGCCATTTGCTATCTATTTACCAGGACAAACTATCTCCAATGTGTTAGCGCTGTGATTCATGCACTGTCTGTAAAACATAAAAATGTAAATTGCATTAACACTGCTATACACAAATACACTGATATGTTATTGTACCTGTGATCTACATCAATAAGGTGTCTATATTTACAGAAACTGGAAGGTCTAACCTGCATCCAAGATCAGTGACGATAAGACAGCTGTGGAATCCAATAGGTTTTTTACGCGTTTATTATTGTTTATTTGGTACTGCCAGACCAGCTTCTGCTGTATTTGATAGAAGGTCCTATTTCACTGCCTAAACAATGTAATATTTCTGTTTTACAGAAGAGTCTCTACAGGAAGAGCATCAAAAAGATGTTTGCAGCTCAGACACATCATCGGAATCTTCTGATAGTGGCTGCACTGACATCAGCACTAAAGAAACCGTGAGTACCATTTTAACATTTTGTAAATATACTTGGTTTACTTTTTATTTATGTATTTATTTAATTTATTTATTTATTGACATTTGTTGTCTGGGAAAGTCTACTGGGTCAGGAACCCATTTTCAATGGTGGCCCGGGGAGAAAAGCTTCACAATTAATACAGAGAAAAATAAAGATTTAACAATATTGATAAGCATAGATTACAATATTTACATGGTACAGTATACACATGGAGACATGCTACTTTTACTCAAAATGTTTGTACCTTTCCTAGTTTTGTGCATAGATTGATAAAAAAACATAAGTACAGTGCAGACCACCAGAGTTCAAACAACTGCTCAAGTGCTAGAAAAAAAACAGCAGAGGATAGAAGTGAGTAGTCAGTGCCAACTCAAACATCCTTTTGTGGGGTGGGGTAATTCTGGTGAAATTGTTACCAGGCAGGCAGTGGCTTGCAAGGCACTAAAACAGGCAGAATGGGAGACATTGTACTAGTTTACTCAAGATGGTGATGGCAGGTGACACAATAATGTTGGTGAAAGCATACCTATGCACACATGCATGGACAAGGTATATGACATGCTGCCAGGATGCATGAATTCACATAAGCCACCATGGGAGGGGATGGGACCTCATACAGAAACTCCCTTATTTATCAGGATGCTAATAGGGACACTAATCACACCCATGGATGCCTCTATGAAAGCCTCTCTTGTCTTCTCTTACTTCAAGTCCAGAAGGAGGTGGCTTCATGGTGGGGGGTGGGGTCAAAAACATAGAAAAAAATCTCTGCAAGTTGCTCTAGTACAGTCATGTTATTTAAAAACTACAAAATCCAAGATACAAAAAACTAAGAAATTAAAACAAAAACAACTAGCAACTTCACTTAAGACTGAATCCACAAAGTTTAATGAAGCGCTTTTCGTCCAAATACTTCTTTGAACTTCATCAGATACTAACATTTACAAAAAATCAAGTTTAAATAGTTATGTTTAACCATGATTAAAAACAGCTGGTTTCTCCATCTTAAAATTTAAAGTAACAGGCATTGTGAACATAATATGCATTTTCCTATTCTTTAAAACTGCCTTATTTAACAAGCAAGCAAATACATTTGTTGCAGCAGCAAAATGGTGAAAATCATATACGAAAATTGTATAAAAATGTAAAGAGTATCCTCATTTATTTAACCTTGCATTATAAACATTTTCAAGTGAAAAATTAATAAGTAAAACATAATTTTTATAATGTTACTACAGTATTTCATCTCATTAAACTTTTCAGTTTTAAGCAACATGTGACAGAACACATGTCATTCAATCCTGGAAAGTTATAAGCATTGAGATGAATTTGCCAGAGCAATTCCAACTTTTCTAATAATAAGGTGAATGGACGCCCTCTTGGATTACTGTCCACTTGATCAAGTATCCAGAATTTAAATGCATGTTCTGGATATTGTTCTATATTCTTTGCTAAAGCATTGTCCAGTTTGTGTTTATTAATACAATATATATGTTCGTATATGTGGTCTCCCATTCTACGCTCAGTTTTACTGACGTAGAATGAATCACAATTTTGACATTTAGCCACATATACGTTCATTTTGAAGTTGCAATTAACTTTTCTTCTGTTACTCAAATGTGTGTTGTTTATGTGCAGTGATGCACATACAAGAATGTATTTGCAATAGGGGCAACTACCACATTGTTTCTTCCCTATTGCATATATTGGATCCTGCACTCACCTTCAAATATATTCTTGAGTGTTCTACCCGTCCTAGTAATGAATCTTGGTTCTGTACCCAATTTGTCCACTATTAGTTTGTCCTCTAACAGAATATTCCAATTTTTTATCAGTATGTTTTTTATGCTGAAACCGGTCTGGTTCCAATAAACCTGATGCTTCATTCTTCCAAGGTGTGGCCTTTTTTTGTTTATGTATACTCAAGTTTGTTTGGCCTGTGCACCTACCATACTTGCTAGCCTGCCTCTCCTTTACCTATAGCCATGGGTTCCCCCTGTGGCTCTAGCTTCGTGAATTTGGTTATGAGTTACTGGGAACATCAATTTGTACACAATAAGGAAGGAATAGCCTCAATAATAATTTATTTTACATGCTATCTGGATGGCATCTTTTTACTAATAAAAGGGAAACATGAACGGGCAAAAAATCTCATTGATTATTTTAATGAGACTACAGATGTTTTAGTATTTATATATAATTTTAACCCAAATGACATAGCATTCTTAGATGTCCAACTTACCAAAAATTATGTTGAAAAGAGATACCAAGCAAAAATGTATAGGAAACTATCTTATTCAAACACATTCTTGCACTATGCAAGTGCACACCCTTACCACAAAAATAGATCTGTGGTAAAGGGCCAATTAGTAAGGGCTACCAGAATGGTGTCTGCAGATGAGGACTTCCATAGTGAGTGCCAGTTCTTGAAAAAATTATTCACAAAAAGAGCATACCTGAGTACTTTGATCGACAAACTAATAGAAGAAGTTGTGGAGAAAAGCATTAATGGTGTGTACATACCCATTCTGAGTACACAACACCCTACTGGGTTTAATGACTATTCTATGAATGATAGTCAGGTCGATATGGAAAATCAGGTCCAGGACACAATCATTGGGACAAGTACGAACCAAAATTATTTCACAATGAGCTATATTACAACTTTTAACCTTGATTATTGTCACATAAAAAACATACTGATAAAAAAATGGAATATTCTGTTAGAGGACAAACTAATAGTGGACAAATTGGGTACAGAACCAAGATTCATTACCAGGGAGGGTAGAACACTCAAGAATATATTTGAAGGTGAGTGCAGGATCCAATCATATGCAATAGGGATGAAACAATGTGGTAGTTGCCCCTATTGCAAATACATTCATGTAGGTGCACTACTGCACATAAACAACACACATCTGAGTAGCAGAAGTAAAGTTAATTGCATCTACAAAATGAACGTATGTGTGGCTAAATATTAAAATTGTAATTCATTCTATGTCGGTAAAACTGAGCGTAAAATGAGATACTACATATATGTACATATATATTGTATTAATAAACACAAACTGGACAATGCTTTAGCAAAGCATATAAAACAATATCCAAAACATGCATTTAAATTCTGGATACTCAATCAAGTGGACAGTAATCCAAGAGGGCGTCCATTCACCTTATTATTAGAAAAGTTGGAATTGCTCTGGCAAATTCTTCTCAATGCTTATAACTTTCCAGGATTGAATGACATGTGTTCTGTCACATGTTGCTTAAAACTGAAAAGTTTAATGAGATGAAATACTGTAGTAACAACATTATAGAAATTATGTTTTACTTATTAATTTTTCACTTGAAATTAATTTTTCACTTGAAAATGTTTATAATGTAAGGTTAAATAAATGAGGAGACTCTTTACATTTTTATACAATTTTCGTATATGATTTTCACCATATTGCTTCTGTGATAAATGTATTAATTTGCTTGTTAAATAAGGCAGTTTTAAAGAACCGGAAAATGCATATTATGTTCACAATTCTATTTTAACTACTGTTCCTTTAAATTTTAAGATGGGGAGACCAGCTGATTTTAATCATGGTTAAACATGACTATTTAAACTTGATTTTTTTGTAAATGTTAGTATCTGATGAAGTTCAAAGAAGTATTTGGATGAAAAGCGCTTCATTAAACTTTGTGGATTCAGTCTTCAGTGAAGTTGCCAGTTGTTTTTTTTTTACAGTCCTGTTATTTGCAATCACAATCAAGAAGAGAAATCCTTCATAATGCTTATTTGACAGTATAATACAAAGATGAGGCTATAAGATGTTATTGCATCCATATGCATACTGTACCATGTCTCCATTTGTATACTGTACCATGTCTCCATGTCTCCATGTGTATATTGTGCCGTGCCTCCATGTGTATATTGTAGCATGTCACCATGTGTATTTACTGTACACTGTGTGTATACTGTTCCATGTTTCAATGTGTATACTGTGACATGTTTCCATATGCATACTGTGCACCATGTCTCTATATTTATTAAGTATTACAATTTAATCAGCTAGCCTTTGAAAAGGGAAAATTCTGTCTAGTGGATCTTACGCAGTTAACTAATGAAGAAAAAATGCTATGTTAATATTTCAAAATTATGAAACATGACTATGCCTCTTTTGGATACTCAAGCTGAATGTAATCATAGTCAGACATACTGATACATGGTTAGCAGATACAAGACCAGAAAGTGAGACAGATTACCAGAAGGATGAAGCAAAAGGGAACACAATTATCAGTGGGGAGAGAGTGATAGATAAGGGGAAAAGGATAGGTAAGAGAAAACAGAACAGTGGTAAAGAGGCAAAAGAAAAAGAAACATAATAGGAATGGAGAAAAAACTTGAACTAGGCCACAGAATTAAAACCTCTGCAGTATGATATTTTACCATAAATTATGGATGATAAGACCTCAGTGTTTTCTGCTGACCAGTATGACATTTATCCATATACTATGGATGACAATGAAACCTCAGTGCCTTCTGCAGATTAATATTCTGCTGCACTCCCCAGTGTGACTTTTCTACCTTTGCAAAGCTCCATTAAGCCAGTCTGCAAAAAGTGGTATTTTATAGGGCAGGGTCCACATAGACCTTCTGCTCTTGAGCCCAGATGTGCTCCGTTTATGCTGATGCGAAGGCCACAAAGAAGGACAAAGGAAAGAAGCCAGTATGTGTGCTAGCAACTTAAGAATGATGCATTCTCCAAACCTCTCTGTAACTCATATATTCCTTACCTTTCTAAAGTATGCATATATACACTTAGCTGTATACATAGAATTCATGTTGATCCATTGAAAGCAGTTTTGACGAATGCAAATAAACCATAATCAGGTCTCTGAAACCTCCTTCAGTGAATTATTTGTAGGGAGGCAGTCCCCCCTACACCCTCATGTGAGGGCACACCCAACACCTCCCTGGAATTATATATATATATATATATATATATATATATATATATATATATGTATATACCAACTCTGAGGCTGCACAGCAGTGGAGAAAAAGGCAATCTCCCCTTTCATTGAAGGCACTTTCAGTGATCTGGTTTGGCTTTCTTTGCATTCATTGAAATCATCTTTGACAGATTGACATGCTCCCATATACGTATGCATATATAAATATCAAAGAGACCATATGACAGAGTTTCCAAAAACTCGAGCATAAACAAAAAAAAAAAATCTACATTTTTTTACATTTTTGCATGGGGGTATCCCCCATGTGGTAGGAGGCTGCACCCTTCACACCCCCTGCACATTATATATACCATCTCCGAGATCACACTACAGTGAGAAAAAGGGTAAATTTCCTGATCCTCACTGTACTGCAATCTCCATTCAAAAACATCAAGTTTTCAAAAACTCAATCATATAGTCTCAACCATATGGAGATTGAGTTTCTGAAAACTCAATCAACTGATGGGGACCACTTACACACACACACACACACACACACACACACACACACACACACACACACACACACACACACACACACACACACACACACACACAGATATATATACACACACACACACACATATATATATATATATATATATATATATATATATATATATATATATATATATATATATATTTACGTGCGCACACTCATGCACCTAGAGATAGATATGGATATATATCTAGTTACAGTTCACTTAGTCAAAGGCTTATTTGGTCAACAAAGTAAATTGCAGTGCTGTTTATGTGACTGAGTGACTGGTGGTTTTGTCACTAAAGGTAAGCATTTTGTTGGTACGGCTGTGGTGTTTTGTGTGTGTGTGTGTGTGTGTGTGTGTGTGTGTGTGTGTGTGTGTGTGTGTGTGTGTGTGTTTGTGTGTTAGGGTTAGGGTAGGGATTAGGTAAGAGGATCAAGTAAGTGTGCTTTGTTTACATTAGGGTCAGGTAAGCAATTTGTTTCCTTTTTTGAGCAACTGAGTTTCACTGATATGTGTCATTGGTATTAAATAATGGTCAATATTTTTCAGTCAAGCCTTTGTGTGCCAGTCATTCTTGATATAATCATATGTAAAATATGATTATAAAGTAATCTTGTACTATATAAATAATGAACCTCACCTACCCGGGGGAAAAAAACTCACCGATAGCTAATCTCAACTCCCCCAAAACACAGACTAGCATAATATCTCCTAGTCAAACAGTTTATACAATTAAACAAATGTCAAATTAACTATTTTTGCAAGAGAGAAAGCTCCACCCCCAACACTCTTGAACTTACATATACCAACTTCATAGCTACACAAACATGAAGAAAGGAGAAGAACCATACAAGGACAAAAGACCTACCCTGCATAAACTCAAACACAGCACTAGCAGTGCATGACCCCGCCAACACTCCAGAAAGAAGTAACATACTGCATATATCCATAAAAACAACCTCTTTTCAAATACTGTAAAAGAAAGACCAAGCCATTGGGCAAAGCAGTCAGCTACTTAACAGTAGGTGTTTGCAGTCAACACTCCACACATTCATTTTCGTATGTTTGCAAACAAATTGATGTTCCTCCCATTTGATACACACACACACACACACACACACACACACACACACACACACACACACACATACACGGTTGTCTGATGCATAATATAATAGGACTGTGCTGTAGGTAATGAATTAGTTTCATTATCAGTCCTAAAATGGGTTTTCTAACCCTGCAGTGTAGCTATTTCATGTATCATACAATTTACCCCACCAACATATCCAGTTTATTCATTTTTATTTTTTATAAATTTCAATGGGATGCAATAATTACTTTACCTGCATGAATATTTCCTGAAAATGGTTTATGTTAAGTCTAGTGTTTTTTTTTTTATGAGGGACATTTTAATCCTCTTTCAGGTAGTTTTTAAGTAGTGTTGTAGCAAGGTGGTAAATTGTTAATGATATTTTTTGCCTGCCGAGTTGTGATTTGTTGTGTTGGAATTCACTTTTTTGTGGCATATTTATCCTAGTTTATTGTTATATATGTTGTCTGGTTGGCCTTTTTTAAGTAGAGAAAAGGTAAACTGGTTAGAAACATGCAAAGTACTGACAAGGTGTACTGGGCAGATAAAACACACTGTATGGGGTAGAAAGGGACTACATTCTGAAAAATGGCTTACAGTTCAAGAAATCCTGACTATGCTAGGCTCCCGTGAAGTGATTATGTGCTAAGCTCATTGAACAGCCGAGCTGGATTAAGTACCCTTAACTGCTAATAAATATGCAGCGTTGTCGCCTAACAGTAAGACGCTGTCCGGTTCGATTCTCAGCTAGAGCGTCTTCTGCGTGGAGACATGCGTGAATGGGCGTACCTTCGTTGAAGGTTGTGCATCAGGGCTGGTAACTCGGCATGTAAAAATAAACTACCAATCATTAGCGGACCGTAGTTCCGCTGTGGCGACTCCTAACCGGGAAAAGCCAAAAGACACAACAACAACTAACAATACAATACAATAAGCAATACAAATTATTCATGCACCTCTTATGTCAATTACTAAACATGCAGCTAATGGCTAACTATCATTTGTATCCTTGTCTCAGCACAGTAGTTAACATGCAGCAGGAAGTGATTTACTGAATACACTGTGCATGCTAGTTTTTAGGTATATAGTAGCACATCTTTTCAGTACTGACTTGAAACAATCCAATAATCTTTACAAAAATATTGAAAAGAAACACATCCTATCATACTACTCTGCTACACTTTAGGGTGCCTTTATTAAAGTTAATATTTTCAAACAAAAAAATCTTTTTACAGTCATATGAAGAACAGTGTTGTTTGAAAATGTTAACTCTAATAAAGGTATCCGAGAGTGTAGCAGTGTGATGAGACTTGATTTAAGATTAGTTTTTTCATATAATGAGTTATGAAATGCTAATTATTTTCCAACATAAAGATTTTTCTAGCCTCTGGTTGTGAAATTCCATCCAGCTGTTCTCAAATTAAACAGCAAATTCCAGCCTATTATGGTACCATCACCAGAGTAATCAAAGGATATCGAAACAGTATAATGCAAGCTCTAATGTTTGGCATTTAGATTGTTTCTGGTGAAGCGTTTAGCTGTTCTGTAATCAGTTTGTTAATTTCTTATGGCATAATATCCAATATAGATGTGTACTCTTCTGAAAACTTTTGTATTCTGATTTTGCAAAGCCAGAACAAAGGATATATGTCTAAGTGCTGTTTTTTCTTCTGATTCCTTCATGTCTTTCGGTTATACTTTTATTTTCTGCCATGTGGAAACTGATAACAGATGGATACAATCACTGAAACTACTAGATCATCCTCAGATGATAGCTCATCTTTGTCCAGTGATGATGACCACCCATCACCACCAGATGAAAGCCAAGTGCCCAGTGATGAACACTCATCTCTACAAGAGGATATTGACCAGCCATCACCATCGGATAACCACCCACCACCAGATGATTATCAGTCATCACCAACAGATAACCGACCACCACCAGATGATGATCAGTCATCACCAACAGATAACCAGCCACCGCCAGCAGATGATGATAATCAGTCATCATCATCAGATAACTGCCCACCACCAGATGATGGTGATGATGATGATGATGAGGAGGATTCACCATCAGATAGTGACTCATCACATGATTCCTATGGTCAAGGTAAGAAAATTAATACCAATGTGAAAGGAAATAATCCTTTTTCTCCTTTAGAACTGACATTTCTACATGCACATAACAATGATTAGCTGACAGTTTAATTTAGAGCTTAGTCCAGTTCTTCAGCAAGACTTCAGTCCTCATTTCTCTAACTCTAAATGTAGCTTGGTATATATCATTTTCATATTTAGTCAGATTTTTCAGAGATCAGTCCTCATATCTAACATGTTGTAGCTCAGAACAAATCACTACTTTCTCTAGGAATGCCAGGCTGAAGTACTGAATATTAATCATAGTTTAAATCTATTCATGCGCTACCTGTCAGGACGAAGGCACCATTTTTGCTATGTCAGTGGTTTTGTAGTTCTCTTACTTAGTCTTTTCCTTCCATTGTCCAGGTTCATTTAGTCATGTCCCCTCCCTTAGGAAGTGCAGTGTGAAGCTGTATTGGGATCAGTCCAAACTTCTCTGCAGTGCATGACAGTTAACAGGCCTCCCATCACCTGGAATGCATCAATCATATCCTTGCATTAACAAAGACACTAAGGTTAGGCTTACCTCATAGGCAGAAGGAAAATTGTGAGATTGTATCACATTCTATATCAATTGAAGAGTCAGATGAGCCCTAGAACTGTTGACTCTTTAAAAGGCAAGAATAGCAAGCCTACCAATTTCTCTACTCCACTGGATGACCAGTCCACTGCAGAGGCCCTCAACGTTATGGAAAACAGTTTAAATAGGCCTGGAGCTTTCACTTACCTCCATCCTTTAAATGCCTAAATAGTTTATAGAGAAGAGTCCTGGGAAACCTGACTTAAAGCCAGTCAATAAGCATGCTGTTTAAGCAGATTAGAGGCACCCTGTTTAAGTCCCTTTGCCCTCCAAGGAGGTGGATGCCCTCTATATGCTTTTAGTTGAGTTGGTGGAGTAATTGTTTAAGCATAGTAATGCTTACTCCTGCATAATGTCTTCAATTTGGTAACAGTCACAGATACTGCAACATTTTGTCACCTTACTATCTGACATGGGAGTCAGAAACCCTAGATAACTATGGCAATGGAGTTTATTCCTTTGCCATGTGGGCAATGATGTGTTCTTACCTATCCCAATTCCAGTTAGACTGTTATAAACTGGGCTTTACTTTTAGTTCATACAAGGTTACATTTTCCAAAGGTGACAGAGCCACTGCATGCAACATAATAAAATGCTCAGCTTTCTGTCCTTTGTTGCTTCTGCTGTAAGCTGTAGTACTATTTTATGCTGAAATCACTAACTGTTCCAGTAACGGTTTGCAATGGTGATGAACTGTTTTATAAAACTGCAACTTTGCAGCATACCACCACTGACTGCTATTGTATTGGACACAGGGAAAAAACAGGTGTTTTACTGGCAGAGAGGTTCAGTGATTTGCTAAAACTCCAAACTCCAATAATATACCTCTTGAAATGAGTCTTGTTGTCTAAAACATCTGTATGCAAAATATGTTCTGCTTTGCTATCACTTTCCATCCTTCAACTCTTTTTCCTACGGGATTTATCTGCAGATGAGAAAGACTACCCTTTTTATCAATGAACATCTATCTGGTAAAACAATTTAACATAAATTAGTAGCTGAATGCAAACCTAACTTCAACAAGTAATTAGATTCTAAATCTATCTTTTAATGTGATCTGGTGTTATCTGTTTTTCCTATAGAATCAACTGAGAAAAGGCGAATCAGTCTGGATGACTTCACCTTCTTCAAACTTTTAGGAGAAGGCAGCTTTGGACGGGTATGTATATTGCACTTATAAGTTACTAATGCTGTCATTATAGTCACCCCTAATTGTTTATATCTAATAAAATACACCCTGCATTAGGTGAACTGGAAGCTATGGATACTTCTCTTTCCCCTTAAACGATAAAGGACGAAATATGGCATTGGCCCATTACAGTAACAGTCTGCCAAATGCCTACTGGGGTCCTAGCTCCAAGTAGCCATTTTCATTTCTATAATTCAAGTCAATGTAACTATAATGCCGCTAAGCAGTAAGGAGGCAGAATCATTGTGTTTGCAATGTGTTCAACTAAAAAAAACTCTGAAAGGTCCAGACACTGCAAATTAGTTTCCAGTCACTGATGGCAATAATCCCTGCTAAAAAATTAGCTTAAATATCACAGTAAAGGATATTCAAGCAACTTCTGGATGCTCTACTCCAATGTTTTTGTGTACCACGTCTGCCATTTAAGAGTGAGAGGGCAGTATAAGCAGACAGCAGTCTGTCTTTTCCCTTACATATTCTGTGGTACCACTGGTACACGATACATATCTAACATGGCTTCACATGGAGTTCTGTATCTTGGGGCTGGACACGCAGCTTTCACAACCATGGCTACAATTCAAGCAATGTACAACACACAAGGTACAGCCACAGAGGCTGACCACCACTGTTTAAGTAAAGGGATACTTGTCTCCTGTGGTTTAAACCACATTGGAAAATTGGGTATCTGTCAATGAAAAAAGATAGAACAGTGTAAATGAAAGTGAGATGTACAACAAATCCCCAGCAACTCAAATGTCTGAGTGTACTTTGATCAGCTACCAGTTAATATTACTGTGTACATTCTGTCAAGCAACAATAACTGAGCTGACCTGAGCATCCACTGTAGATAAGGCTCTTATAATGAGACTAAATCAGCACAATCATATAGGCAGTATTAAATAAAGCTGTTAAAGGTAAATAAAACAGTTAAGGTAATGGCAGATGATTATTTATTTATTTACTCTTTGGTAACTATGTCCACAAGCTGAAAGTACAGAAGTAAAGGCAAACAACATGAATAATAAAAAAGCATACAATCCAATGCTTAAGAGCAAATGCAAAATCACGTGCTTTTTAAAGGGTCTTGGAACAAACATATGCTTGTTGCAGATCCTTCAGCTTGTTACAGAATCTTGTGTAGATAGAAATGTTGTAGAAGTAAAACCAATTAATTTTTTTTTTATTTACATTACATCAACATAAAGTCTCACATTTTTTTTTCATTTCACTTAAAAACTAAACAAAATAATAGGAGGGAAAGTCATGCTGTCTGTAGGTATGTTTTGTTGGAATTCAGCATTTCATGGTGACTGTCTTGTTGGAGGCAATGTGCTATTTGAAGGCCAGCTGCCCTTAAAGCACTTAACACTTATATCATACTTGAATGAATGGCAGAAGGTAGAAAACACTTTTGTCAGAAACAGTACTAGATGAAGATAAAAGTACAGTATGGTTTGGAAACCCTGTGCTTTTATGTGGGACCAAGTCCTCCATATTACTGTTCTGCAAACTGCTGTACCAACTGTACTAAAGCTTAATGTAGTTAACACTAAACATTCTGTTACTCAAAGAGTTAGCAAACCTCATCTGCTGAACTTTACTTGGAAAAATCACATCTTGGTAAAGTGCAAATTTTCAAGCTAATGGCCATTACCAGACCTTTTCCTTCAAACACAAATCAGAAACTGTTGGTTTAATATGTATTTTTGTTACAAACTCTGCTTGACTAAAGGTTTTCATTTCTCACGTGACATTTTCCTTGCTAAAGTAATTATTTTCAGTCTACCTAAGCAGTGAAAAACCTGAACTCAAAATTTTGAGAAATCCTTTGTTCTCAGAAGACAAACATAAATACATTCTAACTGGGAAATGCAGCATATTTTTTTCTGTTTTAAAATTTTTTATTATTATTTCACTAATTGGTATCACAATGGTTATTCATCAGTTAACACAATGTCAGGTGTATTAAATTTTGTATATTATCATAGTACTACATGTGAGTATGCATCTATATTACCTGATCGAAAGTTTAGGTTAGTGAATACCTAAACGTCGATCTGGTAATATTGAAAAATTAAAACAGCAAACAGCTGATTTAACATAGGGAATGAATTCCCTTGGCCGCAAAAAAAAAATTTAAACCAAAATGAAGTGGGGGCTTTGCCCCCCACACCACCCAATGTGGGGTACTGTGCCCCCCAACTAAATATACCAACTCTGAGATCGCCCTACAGTGGGGAAAGGGGCAAAATCCACATAACGGCCAAGGGAATACTTTCCCTGCATTAAATCGGCTGTTTTTTGCTTTCGCTATTACCAGATCAACGTTTAGGCATTCGCTAACCTAAATGTTCGATCAGGTAATAGTGACATGTTAGTACCACGCACACATTTTACCTTAACTACAAGTGAAGCAAATAAATGAACTACTGCCTGCAATATTTATTAAACGATTCTCATCTTTTGACATTTGTTTTATTATTCAGAAAGCCCTACTTAAAACTACTTTCTTAAAACTAAAGAAGCTTGTCATATCTGCCTAATATTGTTAATGTTTGCCAAATTTCATAACTTATTCCTAATTTTGTTCTTAATCTATTAATAATAAATTCTCTTTCATACATTATCACTGGCTGTATTTAAGAAATATGTGAAAGGTGGAGTGTAGCAGCATTTTTATTTCCTGTATTCTATGAATATTTTTCTATAGTAGGCCAATGAAGTAAATTAGGTGAAGAAAGAAAAAGAGCAGGCTGGTTGTAGACCTTGGCATCTTATATACATAATGGGCTTCAGAAATATAGCTACATAAGCAAAGTTATTCTTATTTACTAAAATGTGTTTTTGAATTTTGTGGACCATAATTTAGACACAAGGCACAGTAAATATACAGAACACAATTAACATTAAGTTGGCAGGAATATCTCATAAAAAAACTTCCACCACCTAACGATGTCTGTAGAGAATCCCCCTCCCCCACTGCCTTCAATGTACAGTCACAGAACTAGTGCAAATTAAATGGTTTATCACATAAATAATTGAAGTAAGCAGCATACAATATTTACATTAAATGAAATTATATCTGCTGGTTTACTGGCTAAATATACTGGTTTGAAAACTCTACAGACAGTGTAGGGAGAAAACATGGTAAGTCAGAGACTTACAATGTATTCATTACATGTTTGTGATTAAGAGTATTAAACAATAGCAGTACAGTAAACTAACTGAATTAAATCAGGTAAAGTCTGACAATTATCGTATGTATTACAGTGACAAGGTGTAAAACCGTATAAAGGGGTTTGTAGAAAGCCCTGCACTAATTATTTTAATGTTAATATACAATGAAAGTAGGAGGAGGATAAACAAACTGGTGCAAGGAATAAGAATCTAATGGAATAGATAGTAAATGACTTGTACAAGGAAGATGCTTTTAAGTAAAAGTATGAAACTTTGTTAAATTTATCTAAATGGACTGATTTTTTTAAGACAAGCAGAAAGTGTCCTTCTAAAGATAATCACTGTAAGCCAAGTTCTGATATTAGTAGGCAGAGAGTTTCAAACTGTGAGAACAAGTTTATGAAATGGTCTGAGTAACTAGAAGTGTATCTACCTATTCTTGCACTGAGTACAGACTATTCTGCACATACTATAGTGCTTCTTTTCTGACTGTAAATGCAATACCAGCATTCCTTTCATACTCAGAAGGCTTCCTCTTCTTCCTACCTCCTTGAGTGTGAAGTACCACAGGGCTCTGTCGTAGGCCTGTTATTGTTTACTATCCATACACTTCTATTGGGAGATCTCATTAAGGAGAGACATCTAGCACGCCATACTTATTCTGATAATACTTAGTTGCACAATCACCTCCTACATGATGATACAGCAGGAGTGAACTTCTTTGCTGATGTTCTTCATGCCATACACTTTAGGCTCAACTTTAAGTGGATGAAACTAAGCACCTCTAAGACTGAGTCTGTGGTAATTCATGTGACCTTGAATTCATTTTTAGCCCCTTCCCTCCCTAACTATTCCTATGGTGGTAACAAGCTTGAATTAATTGACAGAGTTACTCAGCTTAGGTGAAATCCTGGAGTGCAGCTCTCACTTTGGGACCAAGTATCTGTAGTCATAAAAACATCCTACTTCAACATGCAAAGTTCCAACAATAAAGCACCTTCTGCCTTAAGCCAATTTCTCTGTGGTTGTTCATGTTTAGGTTTCTTTCCAGGTGGACTACTACAATGCCCTAGATCTGAAACTCCTTTAACTCATTCATTCCAATGTAGGTCAGAAAGTTTGCACTGTAACTTCCAATGGGCAGAGCCTAAGCCTTTTGACAGAATCAAATTATGTCCTCACATTTCAAACAAATGTTCATATCTCTGGAACCATAGGGATTATGAAAGAAATAGATATGGCAAACTCTTCAGCACAAACTGTTTTTATAGTGGTAGTATTCTTTAGGCTCTAGGTCATAAACTGAATTTTATAAGTTACAGTAAACACAGTAACTATTATATTTGTAATATTTTGTAATAAATTACAATATCTCAGCAACTACTGAAGTTACACACATACTGTCAGCAGCCTTTTATTCATCTAGCCGAGAGCTTTTATATGCGGCTAAGGAGTTCTGTCTGTGTTATTTGGTTGTTGAGATATTTAGAAAAGTGTGAAAATAATATCTATATAAATTGATATCATAAAAACAACAGTTAGTGTCTATTCACCTGCACTAGAAAGAGGTCAAACATTAATGTAGTTGAGTTTGCCATTGTGTAAGCTTTAAGATGAAATCTTTTAAAACCTTGTACATAGCATGGCTTTAGAATTACTGATGCAAATATGAACAAGCAATATTTGACACCTACAGGCATCAGTAGGCGTTAACTGCAGATGCCCCTGTCAGCATCAGCAATGAGCCTGATCATTTACAAACAGTGCAGAACTCAGCTGCTAGCCTACTCTCATTACCCAAACATTACCCCTGCTCTCCACAGCCTATACTGGCTTCTAGTTTGGTAGAGAGCAATGTACATGATTTTATTATTAACTTATTTGTTTATCCGCAATTTGAGTCGCTCATACTTGAAAGAACTGGTCGTGCCATACAACACCATTTAGCCCTTGCACTCAGCTTTCCAGGGCTTGCTGGTAGTTCCACAGGTGTGTCAAGAAGCATCTGGAACTTGTTTACTTGCCTTTCTGTTTTCACACTTGTGGAACATGCAACCTGAGTGATTTTAAATATGTCCTTTGTGTCTTGACTTCTGTAAGTCACTCAAAACCTGTTTATCTGAAATAGCCTCAGACAGTGAGGCATGACTTGCATTTTATACTATTTTATCATAATGTTCCTATTATTTTTACTTGTGTTTTTATTCAGTTTTATGTAGTTTCCGTTATATTTGCTACTAATGTAGTCAGAGTGCATTGTGATAAACCACCTTAATGACGTTTATGTTCACCTTAGTGTTATCTATCACTGACTGCCACAAGTGATTTATCCTGACGTTATTCTTAAAAGCAAATGTCACAAGACATATAGTATATGTTCTTATAAAACTGCTTTAGAGGAGTGTAAGACCATATATTGCTTCCCACCCTAAATATACTTCTGTGAAGAGTACAGTAGCATATTTCTGTCTTGGATGGCACAAGCAATGTGTAGTGATATCTGCTTTTCAAGCTCTTTACATGTATATGCAGTAGGGACAACAGTACCAGGAATAAAACCCTATACAGTGATAATCTGCTCTCATTCTGTCCACCTATGGTATTAGGCTTCCTTTGGACACCTTGATCTTGGAAAACTATTGTGGTCCTGCAAGAAATAACTGTTCACACATATTAATAAACTTGCATCACTTTTGCTTTTAACTAAACTAAAAAAGGTTGGGAGGGTGGCCTAATGGTTAATGTGTTTGACTTACAAACGCAAGGTGCAGGGTTTGAGTCTCACAAGGCAGTTAGCCTAATATGAACCTATAAAGAATACAATACTGCTAAGACACACTGGAAAAGGTATCATTTTGTACCTAACATGAACTGTTAACATGTACTAAAACACTATTGAAACTATTTGTTTTAGGTTTTCCTGGCAGCAAGTAAATGTACACATAGACTGTATGCTGTGAAGGTTTTGAAGAAGGACGTGCTTGTGGATTTTGAATACGTGGAAAGCACAAAGACTGAAAGGAAAGTGTTAATATTGGCGAAGGGACACCCTTTCATAACTCAGCTTTCCTGCTGCTTTCAGTCAAATGTAAGCTCACAGAATGTTTCCTTATTCTGAAGTGACATGCATGTGTAATAAAACTGAGAAAATGCATTTTTCTAATATATAAGTATGACTAATATACATTCAGCAATGCGGCAATGATTTTTCATAAATGACAGCTAGAAGAAATTTCCAGACCAAAGTTATCTTGTGGCCATCAGGATGTCCTTGAATTTGGTCTGTTTCATTAGGGCTAAAGCACTTGGGTGTACATTTTCATAATAGTACTGTTTTCCCTATGATGACTCACATAAAATAAGGCATGCAATGACCTCCCTCAACTATTAGACTACTTTCTACAGTTACATAAAAAAATGGCCTCAAATGAACAGGCAAAACTTGCAGGATATTACATAAGCAGAGTGTTATATCAGACACATTTGCATTGTTTACTAAAGCCTTTACTCTTTTTTTTTTTTGCAATAGTGCTTTTACAGAAGAAAATGAAGATGGTATATAGCCATATGTAGTCCCTCCTTAACGTATCATTGTTGTCATGGTATTACCTTATCATTGTTGTTCTTGTATTTTAGAGATGGCCGCTGATATGCTGTCTGCAAGTTGTACAACCACCCACATAGAATGGTCTCCTTTAAACCCCAAACAGCTCCCCATTTTAGAAAATCCATCATCATGTTGCACACACAAGCTAGGGGTGGTTTCATTCTGACATGATGCTACATATTCTTACATACACTCAGTGACCCTTCTCAGTCTTGTCTTCCTACACTCAGTGCTGATTAATTGGATCAGCTGTTACATCTAATCAAGAAGTACCTGTTAGGAAAATTTGTAAACAACTGAAAAGCAAACTGTTAATTAAATTAATTAAATTAAGTATGGCAATGTGACAATGTGAGGTATTGTCAGCTATGCCAGGAGAATTAGGGCAGTGGATGTGTAACATATGCCAGCACAGCTAGGTGGAATTTTGTAAATAATTATATGTTATTTGTATATAAAACTGATTTGTACAGATGCTTGTGTTGAAAAATGTATTTGTAAAGCTGCTTATGTTAAAAATGTACCAATATTGTGTTCTGCTGGACACAAAAAGCAACACACATGTATGTCAGCCAGTATTATAACTATTGAAAATAATATTGTAACACATGATACTGGAAGGGGATAGGTTAAGCTCAGCTCCAGCAAACTTTGAAAAATTGTATGAAATTAAATTACTTAATTTAGGCCTTAAAGATTGTATCTTACAATTATGATTGCAGCCAGAGATGATGAAATGTCTGTGCCAGAGAATGGTTTATTAGCTCTGGTAGGAAGAGTAAAAGTGTTTCATGGTTTTATGACTTCAAGAAGCTGCAATAGATCTTAGCAAAGCTTTGTGTGTGTGTGTGTGTGTGTGTGTGTGTATTATTGACACATAAGTACAAGATTCTGGATCAGTTGCTAAGAAAGGGGGTAGTATGGGAACCAGAAGTCAGATGACCAGATGTATGTGATATCATTCTGTAATCCACGGCAAAAATTATGCTTTAATACTAGATGACACTGAAGTCTCAGGCAGTCTATTTTTGGAACCTGACATAGAAGGATCTCTCATCCACTTCATCTTGCCTTGCTCTAGTAGGTAAGCAGGGAATAGTAATTATTTAGATCAGTCAGGAAAAGATAGTGAGATTACTTAAGTATCATTTTTCTATACCTGTGTGAATCTATTCATCTGTGTTATTTTAATATTTCCCATATCTGAAACTCTTGCATTTATTGTAAATAGATATTTAGTATTTTAATTTTCTTTTATTATTTATTATTAAATATATTTAAACTTTACATTGTGGCTAGTCTTTTAGCAAATATTTTAACTTTTGAGAATACTTATATCTATTTGGTGAATCTGTGGCCACTCCTGAAAGCCTTATTGCATTGGTTAAACACTATCATTGGTATTAGTGTTAATGCCACTCAGTAGAATTTGGTACCCTTGCAAGAGCTTTAGAGTAGCTGGCTTTGGAGTGTGTGGTGGCAGTTTAACTACCTTATAGTCTGGGCAAAAGGGGGCATAGCTAGTAAATCTGTGTCAGCCTTTCTCGTGTGTGTGTGTGTGTGTGTGTGTGTGTGTGTGTGTGTGTGTGTGTGTGTGTGTGTGTGTGTGTGTGTGTGTGTGTGTGTGTGTGTGTGCGCGTGTGTGCATGTGTGTGTGTGTGTGTGTGTGTGTGTGTGTGTGTGTGTGTGTGTGTATGTGTGTCTGTATGTGAAAATCAAATCTCAAAGAGTGCGTTTGTCAGCTGCTTGGAGCAGGGACACAAAGCACTGGTTTCACAGAAATGGTGCTGGAGGACTTGGCTTGGACACTCAGCTGAGGACTAAACTCTGCAGCATTGCCAGGGGGAAGTCTTACTGGGGACCTGGAGTGTGCGAAAAATCTAGACCCTGGACTGAGTGTGTTCCCTGCATACTCTAAAAGGAAATTGTGTTTGATGCAGAGAACTGCATCTGAAAATGCTGGGTGTATCTATTTTTGTTCCAAGTGAATGTCCCTCGCCAGTGTCATTGGTGAGGATTCAGGCTCCTTGATCAGTGGCCCAGACTGGGGACATCACAAACAAAAATAGTCTCCTTTGCAGCTGTTTACCAATTAGTAGATTTAGATTTTTTTTCAACAGTTACTGCAAAAAGAAAAAAAAAGTGTAGCTTCTGATCATGAAAATGATTTCAAGTTTCTGTGAGCCCCCACAATCAAGTAATTCATGATAGAAATGCCCCTAGCAGGGTAGTGCAATGACAAGCATTCATAACAAGTGTTCATATTTGTCATGTGTTTTTAAACGTTTATTTTCTGAAAACTTTGAAAAATGTCTATATTAATTGTATACTTTGAAAAAACAACATTTGCATGTGATCTTTAAGTAATGATACAGTCTGATAGCTTTGTTGGTATGATAAAATCTCTAACAGTATAAATAAATTGAAAAGCAGGAATACTTTCAGTTAAAAGTGATTCTCTGTAATAAAAGCTTGAAACAAAATCATTCAAATAAACTGCTACATGCTAAAGCACAAACTGTCAATGAAGAAAGCTTAAATGTATGACAATTTGGCCATAAGGCCTTTTCCAAAACATCCCTGGCATAAAATAAAGTTATTATATGTTAAAGTAACAAGGAAAATTCTCTTAAGGATTTTGATTTTGGCAGGTCCATGTAATCCATTGCTTACACCTGCTGCTCTTTAAACAAAGAGGAAGATGAGCACTCAGGGAGCTGTTTGACACATTAATCAACATAACTTTGACTGATATTAGCCAGCATTCAAGAGCTTCAATATAGTTAATAACTGTGGAACTTGTAGGTAGCATCAGGTAATTTTAGCCCAATTCTCCCATTCCCTAAATTTGAAGTCAAGATTAAGCACAAACACTAAGTCACTGAAAATGTACCAAAACATGGGGGCAAAGAAGTTCATCCATACAGCAAAGTAAAAGTATTTACAGTTTGCTGTAGTTCCTCCATCCATCCATCCATCCATCCATCCATCCATCCATCCATCCATCCACAATTCTATTTTTTCCTATTTGTGTGCATGGGGTTGGGGTGTCACTTTACCAGTGACAATCATCTAGAGCCAAAGTTTATAAGATGGGTGGCTAGACCTGCCACAATAGTTCTTCCACATCACACTCTCACACCTATGGCCAATTTAGAGTGTTCAATCCACTTACCACAATACCTTGGAATGTGGGAAGAATCCAACTCACCCAGAGGAAACCCATGCAAACACAAAGAGGGCATGCATACACTGCACAAAAGACACCCCAGCCAAGAATCGTACTAGGGAACCTCTGAGGAGCAAGAGAAGCAAAACAAAGACAAAGATCTCCCTTTTCAGACTTGAGAAACAATAAATAAATAAATAAATAAATAAAAGCTCCTTTTCCCCATGTATACTGTAACAAACCACTTTCTACAAATGTAACAAGTGGCTTGCTACAGTCAGAATACCACACTCAGAACAATGAAGCAGTCAAACCCAGACTGCTAATGCAGTACGTTCTGCACAAACAGAGGAGTGACATCTACAGGCCATGCCCTCCTGACACCTTGCTCCTGGGACAGCTGCTCAATTCCCCCTACCTTAGTTACACTTTTGGAACAGTGTCACATTTTTCACAGTAAGGTTTCCGGTACTCAGGTTGAGTAAGATTGGCAAACTTATTTAATAAAACTGTGTGTAGGTGAACAAGAAAACATTACATAAAAATGAGAAAAGCCTTTTCCCTTCAGTTTATCATGATGTTTAAAATGTTGTATGGTTCTGAAATGCCAGATGCCTTTCAGTTCTTGCAGACCTTTTACTCCAGGGTAGCAATATGTATAGTATACCTAAAGGCAGACGGTTCTTTTAGAATTCTTCTTTTTCTTTTATTTGAATATCCTTTTCAGATTGTTTTTTTGTTACACTTTGCTTTTACTGTGAGCCAAATAGCCCTTTCCCAGCCATTAAGCCCATTTGTTCTCCATCATTGGAATAAGGGCTCTCTGAGAGGGGTCATCATTAAAGACATTCAACTGGGGAGGTATGTTTTCATCTTGCTGCCCTACCTCCCATGCACACTCATATGCAAGAAATGTAGTGCAGACATTGGATTGATGGCATTGGACATTTCCTCATTTCTGCAAAGGATATATTCCACCAAACAACATCACCCACCTACTTCAAACACAAGAAGTAGTTTCCCCTGTCACCACCTGAGACAGCCAACCTTTTCATCTGCTCCTGGAATGTGCTTAACTCCTCTCTCCCAAAGAGAGGTAGGCAAGATGGTCACACCCCTTTATTCCTCTTCCTCTGTACTTGGTTTCTTCAGTGCCACGAATGCTGTCTAAGGGATGATTGCCTGCCCTGGGTCACTATCAGACTGCCCCATCCCTCTGAGTCAATTAGCCAGATTTGTTTTTTTAATTTTCAATACAAATTTGTATTCATCTCAGCAGACAACTTGTTTGTGTTGACTTACAGAGGCTTTCATGCCCTTTGTTCTGAAATAATGTTTTGTAATGCTAAAAGAAAACATTTACAGTTTTGTTTTCCCTTTATTCCTACAGGACAGTCTCTTTTTTGTTATGGAGTGCTTATATGGAGATCTACAATTTTATATTCATTCTTTAGGCAGCTTTGATGAAGCACAAACAAGATTTTATGCTGCAGAAATCGTATCAGCATTGATATTTCTTCATCAACATGGTATAATACATAGGTACTTTTTCCATTTCCATTAAAAAAGGCAGTGGAGGGATCAGGATGATTTGATCCTTTTGGACTCTTAGCAGCTAAACTTGGAGAAGATGCTCACAGCAAATATCTTTTAACTGGTAGTTAGTTTATCTTCTAGAATGCTAGTCTGTTTCTCAGTTGTTATCAGTGTGTGTGTGTGTGTGTGTGTGTGTGTGTGTGTGTGTATGTGTGTGTGTGTGTGTGTTTGTGTGTGTGTGTGTGTGCACGTGTGTCATTTTCATATCATTGTACTTCTGTATCTTTTTCAAAATACTTGGCACATTTTGCCTTAATTCAAAACTCCTCCTGGACTGAAATGCTCTGTCTCTTTTCTCAAAGTCAACGACATGCTTTTATCCAGAAAAGAGTACCTGCCTTATGTGTATGTCCTGTCAGCTTTTACTCTACTACAGTAGAACCAGTAATCACACATTTCTTTATACACCCCCTCCATGATACTAACCAAGATGCCTTAGTCTAATCAAAAATGTTGTTTTGTTACAATGTCCAACACAAAAATGCTTATTAGTTGGAGTTTAAGGTAAACAAATGTCTTGTATATTCATTTCCTTAAAGGCTTGCAATATATGTACAACTCTATGATGCTCTGTCATGTTGTTTTCTCTCTTCAACATGTGGTTACAATCTTCTTCTTTCAGCTTTTAGGGTCACCACAGCAGATCACTGTCCGCTCATGATTGGCAGTGGAGTTTTACAGTGTTGAGTTGCCAGCCCAGCACCCAACCTTCCACAGAAGGCACACACATGCATGCATTCACACCTAGGGCCAATTTAGTGTGTCCAATCCACCTACAGCATGTCTTTGGGATGTGGGAGGAAACCAGAGCAAACCCAGGTGACTACAGGGAGGACATGCAGACTCCGCACAGAAGGCACCCCAGCCGAGGATCGAACAGGAGAACCTCTTGCTGTCAGGCGGCAACACTAACCACTGCACCACTGTGGTTACAATCTGTATGCAATATATATGCCCTGACATTATATATATATATGATCAACATGACCCATGGAAACATTTGAAATTAATGCAAATCCCACCTAAGAAAGTCAGCTGTATTTGGCACAGTGTTTTTATCTACTTCACTTGATAATAAACCATTTTTAGTTATCTTTTCCAAAGAGAAACATATTCATATAGCTTAGTTGCCAAGCAAAACTGCTTGGAATGGTGTATCACATACTGTTGCTGTAATTTGATAGAAGCTAAATAATGAAGTAGACTTTTGAATACTTTCCAAACCTATGTAGAAGAGATTTTTAAAGATCACAAAACACATTAGCAGATTACATTTTTCTTTTGTTTTAGGGACATAAAGCCAGACAATGTCTTGATGGATAAGGAAGGTCACTGCAAATTAACCGATTTTGGAATGTGCATAGATGGAATATTGAATGGGGTTATGGCTAGCTCATCATGTGGCACTCCAGCATATACAGCACCAGAAGTAAGCATATTAAGATAAAAAAAACATATGAAGGTCAGTACAATCTGCCACCGGTTATACCAGAACCCTGTGTCATGGACTTCGCAGACTATAAATTCAGGAAGTAGCAGAAGCAGTCTCCTCTATTAGACATGCATGTTCTCTTGCAGGCTTTTCTGTCCCCCTTTGCTATTTATTTAATGTAAATATCAAAATAAAAAGAAATGCAATGTTACACAACTAATGTGAGCAGTATAAATATGCAGTTGTATTTATATTCACTACATTCTCCTTTAGACCTGTCAGTATTAATTCTGTATTAATTATTTTTGTCTATCAAGCTAAAGGGTAAATAAATCTTCCACATGTAATATGGAATTCCCTAATTTTACATTTTTACAACCAAGTTTGACTGTGAGTGGAGTACATTATATATGAGCACATCATGGGTAATTGCTACTAGACAAGGTTAATTTATGCATTAATTTGCAGTGGTTTTCTCTCTGAGATGTTTAGTTTTACTGCTATTTTTTCTTATTCCATTACATTAGTGAAGAGCTGTGTTTTCATTTTTGACATCATTAATTGCATCACATTTGTTAATAGGGAATGCCTATTTGGGAAGATTAATTTTCACAGCAGTCTTTGGGAAAAAAAATTCAACTTATGAGAAATCAAAAACAAAAACATAAATAAAATATAAATATAGTGTGATGAGTCCTCTTTACCCCAGGACAGTAACTAAGAAGCCTCAATCCTCACCACTCTCTCCAGTAAGGGAGTGTCACTAAAAGCAGGGATAGAAATACACAGTTTCCCCTAAGAGTACACCAGGAACAGGCTCCAAACTTGGGACTGGATTATATGCCTCACTCCAGGTCCCCAAATGAGTCTTCATACCAACCACTGCAGAGCACTGTGTCCCAGTTCTAGGTATCCGACACACTCAGTCTTAAATGTCTGATATTCATACATACATACACACTTGGGAAAGACTGGCACAGTATTACCTGCTGTGTCCCTTTGCCCAAATTTCAAGGTAATGGCTACCACAAATCAGATACCAAAATACTCTTCAAAAAAAGGGTAAAATAGATATTGACACAAATGGTAGCATGTAACCTAATCAGTAGGGCTTTTCAGAGTGGCCCTGGTGTTATCACAATAAGCATGAACACTCTCAAGTTATTAAAAGTATTTACTAAATAACTAGCCATAATGAGAGGTAGATAAATATTTAATACTAAACACAAGGATTTAAAACATGTAAATACTAAATAACTGATTCCAATAAACAACAGTTTCACACCAATGAAATATGAAAATAATACTGTAGGATAGATCTTACACTGATTTTCGAAACCCCCTAACTAGCTGTAGTTCCCTGACTATCTGAAGATTAACTGTCCCTATCTAATGTAAATAATTTATCAAGACAAGATTATATTCTTACTTTTGCAAGGCAAGATGAAAAATTATGTCCATACTCCAGGCTGTTATCTGTCTTCAGCGAATGGAACAATGACTCTGGAAACAACTGCACTACTACTGCTGTGGAAAACAACTGAATGATAACTGAATAACTGACTCAGAAGCTGCTTTTATAGCAGATTTTTTTAAAGTAACAAGAAGCTGCTATGAGAATTCTATCCTCTCATATCAGACTTTGAAAGGTAAACAAGCAGCTGCAATGAACATTGTATTCTCCCAGCTCTGGCACACAATGACATCAAATCTAGGTCAGCTGACTCTGGCATAACATATATTCAGAATTCTCTTTAAAAAAACACATGTACATTTGGTCACCCAGAAGAACACTGCTTGACATTCAAATACCCTACATAAATCAGAGTGATAATCAAAAGACATAAAATTATTTACAAAATTATAGCTAGTCATGCTGGCATATGTAACAAAGAGTAATTTATAGTTATTTACAATTACTTACCAAACGTCAGTCAATCATGATAGCACAGATAACAATATCAAATATCCTTACATATAGAACAAAACAAACCAACTTAAAACAAGGCCAAACAAAAACACCAACCAATAGCCTTGCAGTCACAGCTCCCAATCCCACTGACTCCAAAAAAGAACACACCAAAGGCAGATGGAATAAAACTGTATACTTTTTAATATTTTAGCTTAAAAGCTTTCATTCAGCTAAGTAAAAGCACAGGAACTTCATCGGAAATGCAATTAAAAAGTAACCATTGATTAAAACTGTTAAAGAAAAATACTTCAAAAGACCAAAAGCATAAGGTTCAGTTCAGGTATCTTTATTCTTGCGCAAGGAGACAAAAAATGCAGTTACAAAGTTTGTCTGACTAAATCAGGAAGTGTCACAGTTATTATACCTTTCTTTCAAGACATTGCCCACTACGATTGATGTAGCAGATCACCAGTTCACAATTCTGTTATTTTACAGATATTTCTTACATTACTAGCTGTCTCTTCAAAGTTTAAAAAAGATTTTTCAGTAAACAGGATGGCCTTGATGACCACTGGTCAATTATAACTTTCTTGCTATGTGATGTTACAAGTCTAGGTACTATGGCTAATTTAAGCACAATGCAAGTACAGATTTCTGAAGCAGTTTATTGTTCATAATGTCTAACTATCTTGCAGCTTGTGCACTTTTTCATCAACACGAACAGAGCTCATTGTCTATAATGAATGGATCTACAGAAATTATTATTATTCTCCTTTTAATTTCCTGACCTAGCAGAAAATCACCTGCTTTCCAGTACATTTCCAAGGCATAAACACGTATTTTGCTGTGCTAGCAAACTAGGTCAGAGTGCATCTTGCAGTGTCAGAAAGCACAATTTCAGAAAAGCACATTTTCAGTCTCAAATAAAACTAATGCTGCATATAGAATAAAAACGTGTTAATCTTCCCTTATTAAAATAAGCATTGCACACATATGTTAATACATATTTTTCTAACATTTCCCCCTGTTAATACTTTTTATTCTATTTCAAAAGCATAAACAACTTGTTTCTTCTCCTAACCTCTTCCTTTGAGGATTTGCAGCTAAGAGAGTCATTCAGTTTAAACTTATAAAAATGTTTCCTTTTTCAACAGTTCTTCAATTTCAGTACTTTGATACAAAGTCTCAGAAACTGACATGTCTATAAAATCTTTGATTAATTTTTTTTCATGCAGGGAATTCCACAGCATATGCATGCTCCTGAGAATAGTAATCCCACACAAATGGCAATCAGGATGTTCATTAGGATGGAACCCCACCCCCCAAACAAATTCTGGAAAAAGTCCATCAGTGGGTTTGGGCCTGGCCTGGTCATGTCTGACACTTGTTGGATCACTTCCAAATGATCATTAATTTTGTGCTTATTGTCGGGAATGAATGAGCAGCACTTGTCTTTGATTAAAGCACACGTACCACCTCTCGCCGCTAGGGTGAAGTCAAGAGCCATGTGGTTTTGAAGCACCACAGTTCTCATTGCATTCAGTTCATCAGTCATTAATTCAAGAGCAGAAAAAGTTGCATTGCTCATGACCTCGAGAAATTTGGATAGCTTTCTCAGTTCCCAAATTGATTTAACTGCACCATATGCAGGGGCTATGCCAGCCCAGGATATGATAGTGTCACTCAAGGCCATGTGTGCTAGTTTACTTTTGTCTTTCACGGAGTTATGGTTCCTCTAGCCTGCTACGATCTATCCCACTGGATTCTCAGGTTTCTTGATTGGATTTTCAGGTTTCTTTGCGACATCTCTGATGTTTTGAATTCTCCCATGAGGCAAAGCTGTAGTGTGTCGTATGGCCGGGGCCAGGTAACCCAAAAAACAACTGCCGGACCAATTCTCAGGCAACCATTTGTATGCCTTTTTCCCACATATGAAATAACAGTTTTCTGCCTTAGTATTGATATACACCTTCCCTGCATGAAACATTTTCTTATCTATAATAGACAGTTGTTTTAAAAGAACAGGAATATGTTGTATATCACTGACAGTTTTATGCAAGGACTCAAAGTATGAGTCATAATCCGCATCACAAATTGTTTCTGTATTTTTAGCATTTTTAGGTTTAATATAACATTTATAAGAAACAGTCACGTTACATCTACTCCAACCTACTTGAATAGTGTCATTCTTAAAAAAGCATACAATTCCTGTTTGTGTAACAGGCAGAAATAATGCAATTTTGTCTCTAGATTTTACAGGTGTAGTCTCAAAAATCAATTTTTCCCAGGTCTCATTGACCCCTAGGGGGACAGCAGCCATCAATAATCCCCCGTATGCTGTTGGTATAGCTGTGCAAATCCAAGAATTTGAAATATTAAAAGTCTCAGCATACACATATTTGATTGCTTGGTAAGTGTTAAAGTTCGGACGCCAGTCTATGAGTGTTGAATCACATTTGTTCAGTCTAGCTGGTGTGGCTGAAGAAAAGAAAGGCCACAGCAGAAGCCACAGGAAAAAGAACATTGTCACTAATGCAGTTATTAAGATGATTATGCAACACTGCTGAATATACTGCTGAAATTGTTCAGTATTTCTATTGTCTCTAGGTCTTGTCGTCATTTTACTGCTGCTGTGTGTTAGCAAGAGTTTTATCAAGTTCATAGTTTTTGACTAGTTTACAGTGTGTCAAATGAATCCAAGATGAACGTTCCGCAATCTTGACTGCTGTGGGAGTGCTCAGCAGTACTTAATACCGACCTTCCCACTTTGGTGTCGTCCAATTCTTCTTTTTGATTGTCTTCACCCAGACCCAAGTGCCTGGGGCTACTGATACTTCGAAGGGGTTAGTTTGGTCTTTATCTGAAACAGAATTAAACTGTAAAAGATGTTTGTTATTTAGCATATTACTCATGTAATCTGCAAGTGTCCAACCTGCTTCCTGGTCTGCAGGCATGAGAGGTTTCCACTGAAGTATATAATAAGCTCTTCCGAAAATCTTTTCGAAAGGTGTCAATCCTTTTGCATTCGGAAGAGTTCTCATGCTCAACAGTGCCAGGGGCAAACAGTACATCCAATTCTTTTGTGTTTCTGCTATAAGTTTCTTAAGCTTATTCTTTAAAACTCCATTGTGCCTTTCTACCAACCCTGCAGATTGAGGGTGATATGCACAGTGATGTTTTAAAGAAATCCCAAAATACTGACTTAGCTGTTGTATAGTTTGGTTAACGAAATGTGTACCATTGTCACTGTAGATCCTTTCCGGTATGCCATATCTAGGAATAATCTCTTTAACTAGGGTCTTTGCAACAGTGGCTGCATCTGGTTTACTAGTCGGAAAGGCCTCCACCCATTTGGAGAACATATCCACAATGACAAGGCAGTACTTTTTGTTTTCACATTTGTTCAATTCTATGAAATCCATACAGTTAGTATGAAACGGATATGGTGGTGTAGGGAAACTCCCGTGCTTGGGCTTTAATGCCCCTTGTGCATGATGTTTATTACAAGTGTGACATGACAGGCAAAATTTTTTAGTGTAGTTTGTAAACCCATACGTAGCAAACACCTGATTCACTAACTGTACCATCCCCCCTGTTGAGACATGGCTCTGCCCATGGCTCAACAAAGCTGCATATCTAAAATAAATTAGACGGTAATATCGGTTTTCCCTCTTTGGAGATGTACAGCCCTTCCTTGAGAATTGTTCCTTGTCTTTTCCATTTTTGTTTTTCAGCCTGTGTAGTAAGTGTCTGCATTGTTTTCAACATTTCTAAGTCTAAAATCTCAGAAGGTTGTAATTCCTCGTTCAAAAGAAATGCTTCTGAGGCTGCTTGCTTTGCAGCTGTGTCAGCTCTCGCATTGCCTTTTGAAGTCCTATCTTGTTGTTTTGTATGAGCTATGCATTTACAAATAGCTACTTTCTGAGGCAACTGAATAGAGTCTAACAAATCTAAAATAAACTGTGCATAGTTAATCGGTTTGCCAGTAGATGTCACCATTCCCCGATTCTTCCACTGTTGTGCAAAAACATGTACAGTAGAAAAGACATACTGGCTGTAAAAATGTTTACGCTTTTACCCTTTGCTAAGGTACATGCCCGTGTCAAGGCAATCAACTCTGCTGCTTGTGCAGATAAGTTATGTGGTAGAAGTTTCGCTTCTACAATCTCAGTATCAGAAACTACTGCATAACCTGTTAGGTTATGTCCTGTAGGACTCCTTTTGCATGAGCCATCCATGTAATATGTCACCTCGGCATCATCCAAGGGAACATCCGTGAGGTCTTTTCTAGGCAGTGTCTTTTGCTCAATTACCTGCAGGCAGTTATGGGGTGTGCATCCACAGGAGTTGGGAGCAAGGTAGACGGATTCAAAGTAGTACATCATTCAATTGTCATGTGAGGTTGGCTCAGCAATACAGTCATACAAGAAAGATGCCTAGCAGGGGAAAGATTGCGACTGCATGAGGCACTCTCAATGTGAGAGGGTGGAATAACACTACTGAGGCCGAAGCCTGCACTGCCATTGCAGCTGCAACTACTGCTTGTACACAGTGGGGTAGAGACCACGCCACTGGGTCCAGTTGTGATGAATAATAAGCAATGGGGCGTTGTTTGTCCCCATGCTGTTGAGTCAATACTGATGTCATATAACCTTGCTTGCAATCTACAGTTTGGAAAAAACGTTTGTGATAATTTGGTAATCCTAAAACTAATGATGATGCTATCAATTGTTTCAGCTTGCAGAAAGTTAATTCTGCTTCTGGTGTCCACTGTATTAAATCTTGTGCTGCCATAGGCTTCTTAAAAATCAGGTCAGTTAAAGATGCAGATTCCAAAGCATAGTTTGGGATCCAGCTCCAACAAAAATTAGTCGTACCCAGGAAGGACATCATTTCCTTCTTGGTTGTGGGTTTTGCTGCTTGTAAGATCGTTACTTTTCTGTCCTCATCTAATGTTCTGCTATCTTTGGATATTACATATCCAAGGTATTTCACTTGATTTCTCCAAAGCTGCAATTTATTTTTGCTTACTTTGTGTCCTTCAACTGCTAGGAATTTTAATAATGCTATAGTATCTTCCTTACAATCTTGCTGGGTAGGGGCGGCCAGCAGGATGTCATCAACATAAAGTAAAATTTGGCTACCTCTCGGTGGGATAAATCACGCTAAATTACTTGCCATCTCTTGTGAGAATATTGTTTGACTTTCACTATAACCCTGTGGTAGTCATGTATATGTATACCGCTTCCCCTGAAATGTAAATGCAAACCAATACTGGCTGTCAGGGTATATCAGTATCGAAAAGAATGCATTGCTGATATCTACCACAGAAAAATACTTCTGTTGAGGTTCTAAATCATTCAACAAGGTATGTAGATCTGGCACCGTAGGTGCTCTTGGTATTACTATGTCATTTACAGCTTGTAAATCTTGGACCATACGCCATTCTCCGTTTGCTTTTCTAACTGGGAATAAGGGTGTGTTACATGGCGAATCGGGAGATTCCACCAGTATCCCCTTCTTAAGCAAAGCTGCTATGATAGGTTTAATACCTGCCTCTGCATCTTTTCTCAGGGAGTACTGTCTCTTCTGTGGTCTAAATGCTGACTTTGGCATGATAGTAACTGGTCCTGCTGTGCGAATAAGTCCTACGTCTGATTTTGCTGTTGACCAGAGAGTTTCTGGTATGTCTAACAAAGCTTTTTCTTCCTCTTCTAATAAGAGGGTTTCTCAGCTGTCTTTGCTGGACTGCAAGTGTACAGCTGGATGTGTTTGTGTTATCCAGTTCAGTTTCTGTCTTTGCATTCCCTGTTCTGACAGTTCTGATTCTGTCTGTTTTTCCCATTTTGTGACTTTTTCTCCTAGGTCTATCCATTTTAAATCTTCCTCTTTAGTTAAACTAACATGCGGTATTAGATTTGATTTGTAAAGTGAAAAGAATTCCTGGGGTAATGAATAGCTAACTACACTGTTTCCTTTCATGTCCCAGTACAAATTACACAGTACTAATCTGTTTGCATGATTTTTAAACAATTCTTGTTCATATTCTTTGTCAGGTCCAGGTGTATTACAATAATACAGAGTACAGTGCAACAGGTGTTGTATGTCAATGCAAAGGGAGGGGAACTTACTGATAGCTACATTCATTAACTCTTTAGTTACTGCTCCAGGGCCAGTTGTAACTAAATCCTGGCTGTACCAGTAAAATGTCTCACCTTCTGTTTGTACTGCAAAAGTATTGGTCTGTCGCTGTGCTTCCATACCCTGCTTGGTTGGAACTACTGCTATGCCTAATAGTTGCATAAGATCTCTGCCCAAAAGGTTCACTGGGCATTTTGCAAAAACAACAATTTTGCTTTTCTGGGTTAATCCTGAAACAGGATCTGTTATTGTAATGTTATGGGAGAGAGGCTCCCGATACAGCTGTCCATTAGCTGCTTTTACTAGTATAAAGTCATGTGATTCTGAATTTTCTGGTAGTTTGGAGGGGTGTACCAGGGTTCGTGATGCCCCTGAATCGCACAGAAATTTGACTTCCCTCCCTTCTACCAAGAGTGTCACTTCTGGTTTTGTGTCAGCCAAATAGAGTTCTAAACTCAATAAGGCTAGGTCTAATATTTAGTTTTCTTCACTATCGGTAGCTTCCTGCACTTCCTCTATTATCACATTCTCTGCTCTTTCTATCACATTGTCATTTGTCCTTTCTCTATTATTCCTATCTAGTGATTCCTGACTTTCATATAGTCAGTTCTCACCCTCATCGTTTTTGTCTTCCACTGCTGCCTTCTTATTTTTCCTGCAATCCCTTGCCATGTGTTCTTTTTTCCTGCATTTGAAGCACTCACCTCTTTTCTTTCTCCCTTCAAAGTCCTCTGATCGCTGATCAGATTGTTTGTTTCCCTGGGCATTCTTTTTGCCCTTTTGTCCGGACTGTACTAAATAAACTTCTCCATCTTCTACAGCAAATACTTGGGCTTTCTTTTTCTTTTTGTTGTTAAAATGCCATTTGGCATGTCTAGCATATTCAAGCAGTGATTGTAATCTGCTTGTACGATGGTCTACCATATGTTTAGTAATGAAACTACTTATGGGTGCAATACTGCCTTTCAAAGATGCATTCCTTAACTGCTGCTCATATGGGGAACCTTGTGTCTGATCTTCAGGCACTTGCATTCCACAGTGATTGTTAAAACATTCTAATAATCTGGAAAAATATCTATCAACAGTTTCACTTTCTTGTTGAATGCATTGATTAATGCAAGTCCAGTCTGCCCTAGGTTTCCATTTCTCTGAAATTCGGTCTGTCAGACCTTTCACTCTGTTGTCTAGTTCTGCGCTGCTATGTGGGAGGGGCCTAAGTGCAGCGTCACAGGGATTCCAGTTGCCACTGATCATGTGCCAATCTGGACCTACTATTTGTCTGACCACTTTTTCTACTTCCTCTCCGTTTAAGTGATAACTTAATCTCATGCCCTGTAAGTCTTCTAAGAACTTTCTAAAATTAACTTTTGGATGGGGAATTTCCTCTGTGGCTTTCCAGATGTCTTCCGGTGTCCACGGTCTGTATACTAAGAGAGTTGGGTTCTGCCCTTCCTGTCCTGCCCGAGGATTTGGTACTTCTATGAGTGGGCATATCTCTTCTTCACTCATAGCCTGTGAATTTCCGTTCATTTGATATAATTCAATATCCCCTTTTAAATTACGTGTTCGAGACCTAGTCTCGATAGGATCTCTAACATACGGTAGTGGTTTTATAGGAACAACTGGATATCGTGGAGGTGGGTCAGTTTGTTCTTTTGCTTCATATTCCGGTAAGGGAACTGAAACCGGAGTGGGCGGAGGGGCTGATGCTATAACCAAGTTATTATCCTCTTTGTCTAGAAACATTGCTTTTGAATTTTTATTCTTTTGTTCTCTTTGGTTTGCTTCCTCAATCCACCTGTGTCCCTGAGGAACTCCTAATTTACGCTGTTTTTTAACCCGACCTTTGGAATCGTTTTTTAACTGTCTAATAAGTTTGATAAGCGAGGATCTTTCTAGTTTCCCATCAAATTCATATTTATTAACCCATTTAGTATAATATTTAACGTTGTCAGCGCACTGTGATTGCATATATTTTGCGTCTTTGGTTAACATTGAGCTTTGGGGTCTTTTCGCTTTTGTGCACGTATTACCCATTTTGTTCTAACCTTTTTAAATGTTACATAACCCTTTTGTTTTTAATGTGGTACCACCAAGTGTTTACAGTCTCTTCAGACTACCTGCCTACTTATTCTGTTTCCCTGATCTATGACAAGATAGCAATATTTCTGCCCCTGAATTCTAAAAATTCTCACAGAACAAATACAATCAATTCCCTGATCTAAAACAGAAAAAAGTAGATTCACCTTACCTGAGCCTCAGCGATTGGTCACTCACTGTTCAAATGGAACCCGCCTTCAGTCGTAGATCAGAAAAGTGGCTGGCCTCTTTTGCACGACAATTCAGTCGGAGGTCTTTCAATGAAGAAGATCCGATGTGGTATCTTCCCTGCACAGTTTCATGCCACCTGGCCCATCTGATCCCAGGATAAACAAATGTTTCCGGCTCCAAAGGACCAAAAAATGTTAGAGAAAAATTCTTCAAAAGACCAAAAGCATAAGGTTCAGTTCAGGTATCTTTATTCTTGCCCAAGGAGACAAAAAAATGCAGTTACAGAGTTTGTCTGACTAAATCAGGAAGTGTCACAGTTATTATACCTTTCTTTCAAGATATTGCCCACTACGACTGACGTAGCAGATCACCAGTTCACAATTCTGTTATTTTACAGATATTTCTCACGTTTCTAGCTGACTCTTCAAAGTTTAAAAAAGATTTTTCAGTAAACAGGATGGCCTTGATGACCACTGGTCAATTATAACTTTCTTGCTATGTGATGTTACAAGTCTTAGGTACTGTGGCTAATTTAAGCACAATGCAAGTACAAATTTCTGAAGCAGTTTATTGTTCATAATATCTAACTATCTTGCAGCTTGTGCACTTTTACATCAACACAAACAGAGCTTATTGTCTATAATGAATGGATCTACAGAAATTATTATTATTCTTCCTTTAATTTCCTGACCTAGCAGAAAATCTCCTGCTTTCCAGTACATTTCCAAGGCATAAACACGTATTTTGCTGTGCTAGCAAACTAGGTCAGAGTGCATCTTGCAGTGTCAGAAAGCACAATTTCAGAAAAGCACATTTTCAGTCTCAAATAAAACTAATGCTGCATATAGAATAAAAACGTGTTAATCTTCCCTTATTAAAATAAGCATTGCACACATATGTTAATACATATTTTTCTAACAAAAACACTCCTTCCATTATGAAGAAATTCAGAACTGTGCACTAACAACCAAATTAACATCACATGATCACTATACTTATCTTAACAAATGTTAACTATTTAATTTTTCTGAAACACATCACGATAAAAATCACAGTAAAATGTCATTTTCAATCTACTCTTAACCTTAACAAACATTTAATACCATTGAGACCAGGAAACTTACCTGCCCTAAGTAAAACTTGCCATTTAAGTTCCCTGGTTTCCAGCACATTGTTGCATCTGTTTGTACAACTAGTGGCATCAACCTGCTCTAACACCAAAAAGTGAAACTTCCTAATTTCCTGACATTCTAAACTGTGCTAAGCTAGAGCATTAGTAAAGTCTTTAGTCTTCATTGTGTTTAGATGCTTCCTTATTCTGAACCTCAGCTCTCTTGTACTTTTCCCAACATAATAATGAGGACAGGGGCTACACTTAGCTAGATATACTGTATTAACACTATGGCAACTGTATCTCCCTTTATTTTTTTGTGGATCTGATATCTGGCTAAGGGTCATGGTTGTTGCTATTTTTTACAGTAAAAAAATTGTTCTTAGGAACAATATCAAGTAACGTACAAATAGTATTACTCAAAATCTTATCTAACTTACACCAAATACAACTTAACAGATTCGAGACCTTTCTCTTGCTCAGTACTGGTGTAGAAAGAAACTATATCAATAGTACCTAGCATCTTTTCTTGTCTAGTAAATTCGTATTCTTTTAAATAATTTAAAAAACCCATGAGTCTTTTAAGTAATATTGACTACTTTGTACAATAGGATTAAGAAGTCCATCGAAAAACCTAGAAATTGTAGCAGTTTTGTGCACCAGGGAAACAAAAATTGACCTAAAGGCCGTATTATTTTCATTTTATGGGCATCAGAAATTCTGAAAATCCTTCCTAATTCTGGCTGTCCCACCACTAAAAATTTGTATACTTTAAACTCCAAAAACTCAGTTAAATAAATCAAACAACATATTATTAACTTCATCAAAGTTTTTTTGACATATTCTTTACTAAATTTCTAAATATTGTTTAAAAAGTTGAATATTTCTTCTTCATATCTATTTCTGTTCCATGATAATGAACCCACACCCTTTATCTGTTTTCATAAAATGAAAATGACAATATTTAGTTAAACTATTTAAGGCTTGATGTTCACCCGTAGTCAAATTACTCAATTTATGTTTAGGTTTACATTTAACTAAATGGTCAAAATCACTTTCACAAGCTTTCAGAAACACATTAAGTGTAGTTTGTAAAGGGGGGGGTTGAACCTACTTGGTCTTTTGACAATGTAATCTTCTTTATTCTAATTAGTATCATTTAAAATGTACTTTAAATTCAATTTATTGAGTAAACAATTTAAGATCCACAATTAAGTCTGTGTATGAATCTCTGTGAGCAGGGATGAAAGTAAAACCTTTTGAGAGGACATTTAACTCATCACCACTAAAACAATATTCACAAAGATTAAAAATAGGACATTTAACTGATATTTTCCTCTCCCCTTCTGCGTCCTCTTTTTTTCATTCTGCTGGATCTGGCATTCATAGGTGATGCCAGAGTGGGCAAATTGTTCCCTGTTTGAAAAAAAATGGAGGCACAGATAAAACAACAGCACCAGAATTGTCCTTAATGTCATCTTTGTTAGCATTTCTGTTAGAGGCAATACTTTCTTTAAGTCCACCTCTATTACTATTACTGGCAACAAAGGTGTCTAATTGCCAAATGTTGTCCGCCAATACAGTACAGTTACTGACGTCAACATTGTCACAAAAGTACTGGTTGACATGGTCAAAGCCAGAAAAAAACAACTCATTGTACTCTTTTTTATGAATAGGAAACCCTTTGTTATTTTTGTAATACGCCAAGGCATCCCTTTCTAGTTTCTTATTTTTTCTGGCTACCACTGTAGCAACAGGTCCTTGAATTTTCATGGAGATGCTTTCATAAAGATCTTGAAAAATTGTAAACATCCAATGTTTAATAATAGTCTCATTTAATTTATAGACTTCTTCTTTTAGCCCTTTTAACTTGTTAACATTATGTTTAATAAGCGGCTTATGCATTTCACCTCTACTATTACTGTATAGGTTAACCAGATCTTTATAGATGGCATCAATGTAGTTGATGCCATTTGGAAATTTGTACACCCTAAGACCTTGAGGAACTTGTTTTAAATATAGGCACCTTTGTAAATAAAAAAAATTCATAGTCAAGTAATTTAGGTTTAACCGATTTCTTTTTGAGGTAAAAAATTAAACACTTGCAATTTTCTTGCAACTCTTCCACTTCATTGTTGACAAAATAAATATTTGAAGTCCACTCTTGCCAAAAGGATTGTTTGCTGGATCCTTCATCAAGTCCTCAAAAAAACGTTGATCTCTCAAAGAAACCATAGGAATGACAGTAACCTCACTGCCCCAGGAATCAGACCCAGCCAAGGAGGTAGATCTCTGACCCGAATGTAAACAAATTCTGTCTTTCGCCACACCTTTCCCTCTGGCATCTAGCATTGGATAACATCTCACATCTGTTCCATAACTTGTTGTACAGTATCCATAATTCATCAGGCATGGAATAAAAACTGACTTCATTAATGAAATCATCCCTTTGCTGAACTTTTTCACAATCCGTTAATGAGCCACAACAGCTATCTTCATTGGAATCTCCAGTGGAACTTAAGAAACCATGCATCAGACAGTAAAAATGGATAAATTAGAACAGAACAAACTGACTTAAAACAAGGCCAAATAAAAACACCAACCAACAGCCTTGCAGTCATGGCTCCCAGTCCCACTGACTCCAAAAAGGAATGCACACCAAAGGCAAATGGAATAAACTTGTATACTTTTTAATACTCTAGCTTAAAAGCTTCCATTCCACTAAGTAAAAGCACAGGCTCTTCATCAGAAATACAATTAAAAAGTGGTCATCGATTAAAATACTCTTTCCATTCTGATAAAATTCAAAACTGTCCAATAACAATCAAATTAACATCATGCAATCACTATTGTTATCTTAACAAATGTTAACTATTTAATCCTTCTGAAACACATCACAATAAATATCAAATCACAATAAAAATCACAGTAACAGATCATTGTCAAACTACCCTTAATTTCAACAAACATTTAATACTTGCTATTTGTTCCCTGGTTTCCAGCACATTGTTGCATCCATTCTTAAAATTAGTGGCATCAACCTGTTCTAACTCTGAAAAGTGAAAGTACCTAAATTCCTGACATTCTAAACTGTGCTTAGCTCTTAGTCTCTGTTAATAATTTAGGTAAAAGTGTTCTAACCAACAACTGTGAATCCAATGAAAAACATTTGGCTTTTCCAGTGCCTATAACTATTGACAGTGAAGAAGTCAGGAACATCATTAAAACAAACTGGAAGATAGTGTTGGGCAATGTTCAGTTAGCTAAGATTATTGGTGATGTCCCACAGTTTGTTTTTAAAAAAGGCTTCAAATATTAAAAAAACTATTACAAATTGATCTGGTTATAGTTAATAAAACATTAAGCAATAATTTAGGGACTTTTTCGTGGGTCGTGTCATCAATGCAGGTTTATTAGCGATACCAGTAGTGTAAAATTTCCACATTTAGAATTTTACTATTATGGCCAAAGGGAGATACAGTTGCTATAGTGTTAATACAGTATATCTAGCTAAGTGTAGCCCCTGTCCTCATTATTACATTGGGAAAAGTACAAGAGAGCTGAGGTTCAGAATAAGGAAGCATCTAAAAGCAATCCAAACTAAAGACTGTAACTGTGTAAGCACAGTTTAGAATGTCCGGAATTTAGGAAGTTTAATTTTTCGGTGTTAGAGCAAGTTAATGCCACTAGTTTTATGAATAGATGCAACAACATGCTGAAAACCAGGGAACTGAAATGACAAGTTTTACTTAGAGCCGATAAGTGCCCTTTCTCAACGAAAATATCGGTATTACATTTTTGTTGAGATTAAGGGTAGTTTGACAATGATTTTTTTAGTGTGATTTTTATTGTGATGTGTTTCAGAAAGATTAAATAATTAACAGTTATGAATTTTCATCAAATATGAATATACACAGCATAAATAGATTAAAATGAATGGAAAGTATAAAAGATACAAAAAATGTTGTTAGAGAGTAAAAGTGTGTACTGCAATTGTTTTTTTTTGTGATGTCTTAAAATGTTGCCACTTTTTATTTGCATCTGAGTGTAGAAATATCTTTTTATTTTATTTTTTTTTGTTTAAGGGTTTGCCATATTGCTAACACTTAAAGCAGGACCCACAATATTTAGTTAAACTATTTAAGGCTTGATGTTCACCCATAGTCAATTTATGTTTAGGTTTACATTTAACTAAATGGTCAAAATCACTTTCACAAGCTTTCAGAAACACATTAAGTGTAGTTTGTAAAGGGGGGGGGTTGAACCTACTTGGTCTTTTGACAATGCAATCTTCTTTAGTCTAATTAGTATAATTTAAAATGTACTTTAAATTCAATTTATTGAGTAAACAATTTAAGATCCACAATTAAGTCTGTGTATGAATCTCTGTGAGCAGGAATGAAAGTAAAACCTTTTGAGAGGACATTTAACTCATCACCACTAAAACAATATTCACAAAGATTAAAAATAGGACATTTAACTGATATTTTCCTCTCCCCTTTTGCGTCCTCTTTTTTTCATTCTGCTGGATCTGGCATTCATAGGTGATGCCAGAGTGGGCAAATTGTTCCCTGTTTGAAAAGAAAATGGAGGCACAGATAAAACAACAGCACCAGAATTGTCCTTAATGTAATCTTTGTTAGCATTTCTGTTAGAGGCAATACTTTCTTTAAGTCCACCTCTATTACTATTACTGGCAACAAAGGTGTCTAATTGCCAAATGTTGTCCGCCAATACAGTACAGTTACTGACGTCAACATTGTCACAAAAGTACTGGTTGACATGGTCAAAGCCAGAAAAAAACAACTCATTGTACTCTTTTTTATGAATAGGAAACCCTTTATTATTTTTGTAATATGCCAAGGCATCCCTTTCTAGTTTCTTATTTTTTCTGGCTACCACTGTAGCAACATGTCTTTGAATTTTCATGGAGATGCTTTCATAAAGATCTTGAAAAATTGTAAACATCCAATGTTTAATAATAGTCTCATTTAATTTATAGACTTCTTCTTTTAGCTCTTTTAACTTGTTAATATTATGTTTAATAAGCAGCTTATGCATTTCGCCTCTACTATTACTATATAGGTTAACCAGATCTTTATAGATGGCATCAATGTAGTTGATGCCATTTGGAAATTTGTACACCCTAAGACCTTGAGGAACTTGTTTTAAATCTAGGCACCTTTGTAAATAAAAACAATTTCATACTCAAGTAATTTAAGTTTAACCGATTTCTTTTTGAGGTAAAAAATTAGACACTTGCAATTTTCTTGCAACTCTTCCACTTCGTTGTTGACAAAATAAATATTTGAAGTCCACTCTTGCCAAAAGGATTGTTTGCTGGCTCCTTTATCAAGTCCTCAAAAAAACGTTGATCTCTCAAAGAAACCATAGGAATGACAGTAACCTCACTGCCCCAGGAATCAGACCCAGCCAAGGAGGTAGATCTCTGACCCGAATGTAAACAAATTCTGTCTTTCGCCACACCTTTCCCTCTGGCATCTAGCATTGGATAACATCTCACATCTGTTCCATAACTTGTTGTACAGTATCCATAATTCATCAGGCATGGAATAAAAACTGACTTCATTAATGAAATCATCCCTTTGCTGAACTTTTTCACAATCCGTTAATGAGCCACAACAGCTATCTTCATTGGAATCTCCAGTGGAACTTAAGAAACCATGCATCAGACAGTAAAAATGGATAACTTAGAACAGAACAAACTGACTTAAAACAAGGCCAAATAAAAACACCAACCAACAGCCTTGCAGTCATGGCTCCCAGTCCCACTGACTCCAAATAGGAATGCACACCAAAGGCAAATGGAATAAACTTGTATACTTTTTAATACTCTAGCTTAAAAGCTTCCATTCCACTAAGTAAAAGCACAGGCTCTTCATCAGAAATACAATTAAAAAGTGGTCATCGATTAAAATACTCTTTCCATTCTGATAAAATTTAAAACTGTCCAATAACAATCAAATTAACATAATGCGATCACTATTGTTATCTTAACAAACGTTAACTATTTAATCCTTCTGAAACACATCACAATAAATATCAAATCACAATAAAAATCACAGCAACAGATCATTGTCAAACTACCCTTAATTTCAACAAACATTTAATACTTGCTATTTGTTCCCTGGTTTCCAGCACATTGTTGCATCCATTCTTAAAATTAGTGGCATCAACCTGTTCTAACTCTGAAAAGTGAAACTACCTAAATTCCTGACATTCTAAACTGTGCTTAGCTCTTAGTCTCTGTTAATAATTTAGGTAAAAGTGTTCTAACCAACAACTGTGAATCCAATGAAAAACATTTGGCTTTTCCAGTGCCTATAACTACTGACAGTGAAGAAGTGAGGAACATCATTTAAACAAACTGGAAGATTGTGTTGGGCAATGTTCAGTTAGCTAAGATTATCGGTGATGTCCCACAGTTTGTTTTTAAAAAAGGCTTCAAATATTAAAAAAAACTATTACAAATTGATCTGGTTATAGTTAATAAAACATTAAGCAATAATTTAGGGACTTTTTCGTGGGCCGTGTCATCAATGCAGGTTTATTAGCGATACCAGTAGTGTAAAATTTCCACATTTAGAATTTTACTATTATGGCCAAAGGGAGATACAGTTGCTATAGTGTTAATACAGTATATCTAGCTAAGTGTAGCCGCTGTCCTCATTATTACATTGGGAAAAGTACAAGAGAGCTGAGGTTCAGAATAAGGAAGCATTTAAAAGCAATCCAAACTAAAGACTGTAACTGTGTAAGCACAGTTTAGAATGTCCGGAATTTAGGAAGTTTAATTTTTCGGTGTTAGAGCAAGTTAATGCCACTAGTTTTATGAATAGATGCAACAACATGCTGGAAACCAGGGAACTGAAATGACAAGTTTTACTTAGAGCCGCTAAGTGCCCTTTCTCAACGAAAATATCGGTATTAAATTTTTGTTGAGATTAAGGGTAGTTTGACAATGATTTTTTTAGTGTGATTTTTATTGTGATGTGTTTCAGAAAGATTAAATAATTAACAGTTATGAATTTTCATCAAATATGAATATACACAGCATAAATAGATTAAAATGAATGGAAAGTATAAAAGATACAAAAAATGTTGTTAGAGAGTAAAAGTGTGTACTGCAATTGTTTTTTTTTGTGATGTCTTAAAATGTTGCCACTTTTTATTTGCATCTGAGTGTAGAAATATCTTTTTATTTTATTTTTTTTGTTTAAGGGTTTGCCATATTGCTAACACTTAAAGCAGGACCCACAACTAGGGTGGGGTGAAGTGGGCAACTATTTACATGAATGAATGTGTTCATGCATTACTTGCTGGTTCTTTAAAATCAATAAATACAACACCACAGACTTGGAAAAAAGAACAAATTATGATTGCAAAATAAATGGTTGAATCATAAAAAGACACAATTATTAACGACTGAAGAACAGTGGTAGACATTATTTCAACTTCATGCATTGTACATCTACCAGGGTCTATATTAGTCGAAAGAAAACCAGAATGCACAAATCCAATTTAAGCGACACATAATGAGCGAATGTTACAAACATCGAACCACAAAAATAAAAAAGTAACACAAGAAAACTTGTACTAACTGTTTTATGCAGGGAGGCAAGCCCCCCCCTGCACCCCTCACACCCCCGCTACTTAAATATACCAACTCAGAGATCGCACTCCATTGAAATCAAGGGAAGAGTTTCCTATGGCGATTTCCGTTCATTCTTTCGACATTTGCAACATTTGCTCATTTTGTGTCACTCAAAGTGGATTTGCGCATTCAGGTTTTCATTCGAATAATATAGACCCCATCTACCAAACTCAAAAAAACACAAGTTGTAACCCCTTTTTAATTCTAAAGATCATATCCAGTCAAGGGTAATTACTGTGCTACTTCATTCCTCACTGATCAAACCCATTATTGTTTGCAAGTGCTGTATTTTGCAGCCTTAAAGTGCCACCAGAAACAACTTGAAAAGGTACAAAGATTCCTTGCAGAAAAAAAAAAATAGAGGGCTAAAAAACTTGAACTCTCATCATCCTCATAAGCTCTCATTACCTTCTGCTTTGTAAGTCATTTAATGATGGCCATTGTATGGTTTATAAATCACTGTTTGATCCAGTTCTCTTTGAACGTCCATAGTTGGAATGTACACATGTGGGAGTTAACACCAGATTGGGAAGCCTAATATTAAAAAAATAAATACAAAAAAATGACATACGCAACATCAATAAATATCATCTCCCAAATTATGGAATGAGCTAACTCATACTATCAGAAGTTATGACTAAGATGCAGATAAAAAAATCCAGATTGTTTGCATATATTTATACATTTATTTATAAATATATTAATCTGGTGACATTAGCCTAAACTGCTTAAGGTTGACATAAAACAGTCAACAAAAAAGGTCTAAAAAAAGATAATATCAACAGAACTGATATTACACCAGTTAGAGGTATATGACCTTTCCCCATTGTAGTGCGACCTCAGAGCTGGTGTACTTAATTAGTGTACTTAATTAGCAGAGGGTGTAAGTGGTGTGCTTTGTTTTTCAATGTGTTTAGTTTCTCTCAACTTTTTTGGTTTAGATCTTTTTTGTCAACTATTTTCATGCTGACCTTAAGGAGTTTAGATGAATCTACTAGATAAAAAAATGTTTTGTGTGTGTGTGTGTGTGTGTGTGTGTGTGTGTGTGTGTGTGTGTGTGTGTGTGTGTGTGTGTGTGTATAATATACTATATATACGCAGGTCTACTTTAAAAGACTGAAAAAACAAAAGACTGAATCCCAACATAATGAAAACTCAAAATACTGAAGGATTGAATTTGCTTCTTCTCCAATGTTGTGCGATCTTGGAGCTGGTATATATAATTAGCAGGGGGTGTGGGGGGTGCAGCAATCTCCACATGAGGGGTGCAGGGAGGCTTTCCCCCTGCATTAAAAATGTTTTCAGCATTTTGGGATTCAGTCTTTTGTTTTGTCAGTCTTCCAAAGTAGACTCATATATTTTAAAGCTTACAATCTTAAAACCCAGAACATTGAACTCTACAAGTGAGCAGAAGTCCGATTGTTACTTAAAGGCACAGTTCTACAATGAAACACTCCCTACAGCAAATAGCTGTCATCAGTTTTGCACAGGGGGCAACCCCCCTGCACTCCCCATGTGGGGGGGATGCACCCCCACAGCCCCCCTAAATGGTATGTTCCAACTCCAAGATTGCACTACAATGAGAAAAGGGTAAATTTCCTGATCCTCACAGTACAGCGATCTCCAATTCAAACTGGTGATAGTTATTTGCTGTAGGCAGTTTTTCATTGTAGAACGGTACCTTTAAGTGATGATCAGATGTCTGCTCACTTGTAGAGTTTGATATCCCAGGTTTTATGTTGTAAGCTTTCTGTTACGAGTTGTTTCACAGATGTGGTCTCACTGGGCTATTAAAGCAAAAACTTGATTGAGAAAACCACTTTATAAATAGCAAAGCTTTGCTATTTATAAAGTGGTTTTCTCAATCAAGTTTTTGCTTTATTTGCGTTTCCTGCAGTCTGTTGTTTTTTATTGTCTCACTGGGCTATTCCCAGTATCCTTGTACCAGGATTCTTTAACATAGTTATCAAAAAGGTCATTCTAATCTGCCATTTGTGTGGTCCCTCCTATCTGATGATCTTACCAGTGATGACCACACCAGAAGTGTAAAGCTACATACAACATAGATCTAATGATCACAAAGTCAAGTAAACCCCTCCTCCATAATAAGGCCAGGATCCCATGAAGGAGGCACTTACTTCAACCATATTTATTTATTTTTCTTTCTATGAGCTCTCATTTCGTATTAATTAGTAGAAAAAAGGTGATGTTTTCCTCTGCCATCCTGTCACTATTCCTGTTTGTTAACTGGGTATGAGAGCGGATGCAGTTCAGCTAGAACCACATTATAAAAAAGCCAGCATTATTCCTCTCCATAAAGGTGGTAATAATACGGACATTTCTAATTTCTGACCCATTTCTATTCTCTCCCCTCTCTCTAAAACTGGGGAAAAATGTATCCGCAATCAACTTCTAAACCATCTAACAGTAAACCATCTCCTCTCCCCAGCTCAGTATGGATCTAGGCCAGGTCATAGCACTACCACTGCCGTTATTTCCTTTATGGATACAATAAATTAGGCTACAAGTGCTGGTAAACTTGTATTCTCACACTTTCTCGACCTCTCAAAAGATTTTCATACCTCTCAACTGTGCAGATTTTTGCAGAAAGTCCAGATTTTTGCATCATTTTTTTGGTCCATTTTTCATAATTTTTTTTTGTTCTCTGGCAAATCTTTGGCAATTCATTAGAGACTGAAGTCAGAAAATAATGACAGGCATTTGAGTTTCAGACTTCACATCCTTCAGAAAATTATTGCTAATGCAACACCTTTTATTCTATCAACTATCTAAGTTTGTAGGAGCAATATTGAAAATTGCCCCTATTTTTGGGCCTTTTCCCCCCCATTATTTATGGCTTTGTCCAGATTTCTTGCTCTTAGAGGTTGAGATGTAGGCTTTTGCTACTGTCTCACATCCACTACTCCTCAGCAAACTCTACATCCTTGGTATCTTCCCTCAACTCTAAATTGGTTTGCTAGCTATCTAAAAGGCTGGCAACAATCTACTAGATGGCTTAACTCTTTCTCTTCATTTCTGGAGTCTTCCACATGTGTTCCCCAGGGCTCCATTATTTTCTGTATTTTTATAAATGACTTTCACACCACTCTTACCAATGGATCTGTTGTGCAATATGCAGATTATTCAACCATTATTTATTATGCTAAATCAACAACAGAACTTCTGAAAATCACCAGATTGTCTTTAATGCTACCAAAATCTGGTTGACCAACAATCACTTAGCCCTAACCCCTAATAAAACCAAATTTCTATCATTTGCTCCTAAGAAAAAACTCCCTGTTAACAAGTCAGATTTCAGCATTCAGTTTCAAAACAACTCCACTACAGAGGTTGTCTCCCATACTAAATTACTAGGAGTTATTCTTGATAAAAACCTGACATTTGACCTCCACATACACAATAATATTAAGAAAAACAAACTAAAAACTCGGCATCCTCTACAGACAAAATCACTTTCTTAACTACTCTGCTAAGCATACTCTTGCCTCAACCTTTCTCCTACCTTCTCTCCTGTATGGTGCCCCTCTCCTTACCAACATCCCGTCCACCCTAAAAACCAAGCTTGAGTCCTGCTACAACAAGGTTGCCAAGTTTGCTACCAATGCAAAATACTCTTCCCACCACTGCATCTCCCTTCAATCACTTAACTGGCTTGAACTTCCACATTATCTAACCTAAATACAGCTAATCATAGCACACAGAATCATTTACAAACCCTCAGACTGTCCAGCCCTTTCTTCTATATTAACCCACTACCACCCAAACAGACCACTTAGATCTGAAAATCAACTTCTATTGCATGTTGACATACCAAAACTCCAGCTGGCAACATCCTTATTCCTTGTCTATAACCGAGCTGTGGAATTCTCTGTCAGTAGCTATCAGAACCTCCAGTAACATTTCCTCATTCAGAAAATCTCTATGGCAACACCTCTCCACCCTATGGCAATGCAGATGTCTCAGCTCTCATCCATCTATAACGTGACTCCCACACCCTAAGTCATATTCACTTTACTTTACTTCCTCACCTCTTCAAATCCTCCTTCATCACTACTTAATAACATATAATTTATCTATTCTTCCCTTAAAAGCCATCCTGCCCTTCTATCTGTTAGTAAATCAATTCCTCTCTGCCCTGTACTACTGTGTTGGCTTATACTCTTAGAGTAACTTGTAAATATTGTACAGTCATTGTAAATATTTCTACATAGCTGCTCAATCACTATATTATCCCTAGATGTATAATAATATGACTATTTGGTTAGTATGTATCTCCCATTAATCTGTACATATCTTACGCTTATTTGCTTTCTTTTCTGTTTTTGTGCAATACTGTTTGTTTTGCAAATACTGCCTATATCTATTATCCATTTTTTAATTTTATGTACTATTAAACTAACTATCTCTGTGGAGCTTTTCTCACTGGGCCTCCACTGAAAATGGATTCTTTTGGCCCAGTCGACTTTCCTAGTAAACAATTATCAATCAATCAATCAACCAATCAATCAATCAATAAATCAATCAGTCAATCAATAAATAAGTACACTTTGATTACTAATAACAGACATTCTGATACCTTACAAGATATATCCCTCTAATGGTATTGATTCGGAATCTCAAAAGAAAAAACACAGAAGACAGATAGATTGATCACAAAAGGTCAAAACACAGAATGTAAAATACACCTGCTTCTTGCTTTTTAGAAATACTAAAAAAGATAGTAGCTTATTTTATGTGATCATGGAGCAGTGAGTACTGGGATTTTGCCCTTTCGGTACTGTAGTGTGAACACAGAATTTGTATATATATGTTACAGGGGGTGTGAGTGCATAGCCCCCCCCCACATGGAGAGTATTGGGGGAGCTTACTCCTCCTACAGAACATCTGTTTGTAGCTTGTTCGCTATTCTATGTTTTAGCCTTTTATGGTGGATCTTTTGAGTCATCTGTGTTTTTTCATTTGAGATTGTGAATGTATTTCCTGTATACCTACATAATAAGCTTTGATATATTATACAGTTTAATCCATGAGCGCATGCACACAACCAGATACTACTGTTGGTTTTATATGACTATAATGTTCTTAAGAAGGAAATGGAAGCAGATGGTCTGATGAAGTTTTGTATGAAAGTGTTTACCTGAAGTCTTGAATAAATTGATACTTTTCTTACAGCCTTGGTTCTCATATTTTCAGCTTGAACTGTAAGGAAATGGTAGCACCCTGTTTCCCTTATAAACAAGATAGCAAAAAGTTGTGCACATTGAACAAAATGTAGTGCACAAATGACTGGTATTAAGGCAGAATGATGATGTTCATAAGCCAGTGTCAAATTATGATGTAGTTATTAAGGGAAACATCTGGATAAATTGAAATATGTGATTCTGAACCTCAACAAACCACAGTGCAAGGTAGTTCAAGTGGCAACACTCACTTATTGCTCTATTTTAAATATGATCTTATTGTTACATTTGTACCACAGGCTCAACAGGCCCAGCCCAAATATGGCCCTTCTGTAGATTGGTGGTCCCTGGGGATCGTTATGTTTCAGATGATGACTGGAAGGCGCCCCTTAACCAGAAAGGCTAAGCAAGAGCTGTATTTGTCTTTCTTTCTAAGTGATGATGATGATGTTTCATATCCAGACTACATCAGCGAGGAAGCTGTGAACATCTTAAAAGCGGTAGGTCTGCTATACTCCACTATCCATATATTTTCCAATGCCAACTGGAGCAACCAAGAGTAACTAAAATGGGAGTTTAGCAATAGTTTGGAATGCAGCATCATAAGAACAGGATGACAGACAAATGAAATTTTTGAGAAATGTTTAACTCATCCACACCTACAATGTAGATCTTGCTGCTTAATACTTCATACCTGCAGAGCCTGCTGTCTGAGCTATGCTGTATCATTCAAGCCAATAGTGTTTGAAATACAGACCATGACTTTTGTGTTAATGTAGCTTTATCATTGTACTGAATTTGTGACATTCTGTGTCAGAATTAAGCTGGTTAAAACTGGGAAGATTATTTTAATTTAACAAGTAAAAGCTGCTTTACATTTTCATATTGAAAGAGTTTTCACCCTTTTAAACTGTCTTCTGATTCTGTGCTCAATTCTTGTCCAGCCTACCATCAGGTAGGAATGTGACACCTAATTAACTGACTGTTGAAAGTTTGTGCACAGTAATGTATTAGCATGAAAACTGAGGAAGAGTGCTTCAATTTAAGAACTTAAAACCACTTAGCTGCAACAGTTTTGCAGATGAATGAATCATGTTACAATTAAAAGACTTATGCTTCTATAGACCCCTTCCTGTAACAGTACTTATAACTAAGCAAACGAACCAAGAGCGATTCAATGTTCTTTGTCACTGATTGTGATGGAAAAATTCACCAAGCAAAAATACTTTTCGGACTGAACAGATCCAAAGTTTGCTGTCTTCCAAGATCTAAGAAGAGTTCACCAAGGTTTATTATTTTTGTGTATTTTTATCTAAGTGTAACTTCAGTTTTACCTTTGTGCCATAAGGAATCTCTTTTGTAGAAAGCTATAGCCAATTTTGGCTGGAGGTGTGGTCAGATTACTTCTTTGTGATGTCTATTTTAAAAGAAAGGACTGTAAAATAGGTGCCGACTCTCATGCAGCAGTTCACTATGACCCCTGCTTGTCAATGCAACCTAATAAGAGCATGATTACTTAACCAGAAGAGGCATAATCTTTATGGAAATATCTATATATCTATATATCTACATATTGGGTCTATATCACATAATCGAATCACAATTAAGTGAATGCCTCTCCCTCAAACACCTATTTAGCGAACATGCTATTCACTGAAATAGCTTTTCAGCAAAATGTTGCCTAGGGTAAACTGATGGTAGCCCACCCTACCATCTGTAAACAAAACCATAAAACTTAGCATCTACACAGGTGGGGCCATATGCCCCAACACCCACCAATGTGGGGGACTGTGCCCCCACACACCCCCTAACTTAATATACCAACTCTGAAATTGCACTACAGTGGGGAAAAGGGCAAATTCCAGATGGTGGACAACCATCGGTTTGTCCTAAGAAACTTTTCGCTGAGAACTTAGTTTGATGGATAGTATGAAGAGGGTTGGGGTTGGCAGGATGGCCTAAATTAAGGTGTGTTTGCTTCACAAATACAAGGTGGGGTTTGAGGTCTCAAGAGGATAACTGGCTAGGCTTAAAATGGCTCCCAAGGGCAGTTAGCTTACTACTAATCTATGAACCTATGTTAGCTGAATAGGTGTTCACAGAAGAGGTGTTTGCGTAATTGTGATTAATGATGTGATGTAGACCTATATATATATATATATATATATACACACACACACACCACACACACACACACACACACACACACACACACACACACACACACACACACACACACACACACACACACATACATTTATCCATTATCTTAACAAATTCAGTTCATAAACAAAACTGGAAAGTGCATTCTGTTTACCCTTGTTTCCTTGTGGTCAGCAAGTAACGTAATTTAATTATTTTGGTAAGTAGAAGTGTGTACAGGTTTACTGACCACTGCTTACAGCAGTAAACTCTTCTGCATGTATTTCACTTCTGAAGGATAAAGAGTCTCCTTCTAATGTTACTATCTGAAATGTACCCCCTTGGGATCTTCATGTCATGTACCCTCCTTCTCTTGCAAGATACTTCATCAGGTTTGTATTATTTAATCTGGTAAACCCATCAAGCAAAAAAAATTTTTTTTGGTGGGGGGAGGGGGCAGATCCAGTAGCTCTATATATCAGTTCAGTGTTTTTGATCTTGTATGTGTATCAACAAGTGAAACTTTGCTTGGTCTCAGCTGGTGTGCTGCCCTCTTAGTTCTTAAATAAGCTTTACAAAGAATGACACTACACATGCGGGGCTGTTCCAAGTACAAAACATAGCTCTGGAGAGTGCTTCCAAAATCTGTGAAATGGTTATTCCTGGCTGAGTCACTTAAGGAAATGCCAGTTCTGAACCTCTCTCAATGATATTCTGGATATGCTTGCATATTTGTTAACCAGAGTTGATCTAAGTGACCCTTTTTCAGGCTCAGATTAGGAGCACCATTTGGTTAACTGATTTTCTCAAAATGCACGTAATAGGCAAATGGAGGATGAGAGAAAACAGAATATCAGAGCCATAATACTCTGCATTAACTGCACATGTGGATCGTGAAACATGTAGTACATGTCAAAGACTATGTATGGTTATTTTATAAGGAGGATTTATGCAAAAATGACTAGGCATGGGGAAAGGTGATAGTTTTTAAATTAAATGGCATATTCCAGTTAGGAATCTAATCAGTTTCCCCAAGTCCTGTGATCTTTCATGGAGCAGTTCTGCAGTGTGATAAAGTTCATTACATATTTATAGCATATCAGTCAGGAGTTTGTAAATCAAAAACAAAAAGAAAGAATACAATGGTGCAATCTGAATAATAGTAGCATATATGAAGACAAAACATATTTTTCACTCCTGGGGTTGTAAAGTCAAGCTGCCAAGGATAGGATCTGAGGATATAGCTATTAAAAGGCTGATGGCACAGATTCAGGTATCAAAGAGTGGTAAGGAAAAGACTTGAACAGATGCTCGAAGACCCAATCTCCTCAGCTTACACCACCTTGCCACATCTGTTAATTAGTGTGACAGTAATGAGCTATGCTACTAGTGAAAAAGAGCATAGAACTGACCTATGACCTATGAACATAACTGCACACAGTAGTATGAGAATGAGCAATGATTTGTTTGTGAGGGCTATGACTGGGGTGGTACCAGGTGAATGAACAAGCTCTGCAATTCCTGCAGTACAGCTGTACTGCAATTCCTGCAGTACAGCTGTCTGATAGTAGGACAGGCTGCTGTGATTAGAAGTTTAGAAGTGTGGATTTCAGACTGCGCATCCTTTTTCTGTTATCTGCTCATGGGACAAATGGTGTTCCTTTAAGACAGTAGCAGCAAAATACCCAGGAATAAAATGTGTTATCTATTATCAAACCAGTCTGTGAATCAAGAAGCAAAATTGCTAACGGCCAAGGTGGAGACATCCATGATAGTTTGCGCAACACAGTTAGTCCTGGGATGGAAAACCTGCAGAAGTAACCAAAAGTTTTTAATATTGTATACCATTTATATTTAACTGAAACAAACACCATACGTGGCTATATATCATCCGGTGATAGGCTAGACATCTGTGGGGGGAAAGACAGAATTAAAAAGGACATGCCTTTCTACAATGGCTTACATAAATGTGAGTAGAGCTTATATCAGGCTGCCTCCAGGCTACCTTTAGTGTATATTCCACATGGCTATTGAAACATGAGGACTGAGGTAATGGGACTCAGCAACGGCAATTTATATTCTCAAAAAGAAGGCAAGAAATGGGGTAATGAAGAGGCTGTAACAATGATAGGTATAGCTCTGCATAAGAATTTCATTTTTATCCTCACAGTTTACAACATCAGCTGAATACTGTGATTTCTGTCTTTTTCCATAGTTGTTAACAAAGGACCCTGAAAAACGCCTAGGTTGTGTAAAGTCACAAGGAGGGGAAAACTCCATTAAGCGAGATCCATTTTTTAAAGAACTTAACTGGAATCGGCTAGAAGAAAGGAAGATAACACCTCCATTCAAACCAAACATTGTAAGTATAGCCTAAGCATTAAAAGATGGATGCAAGTGTGTAATAAGTGTTAAATAAGTGTTCACTGCCACGGAATAAGTTACTTAACAAAATATTTTCAGTGAAACAGCCCAGACTGAAGGAATCCTAATGTTTATGTCCATAATTCCAAGCAGTTACTGCATCTGGAATTTGACTATGGTACCAACTTGTGCAATGGCCAGTTATGGAGCAGATGACAGACTATTCATTTGTTAGAGATGCAAAAATTAACTGTTATAAATTCTGGGCAGATATATGCAGAACTACAACAAGAAAAAAGATTTAGATACTTAGATTTTAGCGTTCGAAAGACATGTGTGAATGGGCGTGCCCTTCTTGAAGGTTGGGCGTCGAGCTGGCACCTCGGCACCATAAAAACCTACTGCCAATCATTAGTGGACCAGAGTTCCGCTGTGGCGACCCCTAACCGGGAAAAGCCGAAAGAAAAATAACAACTAGATTTTAGATTTTCTAGACTGCATGAAACTGCTCTGTAGCAGTCGTGTAAATATTAATCAGAGTTGTACTTGAAGCATGTTTGCACACTAGGCTGCTAACAAGAAAACATAAGATGCCTATACTTTTGTAACTTAAGTCACTGAAAAAACTCTTCATGGTTCCAACAAATGCTTCATCACAAAAGGGGGGCCTTTCTCATGAATTTTGCTGGTCTGCCCATTGTTGAAGAAAGGGAAGAATTCTTTGGTCGGTGCTGTGACTCCCAATAAGTGATGGACAGGAAGGAGTACAGCACTTACTATAATAGATTATGGACTCACCAGCAGATATCTATGGGACACAGTGTTTTGCATCATGGCACATCCTGGGTATAAGACTCAGGACTGGGCATAATGTATAAACAAAAACGATATCCTTGGAAGCAGTACAACACTGCACAGGGTTGCCTCAGTCTTCACTCTTACCTCATACAGGAGATCAGGTCCACAGAAGCAAAGATCTGAGGAGAGGCATCAGGAGCTGTGCTGTGTGTGCATGTTATGAGGTGGGGGGGGGGCAAAACAAATTAAATAACTATTTATAGAGAATAAAATAATCTGACGTGCCCTTAACCATTTACAGTTACTGTGCTTGTGCATTTTTCCAGTCTTCATGTACTCAACTGTTTTCTGGTGGAATTACTAGAATGCATACTTGGACAATGAAATCCAACTTGCGCCAGACAATTTGTGGTAAAAATACAGGCAACTTTCCTTTAAAATTAGTGTGAGATTAGAACATTCATATATTAAATGGAAAAATCAGATAACTTCTAGAAATCACTGAATAATCTATAAATAAACCTGCTTCCAAACCACTGCACAACTTACCACACACAGTCTCACACAGGCTGACATTTTTTTTTTTCAAATTACAAGCACTGAGACTTAACATAATCTAGAAGACACTTGGTAAAACAGCATTCTGGCTGAGTGTCATCTTATCTGTATGACTTTGTGAATGGGCTTAGAATTGAGGACTGCTAGTCTGAATGTAAACACTAGCATACCTCTCAACCTCTTAGAGCAATATATCTGGACAAAGCAATAAGAAAAAAAATGGGACAAAGGTCCAAAAATAGGGACAATTTTTAAATATTGCTCTTACAAACTTAGAAAGTTGATAGGATAACAGGTTTTGCACTAGCACAAATTTTCTGAATGGTATAAAGTCTGAAACTCAAATGTCTGTTATTATTTTCTAACTTTGGTCTTTAATGATTTCCCACTAATTTGCCAGAAAAACAGAATTATATGAAAATGGACTAAAAATATGAGGCAAAAATTTGGACATTCTGCGAAAATCTGCACAGTTGAGAGGTGTAAGACTCTCATTCACTGAATGCACCATTCAAGAAGCTGTACATCAACGTAGCATAGTTATGCTGGGCTGAAGCTGTAAAGTCAAAAACAGGCTTCTCAGCCAGTCCAAGAAGTCCTGGGGAAATGTCTGACTCACCCCCACTGGTGGTTCTTTCCAGTATCCTGCTTTCACTAAATACTCAAGTAAAGCTTGAACCAATGTACTAGACAATCAATGCTATTATTCTTCAGTCAAGTGCAAAACCTGGACAAATAATGACAAAAGTTTAGAGAGCTTTATCTGAAATCAAAATGAGATACAAATAAACAGAGCTTCAGGGTCAGATATTGATATGGTGACAAACTGAATTGTCAAAAAATATGTTTGTGTTAAAAAATGAACTAATAAAATGCTATAAAATAACAGTTTATTTGCAAGTCTACACATAATTAGAGACAGAGCACAGGACTAATGCATTTTGTTTATTCTGTTTAGGAAATCAGCTGCAGCTGGGAAGAGATGAAGTTGTCAAAAGCATGCTTCATCGAGAAGTGCTATAAAAATGCATTTCCCGACTTCTCATATTGCTGCTCAGATTACAAACAGCATCGGAGTAAGAATGCGTCACAGTCGCCTGTTGCTGTTGCCGTTCCTCTGGGTGTGAGCCCATATTCAGATTTTTATGCATGTATTCTTTTTATTTGCATTTTTGTAATTTTCTGGGCTATTCTGAAAGTACTTCAAGCAATGAGCTCGGTTCTGTTCTGATGCCACCAGCTACCCGACACAGTTGCATGCAGAATAACTGAACTTTCAAATTTAAAAATGAACTACATAAATGGAAGTGTGCAAAATAAAGCCTATGAATGGAAATAAGTAAGAGTGAAACTTTTTCTTCAACTTTATAAAGGTCTTTTAGACCAAAACACCATTAACATCTTATCAGATTAAAAGACAGCAAAATAGTCACTGGTTCCTAAACTAGTATGTGTAAATAAGTAATATTTGTAAAAAAAAAAACAACATTAACAAATCATTACACTACCAAAAGCCATATCTGAAGAAATGAAGCATAAAACGTGAAAAACAATAAAACTTAAAGTGCAGATGCCAGGGACCACACATTATAGAAGATACCACTTAGTAATAAACAAAGGGAGAAAACACCCCATGAAAGCTCTGTGGCTACAGGCTTGAAAAACAGTGTTGCAAAGCAGACACAATCTGCAGTCTGTGCTGTGACATGCAGGGATAAAGCCTTGATTAAGCCGCAGGTGACTTGAGTTGGATTAGCTGCTCAGGTGTGTGTGGTACTGGCAGTAGAGAATAAGCAAGCTCATCCTGGCAGATGAATAATAAAGGGTGCATGCACAGGTAGCAACATGCACAGGTAACAACATTGCATAGGTAACACAACATGCACAGGTAACACAACACAGTGCAATTTCCTTGGCAGAGACTGAGGAAAAAACTGTGAAGTGCATCCTGAGGGTGGGCAGAGTGGCCTGCTGATGTCAGTTCCTTATGGAAGTGAGGAGTGGATCAGAATGGTCTGCCCATTGCATGCCCGACCCACAGGGTATCACTAGGGTATTACAGGGTGGAGATAAAGGTAAGTAAAACACTCTTGCAAGCAATATGATGCAGACCTGGGACATTTTGATCTCCCCTCTGGTCCCAACCTTTATAGGAGTTAGTTCAGAGAGTACATGAAGGGGTAAGTATATTTAGCAATCAAGGAAAGGCACCAAAGTCAGCTGTGTGGACAAAAAGAAAAAAAAAACACAATCTGTATGTTATGTGGAGTTCATAACTTTGCAAAACTTGTTAAAAGAACAGATGCAAAATGTGCATCTATTATAAACAAAGGAACAGAATAAAGCCAAATGTTCATGCGTACAGCTGAAATATGTATTTTAAATATGGCACGAATGGTAAGTAGTAACAAGGATGCTCACTGGTTAGAAAATGATGATTAAAGGCAAAAGTGTTGCACTGACTGCTGATACTATTGCAGAATACAATATACTGCCTGTAGAGAATCTCATAAAGTGTAAAATAAGGGACTCACAACATTTTCCCTGAGACAAAAGGTATGTTGCATCATTCACTGCAAACTAGGCCATTTACAAAAGTACTGCAGGACTGTTTATCATCCAAACAAAAGTTGTTTTTTTCCAAGTTAACTGTTCTGCCATGTTTGCTAAAGTATATATTTTTTGCAACTGTTTCTTGCTAATGCAATATGTACAATGCAACCATTTCTGTTGATGCAAAGAATATTCATATATAAAGGAATGAGTTTACAACAATACAATAAACTATGTGCTGTAATTAATGCACTTTTAGGAAAAGCATATTTTGGTTAAAAATCATACTGTACAAGAAGACTGTATCTGCCTTTTCTCAGGACTATCCTATTGGCAATAAGATGCAATTAACATGCAAGAATGCACTTACATGTATAATAATGCCATGGTGGCACTACTGATCTTAGAAAATACACCATTGTTTTTTAATGAAATGATGAATTGCGCATTGCACATTGTTTATTTATATTTTTAAAGATCTGACATAAAATAATCCTTTTGTCTGTTAATATTGAGCTAAGCTTTATTTAAAAGTGTTACAGTTTTTTAGCCTTTTCTTGCACAAGTATGTGTGTGTGTGTGTGTGTGTGTGTGTGTGTGTGTGTGTGTGTGTATGTGTGGAAATATACATATATGTGTATCTACATGTGTGTGTGAGTGTGTGTGTGCATGTGTAATTAGTAATTATTTATTTATTTTGTTGTCAGACTGACAGCAAAATAAATAAAATAAATGCATTCCTTGAATGTGAATAAGGAATGTGGTACACATCTGGTACGGCTGTCTCTGCCCGTCCATAGATTACAGCTGCAGTGGCTAGGCTTTTCAGCCATATTGCACTACGGCAAAGTGCTGCTGCAGCCTTTTGGTTTTGGCGATGTAGCTCGCAGGGAAATGTCCTGCGAGCTACACGCTGGAAACCATAGTACAGTATGCATATTGGGTTAGGTGTAATTTAAATGTGCAAAAATCCAATATTCCCTTTGTATAAGTCTAGAAATGCAAAGAAAGCAGGCTTCACAGTTTACATAAAGCTTACAAAAATCAGTGAAAATAACCTTCAATAAAGAATGCTGATAAGAACAGAATGTATTGTACATTTGAATACAAACACATTTTGTTTGTATGCTACATGGCTTGGAAACCAATACTAAAAAGGTGTGTAGAAAAGAGTTTTGTATTATTAAGAAATACTTCAGATGCAGTTAGTTAAGTTAGTTTGTTTGGACTGGCATACTGGAAAGATCAAATATCCAGCATATGAGTTAGTTCACATGGACTGAAAGTCTTTGCAGTACAGATACTCAAGTCTAAGTACAGAAGTTAGGTCAAATATCCAACATTTCAGAATATTAATGATACTATTCAGGAGATATGACTGTTTCAGGTGATATTATTCAGGAGAATCAGAATATAGGTGTAGAAACTTTGGATATATTTATCAGCCCTGCTATATTTATCAGCAATGTTACTATTATCCAGCATTCCAGAATATTATGTTATTTGGATATTGATGACATCTGTCTTCCCTGTACATAATAAAGCATTTTAACTGAACTACAGTTTGCAGAGTTTACTGTAAAAGGAACAAGAAGACTTGGCACATAAAGGAAAGACTGGCACCTGTTAAGCACAAGTTATGGTAATTAACAGATAAAACATTCATTCCAATCTCATTTGAGTTACTTCCAGCTCATTCCAGTATCATCCAGTATTATCAATTCTTACAATGGTGAGACAATCTCAATGGGGGAAAACAGTTAAAGTAAGTCCCAAAACCCCTTAGCAACCTTATCAGCAATCAGACTACATGCATTGTACAAAACAAATTACAGAGTACCAGTATTCATTCAAAACACTTCTTCAGAAAAAGCCTCAAAGAATTTCAACAGAGCAGCAGAACTTCAGAAAAACTAAAAATGACTTCAGACTCTTCAAAATAGCAGTGTTCAAAGACATTATCCAGTTAACAGCAATGTACTTCACCATCTCCATAGACTTTCAAATTTCTAATGTGATGTCACACAGCCAAGACACAAAAAACAACTGCGAGATGTCAAAACACATTCTTCAAGCAACTTCAAATCATAAAGTTATGTAAGGATTCAATTTTCTTACAGTAAATTTCAGAAAAGTTTGAATGCATCAGTAAAGGTAAATTGTATAAATATGTCAAACAATACCTCTATAGTCAAGACACCAGTTAATACATGCTTAAAAGTTAAAAATTTGGGTAAACTCTAAAAAACTGTGTTCCAGAAAAGTTCATTTAAATTTCAGATTTATTAGTTCAGAAATGTTAAACCTTTCTAGACACAAAAGGGTTATATCACAGAACCACAATGCAACAGGCACACTGTCTTATGATTTGCCAAATGAGTCAGCTTCTATCATTTTGGTTTCAGACTTAAATAATGCTAATTCTTGTTTACAGTCTTCAGAAATCAGTGTAAATGCTACCGCACATGTAATTCAAAATACAGATTTAAGTCGCAGTTTTGTAGATACAGCTGTAGACACAGTTAATGTGCATAACATGCAGGCAATGTCTCAAGTTCACGTTACAGATGCTCAGAATGTAATAATTTCCAGTTTCTTGTTTTCAGAAACCAGTGCAAATATTGCACTGAGAAGGATAAGTGGGATCAAAGTGCAGATATAGATCAGTTTAATAAAGTGAACACCACCATAAATGGTATTTCTTCAGGGCAAAATTAAGAAGTAATGCATACCTTATCTCAAGTCAATGTTATTAGTAGTGTTTCAGGGCAAAAAAAAAACAAAGCAAAAAAACACATACCATAGCTCAAGTCAGTGTTATTGCTAGGTCTATAAAAATGGATTTTCAGCTTATCTATAAAGGGTGTGTCAGTCTAACACCAAAACAAATTATTTATGTCAGTATTTATAGTTGAAAGAAATGACAATATTTCATTGTTTACAGAAAAGAAATTATGAAATAAGAGAGCATGAATGCAACTATGTCAGGATTTAAAGGGCTAAAGATTCCAGCAATGAAGAGTTTTAAGTGTAGCAGCTCAAGATTTTATGGAAAAATAAAATGCTACAGAATCTACAGTAGTGCACACAGATGACACTTATAAGAATTTGTATGCAATAAATTCTGCAAATTTGCTTGATGTACTACATGGTGCATAAACGGGAAAGAGAGAGAGAGAGAGGGAAAGAAATTGTGGAATTGTACAGAATTTGAAGAATTAGTTACAACAGGAACCCACAGATATATGGGTTAAAGATAAAATAAATAAATTCCATTTCAGAGCAGGGAGTCAGGCTACCACATTTTCAGAAACATCTTTTTTCTCAGAAAGACATATTGGGAGTGTCCAGTGAGAAAAAAAGGTAACAGTATGCATTTACCATTCTGGAAATATATGTTGCATAGGTTATACCAAAAATGACAGTCAAGTTATTTTGCAGAATAGATCTGGCAAGTTAGTTTTTTGTGTTATTAGTTTGTTTAGCAAACATTGTTAAGATCTTTACATTATGGTAGTAAAGTGTTGCAATGCATAAATAATATCTTGATACAGACAAAGACAGAAAAGCATTCACAGATATTAAATGATATTTTGCTAGTTTACAGAATGTAAAATTTAAAGTCAATGTTACATTTAAAAAGTGACAGTACAGTCAAAAGTTCAGATCCCATGCAAGAAAGAGTGCATCATAAATATATTATGTATCATTGAAGCAACAGGTTCATACTATATAAAAAAATTCACATACTTGTATAAAGGACAGAAAAGTAAGGTTCCAGAATCAAATCAATTCAACTCTAGTAATAAATATGCAGAAATTGTAGGTTACTAAGCACATCAGATTATAGGCCAGCTCAGTGAGCCCCATTAAAGGCAGTACTGCCATAAAACAGTATGGTAAAGATAAGTTTTATATTCTTATAGACAGTTTATGCAGTTGCAGTTCTTACTATTTATCCAAGGAAATTATAGACAGCAATGATAAATTCTTGCAGCATTCAGTAGTACTGAAAAATTTAAATGAATCAGATAAAAATACAGCTATGATAAGGCAGTGGATAGAGACACATAGAAGAGTAAATTGTGACCTCAGGGTCACAGAGTAAATGGAAAAAGTTCAACATTTAAGATTAATTTTATAGTGGTGCAGAAATGCACAGTGACAGATTACTATGCAGAAAAATGTAAATAAAGTCAGGGGAACAAGCAATGCTATCAGTTTATAATTGTTAAAGCAGCAAATATTATTTTAAGGACCTGATACTGCCATTTTATGCTTTGCAGATATTGATAAGTAATTTCTAGATTGATTTTTCAGTTTAATTTTAAATATAGTCAAAACTTTAGCCACATAGCTGTGCACAAGAGATGGAGAGGAAAGGTTTAAAAGGCCTAACCATAAAAGGGACACAGAAAAGGGTATTTGGACATTGGAACAGGCCTTAAACTACCTCAACAATAACTGGGACAATGCAGAGTAAGGTCTAAACTTGGCAAGAGTTGTGGTGTACAACAATACTGTCTACAAAAAATGTGTTTCAGTTATTTCTTTCATGTTTGTTTAAATGTGTTTCATTTATATAAAGCATGTGAGTTAAACAAGTATGTACATGTTCTCCTGTTTTCAGACAGTTGTATAACAGTACTAGTTTCAGTTTATGTTTTTATCTATGTTCAGACAATATTGACAGAAAAAAGTACTAATAGTTTAGTTTCCAGAATATAACATTTATCAGATTTCAGTTATGCTTTTATCTGTGTTCAAATTATGCTTACAAAAAAGGTACTTCTTTACTAATAGTTTAGTTTCCAGAATATAACATTAACAGATTTCAGTTTATGTTTTTATCTATATAGAGGCAACGCTGGCAAAAAGGGGTATTCCTTCAGTTTAATTCAGTTAGTTTTGAGATTATAACATTTATACACAGCTATTTTAGATGCCCAGTATAAATATGTATCACTGTAATATAAATTTCAGTCAAGATTCAGAATATAACAGTCATACTCAGTTATATGTTCAGTATAGTACATTGCAGTCAAATTTCAGAACATAACATTAATTCTCTGTTATACATTTCTAACAACATTACTTCACAATATTCAGACAGTTTTAAGGGTAAAATGACATAATTATTTGTAACAGGCTTATTACATCATACATTTCTAACAGCATTTCTACATCATCCTTCACATTATTCAGTCATTAGTTTTAACTGTAAAGTGACAGAATCATGTGTAACAGGCTTATTACACCATACATTTTAACAGCATTACTACATCATCATTCACAGTATTCAGTTATTATTAAGGATAAAGTGACAGAATTATTTATAACAGACTTATTGAGATAAGTTATCTAAGGAATAAGTAATAATAGTTATTTAAAATACTCAAGGCATAACAGACTAGGCTTAATTTACTAATGAATTTACAGATTACAGTGTACTTTACATAACTGTATATTAGAAAGTTAAAAAGAATACTGACAGAGTATGCAAAAGTATAGATCTGAAAAATAGAAAGCATAGGTTTTAGTAAAGGTGTGTCTACTATTACAGTACATAAATATATACAGGATATTTCAGACACACATTTAAAAGGCAGACATCTATTACAGCACATGGAAATTAAAACGGGTCAATAGACAGGATTATTAGGAACAAATCTAGCTGAATATTTACAGACACAAGTTAATACAGTATATGGTAATTATAATTAAATCATAAAGTTAACAGACTTCAAACCAAACAGACCATACATGCTCAATTGACATCTAGTGGTCAAAACTAAAATTGCACATTTATTTACCAGATGAAACTAATTATTTTATGTTGTTCTAGTGATCATTACAGTAGCTTTCACAGACTATATTAATACATTTATAAAGTAATTACAAAAGTAAATCCAATTTCCGCAATTTTAAAGAAAAGTGTTATAGAATAAATCTTACCTAAATACAGTTAGTAAAACAGGCCTTGCATAGGCATAAAAAATGTAAAGTTAGGCCTGTGTCGTCATTTTATATTTTATATTGTAAAGTAACTACAGAATTAAGATAACTGTGTGTGTGTGTGTGTGTGTGTGTGTGTGTGTGTGTGTGTGTGTGTGTGTGTGTGTGTGTGTTCAGGTGTCATCAGTAGAAGTTGTTAGGTTAGGTGTCATTTAAATATACAAAAATACAGTATTCTCTTTGCATAAGTCTAGAAATGCAGCCATATTAAACCAGAATTCACAGTTTACATACTGTTTCAATAAATCAGTGAAAATAACCTTAAGTCAATAATACTGATAAGAACACATGTGCTGTATATTTGAGTACAAACACATTTTGTTTGTATGCTACAAGGCTTGGAAACCATGGCTAAAAACGTGTAGAACAAGGTTTGGTATTATCAGGAAATACTTCAGATACAGTTAGTTAAGTTAGTTTGTTTAGACTGACATACAGAAAAGATCAAATATCCAGCATTCCAGAATATGAGATAATTCATTTGGACTAAAAGTCTTTGCAGTACAGACATTCGAGTCTGAGTACAGAAGTCAGGTCAAATATCCAGCATTACAGAATATGAGTTAGTTTATTTGGACTGATATGGAGAAAGTCTTTGCAGTACAGACACTCAAGTCTGAGTACAGAAATCAGGTCAAATATCCAGCATTTCATAATATTAATGATAGTATTTAGGAAAAGAGATTGTTTCAGGTAATATTATTCAGGAGAATCAAAATATGTGCATAGAACCTTTGGATATTGTGATGACATGCCCCTCTTTACCCTGGGCCAGTAATCAAGGAGTCCTGATCCTCACCACTGACACTGGTGAGAGACAATCACTAAAAACAGGAATGGATTTACACAGTATTTCAAATGCAGATCTCTGCTTCCAACACAATCTCCCTCAAGAGCACACAGGGAACCTGTTCCACTGGGACTGGACTATCTGTCTCTCTAGATCCCAAATAAGACCCACCTTGTAGCTCTGGGTCTCAATTCCAAGTACCTGGCACACAAACTTGAATATCTGATTTTTCTCACATACACACACACACACACACACACACACACACACACACACACACACACACACACACACACACACACACACACACACAAACGTGCGAGCGCATATGCACATACATACACACCTTGGAAAGGCTGACACAAATTCACCAGCTGTGCCCCCTCTAGATTACAGGGAGCTGCCACCAGCCAAATACTCTAAGGCTCTTACAAGAGGTAACCAATTATACTGTGAAACATTAATACTGATATGAATGGTAGAGTGGGAGCAAAGCAGTAAGGCTTTTTGGAGTGGCCACAGTGACACTGAAATAAGCACAAGTACTTTCAAGATATTAAAAGTATTCACTAAAAGACCAGCCACAATGAAAAGGTATAAAATATTTAATAGTGGATAATAAAAATAGAAAACAGGAAAACACTTAATATTTAGTTACAATAAGCATCAGAGTTCTCAGTCACAGGAAATATAAAATAACACAGCTGGATAGAAACTCACATGCAGAAACAGAAATAATACTAAACTAATTTCACGCTACTTTTCATAACTAAATTAAAGAGAAACCGTCCCTAGTTAACTACTTAATATCACAAAGCAAGATGTACTGCTGAGATGCTCACTTCTACAAGGCAAGATGAGATACTCCACACACTGAACTGTACAACTAACAAGTACTGAACACCTGAACTGTGATAACTGGCATAGATCTTTTATGTATCAGATTCCAAAGAAGAACAAAAACAAACTGCTGCTGCCAGAGTTCCATTCTTCAGCTGGTTATAGAACTACATCACATCTAGTCACCTGACTCTGGCACAGTTCACATTCAGAATTCTGTTAAGATTCTGTTGCAGCATTTTTTTAACATAAGCAACTTTTACAAATACATTTTCAACACAAGCATCTGTACAAATTAATGTGACTGTCAAATTGTATAAGATTATTTACAAAACTATGCCACACATTCACTGTCTTACTTCTTCTGGTACACATGGCAATACCTCACTACGTCACCCCCCCCCCCCTTGAAGAATTCAGCTAGTTTTTCAAGTGACTCTGGAAAAATGTTGCTTGAGAGAAATGGGCCTGTTTGGGAACACATTAACCTATACCCTGTCTTGAGAATCCATCTGCACTGACATTGCTGTAATCTGGACTGGCTAATACAGAGGGTCCTCCTAAAGCCCCTTTAAACTTTTGGAATGCCTGCTCATAGGCTTTTGTCCACACTACCTTATCTGGCCTGTTTTTCCTGTCAGGTCTGTGAAGGGAGCAGCTATTCTACTATAATTGGGAATGAACTTTCTATAGTACCTCATTGTCCCTAAGAATGTCCTCACTTGCTTTTTGGTAACAGGTTCAAGTCACACCTGACTAGCTTCCACTTTGGGAGGTTCTGGCCTGATCTTACCACTCCCCACTCTATGTCCCAGGTAGGAGACCTCTGCCATACCCACCTGACACTTATTGGTCTTAGTGGTCAACCCTGCCCTTTGCAGTCTGTCCAGGACCTCCCTGACATGCTGAATGTTCATTATGTTAGCAGTACAGTTTGAGCCCCTGCCTTCTGTGTAGCAGGTTTACCATGTAATTAATGATACTGACACTCCTTACCACTCTGAAGGGTCCCTCCCAAGTTGTCTGCAGCTTATTGTAGCTGACAGAAATAATCACCATAACCTGTTATTCCATAGCATACTCTTGGGCTCGAGCATTCCTATCATACCAGACCTTTTTCTGCTGTTGGACTCCTGCCAGGTTATCCTGGGCCAAGTCCATGAGCTCCCTTGTCCTGAGGTTTAGGAAATATGCCATAACAGACTCCGTGTGGGATTTACACTCACCGTCCCACTCATCATGAATCAAATCTAAAGGCCCTCTTCACCCTGTGCCCATACAGCAATTCAAAGAGTGAATATCCTGTACATTACTGGGGTACCTCTATGTATGCAAATGGCAAATGGAGCAAATATTTGCCCCACTCTCTCCTAAACTAGTCCACAAATGCCTGTAGCAGGGTGTTTAGTGTAGAGTTTAACCTCTCCACAAGACCATTAGTCTGGGGGTGGTAGGGGATGGTCTTTAGGTGCTTCATCCTACAATGCTTCCACAGACAATCAGCAGGTCTGACATAAAATGGCACCCCTGTCAATCAATATTTCTCTTCAGAAACCTACCCTGCTGGAAATCTGTAACAAAGCATTTGCCATCTTCTCTGCCTCAATGGAGTACAGAGCAACTGCCTCAGGGTACCTAGTACTGTAGTCTACTAACAGCAGGTTATACCTCTTCCCTGTGGAATTTGCAGTACTCAGGGGCTCCATAGTATCCATAACTACCCTCTGAAAACTGTTCCTCTATTCCAAGCTATGGCATTGATGGAGCTTTGCCCTTGTCCCCTGCCTTGCTTACTTTGTGACACTACTCATAGGTCCTGCAGAACCCTGTTACATTCCTTGCAATCCCAGGCCAATAAAAATAATGCATAATGCGTCTCTTGGTACGATTTATGCCCATATGACCTCAAGCTTCTAAGGTAGAATCCAAAATCTGAGCCTGTCTCAACACTAACTTTGTAACCTTTCCCAGCCCCCCTTCCACAGGAAATGTAGTATAACTGTCTCTCCCTGTCAGCCTGGCTCTTACCTCTCACTTCTGTCATTGCAGTCACCTTGCCCATGGGAATATCACTATCTACAAGCAGCTGTGGTTCACTTTCAGACTGACTGCTAGCTAGAAGGTAGCTTCCTCTCTGAAATAACCACATCACCAGCCCCAGTTTCAGGCACAGGGGTCTGTCTGGATACTCCCCCAGTCTACCAGACTTACCTGCCTGTCTCCAAGCCTGACTGCATATAACTGCATGCACACAAGGTACTACATTAGCAAAATCATTCCCTATTAAGACATCTGCAAGGGTATCCTCAAACACACCTACCTACTTGTTCCCTTTTCCACTCTCCAGTCAAGGTGGACTCTAGCCAAAGGTATTTGTAATGGGGTGTTTCCTAAAGTTCTGACTGTTGTGGACTGCCCAAGCAAGTACTGCTCTTCTTTAACCACTGCAGGCCTCATAATGGTTATCAGAGGCTATGTCCCTCTTAGTTTTGGTATGTCTTCCATCCACTAAGATAGGATGCAAAATCTGTTGATAGTTTGGTACCTCTGTTGTCTCTAGACAACTTGCTACTAGCATGCTGTTATTCCCACTTACTGGCTCCCTCACCTTTTGTTCTCCACCATTCTTCAGTGTACATTTGTATGCTATATGGACCCTCTGGTTACATTTACAACATCCAACCATTCGTCCTGGCCGTATACCTGAAATATTAGCATCCTGTGTTACTGGAAGACTCTTTTGCGGTGATTTAGGCTGCCCACCATGGGTTCCTGTATATCCCTCTGCAGCACTGGGGATTCCCTTCTTGTGCAGTGATGCTCTGCTCTCTAAGTAGAGATCCTCTTTTCTCTCCAGCTCATCTGCAGAGTTCCATTCGTGGTCTGCCAACCAGATTCTCATGTTCTCAGGTAAAGTGCTAAGGACTTGTTGCCTTACCAAAAGGTCTGCCAGCCTTTCAAAACTGGTGACCTGACACCCACTCACCCACCTATGAAAGTAAGTGCTTAACTCAGCAATATAATCACATACACTTTCATCTGCCTTGCATCTATGCTCACAAAACTTTTTTTCTGTAACCTTCCGGTGTATCAGTATCAGACAATTTAGAAACAGCAGTTACAGCTCTACCATGGAGTAGGGGGGTCAGGAACTGTACCCAGAGCTCTTGGTTAACATTATACTGTTGACATACCCTTTCAAATATACGAATAAAACTATCAAAGCCATCCCCCTCTGCAAATTGTGGAAGAAATTTACTGATGTTTATTGCTTTTGGGGTCTGGTTATTCCCTTCCCCATTACCTCCAAGACCTTGAAAAAGAGTCAACATCTCCCTTTCATGACAAAGTTGCTTCTCCTTTTCTTCAGCCTTCAAATGCTGCAGTCTCTCTTCTTATTCTAACTCCAAATACCACAGTGTCTCCTCTGACTCCAACTCCAAATGCTGCAGTCTTTCTTTGGATTCTAGTTCAAGTCTCCTTAACTTTAGCTGGATTTTTAAGTCCTCTAAGGAAAAGGTGAACTGTCCTGTTTCTGAAGGTTGACATCCCTATCACCAGACTATTTCCCTGGTTGCTGGACCATGCTGCAGCTGTGATTAAGGGTGTAATTGTATCCTATTTTGTCAGGTTGGCATGCACCAGTCCTCTGGCTTGGCCAAATGGTTCTTTGTCAGCTTGCTGTAGTCTTTTGCTGACTTCTTTGTCTGCTTTTCTTGACTAAACTAATTAACTAACAAAAATAACTAAAGCTGTTGTGACACTGAAACTCTGAATGTTTACCTTGTGGCTGTTAAGAGGGCATGCACATGTTCAGTGGCAACTGCTTGCAGGCTACTGATGTTTAATTAAAACCCCACTGCTCTTGCATCAATGAAATGTGATGACACGCCTGTCTTTACTCCAGGCTAGAGATCAAGCAGCCTCATTCCTCACCAGCAACACCAGTCAGAGGTGGTTTCTAAACACAGGAATAATGGATTTACACAATATTTTGAATGCAGCTCTCTGCATCCAATAGAATTTCCCCCAAGAGCACACAGGGAACACACAGTGGGACTGGACTCTGTCTCTCCAGATCCAAAACAAGACCCACCTTGGAGCACTGTGTCCCAGTTGCAAGTATGTGGTGCACACAATTCAATAACGCACAGACACACATGCGCACAAGTTCACACACACACACACACACACACACACACACACACACACACACACACACACACACACACACACACACACAGACACACACACACACACACACACATGGGAAAGCCTGACATAGATTCACCAGCTGTATCCCCTCTCTCCAGATTACAGGGTAGCTGCCACCAGCCAAATACTCTAAGGCGCTTACAAGAGGTAACCAATTATGCTGTGTCAATTTAATACTGATATGAATAGTAGAGTGTGACCAAACAGTAAGGCTTTATGGAGTGGCCACAGTGACACTGAAATAAGTACAGGTACTTTCAAGATATTAAAGGTATTCACTAAAAGAACATCCATAATGAAAAGGTATAACAATATTTAATAATGGAAACATGAATAGAAAGCAAGAAAATACTTAATATTTAGTTACAATAAACAGAGTTTTAAGTCACAGGAAATGTAAAATAACACAGTTGGATAGAATTTCACAAGCAGAAAAAGAAATAATACTAAACTAATCTCACGGTACTTTTCCTAACTAAATTATAGAAAAACAGTCCCTAGTTAACACACTTAATATTGCAAGGCAAGATGTACTGTTGAGGTGCTCACTTTCACAAGGCAAGATGAGATACTCCACACACTGAACTGTACAACTAACAATTACTGAACAACTGAACTGTGATAACTGGCATAGATCTTTTATTTATCAGATTCCAAAGAAAAAGAAAAACAAAGAAACTGTGGCTGCCAGACTTCCATCCTTCAGCTGGTTACAGAATTACATCACATCTAGTCAACTGACTTTGGCACAGTTCACATTCAGAACTCTGTTAAGATCCTGTTGCAGCATTTTCTAACATAAGCAGCTTTTACAAATACATTATCAATACAAGCATCTGAACAAATTAATGTGACAGTCAAATGACATAAGATTATTTACATAACTTCAGCCAGACATGCTGGCATATGCGACACATTCATTGTCTTACTTCTCCTGGTACAGCCACCTGGCAATACCTCACAACATCACATATATATTTATCAGCACTGCGATATTTATTAATACTGTTACAGTTATCCAGAATTCCAGAATATTATGTTATTCGCTTATTGTTGACATTTATCTTCACTGTGCATAATAAAGCATTTTTAACCAAACTACAGTTTTTAGACTTTATTGTAAAAGGTGCAAAATACCTGGCTGATAAAGAAGAGACTGGTACCTGTTAAGCACAAATTTGGGTAATTAACAGATAAGGACATGCATTCCAATCTCATTTGCAAGTATAATCCAGTATTATCAATTCTTACAATGTACAAGAAATGTTTAAAGAAAAAAGAAGCTAGTGAAAACAAAAAAAAAATGGAAAGTAAAAAAGTTTGCAAAAGTCAAAGATGTCCAGTAGGCTGAAGTTGTACAAATATATAAATACTTGAATAAAATAACAAATAAAATCAGGTAAGTGCTTTCGCAATGTGTTCGCGTCTTCAGACCATAAAATACACATCAAACAAACCATTTAAAAACAACCATTTGGCCAATCATAATGAAATTATTAGTCATGTGATATAATCAGTGATTCAGACCTCTTCTTTTTAAAGCAGGTTTTAAAGAGATAGCACTGTTTAGTCCTGGAGACACATCTGCTTTAAAATCTAGGATCCATTTCAGCTCCACAAATTCAGTTTCATTACTGACATCACCTTCTCTGATATTAGTATTAAATTGCTGCAAGAACAAAAACTTAAAATTTGTGAGTGTCATCAAAATCTAACACATGCTTAGCTAGTAGTTAGTGGATTTTCCATTCCTTATATCACCAACGTGCTCCAATATGTGCTCCCTAAGAGTATGATTTGTCTTTCCTAGGTAGAACATCTCACATGCTATGCATTGTGCCATATAAACAAGATTACCACTGTTACAGTCTGCATAAAAATGAAAACTGATGTCATTAAAGGTCCTAGGATGAATAATAGAGGTAGCTGACCAAATAAATCTATATGCCTTACAAGACCTACAGGCATAAGTGCCTTGACACTTTATGCATTGAAGTATTGCAAAGGGGATATAGTATAGAAGTAATAGAGTGGGCCTTAGAAGAAGTTAATATGAAAGGAGTTATCCCTTATTTTTCTAAGAAATTTGAGACACAACATACTAGGCCATAGCTACCCAATAAGTCAGAATGGTTCTGACTTACTCCAGCAATATTAACTTTGTATGAGACATTATGAAAAAGAACTGGGGAATTTTAATGACAAATTATAATATCGGCAAAGGTATCGGTGCTACTCCACAGTTTGTCTATAGGAATAATAAAACTTTAAAACAATGCCTATGTTATAAACAATCTAGGCCTACTAGGACACAATCTGAATGTCAAGGCACTTATGCCTGTAGGTCTTGTAAGGCATGCAGATTTATTTGGTCGACTACCACTATTATTCATCCTAGGACCTTTAAAGATATCAGTTTTCATTTTTATGCAGACTGTGACAGTGGTAGTCTTGTTTATATAGCACAATGCATAGCATGTGAAATGTACATAGGAAAGACAAATCTTACTCTTAGGGAGTGCATATTGGAGCATGTTGGTGATATAAGGAATGGAAAATCTACTAATGCACTAGCTAAGCATGTGCTAGATTTTGATGACACTCACAAATTTAAGTTTTTGGTCTTGTAGCAATTTAAAACTAATATCAGAGAAGGTGATGTCAGTAATGAAACTGAATTTTTGGAGATGAAATGGATCCTAGATTTTATAGTAGATGTGTCTCCAGGACTAAACAGTTCTATTTCTTTAAAACCTACTTTAAAACGAAGAGGTCTGAATCACTGATTATATCGCATGACTAATAATTTCATTATGATTGGCCAAATGTTTGTTTTTAAATGGTTTGTTTGAATGTGTATTTTATGGTCTGAAGACGCAAACACATTGCAAAAATGCTTACCTGATTTTGTTATTTTAGTAAAGTATTCATATATTTGTACAACTTCAGCCTACTGGACATCTTTGACTTTTGCATACTATATTACTTTTGGATCTATCCTGGTCCTGGTACGCTTCCTTTTATAAGTAAAAAAAAGTTAACAGAAAAAGAGAATAAAGAGTTTTTAATAGGAGATTTCCTTAAATGGGCCAGAGAAAGTATTAGGACAAGTAAATATAGATTTGGTTGCAGGCCCAGATAGATTAGGGTATGAAATGCATAAAAAAATAAGGGATTGGCAAAAAAAATATATATTTTTAAAGATTTTGAATGAATGACTAAATGAAGGTTTTATGTATAAAGAATTATGTAGTAAAATACTTAAATTCATATGGAGGAAGGAAGATAGAAGAGAATTAAAAAACTGGAGACCAATAGTATTGAAAAATAATGAGTACAAGTTTTTTTGAAAATAATGCAAAAGAGATTTGAAACTAAAATGGAAATATTATGGAAGATAGCATATATAGTATAAAGGGGAATGAATGTCAATAATTAATGATAGAGAAATTGTGGATGACACCGTGAACAGAAAAGTAGAAGCAAAAAAGGCATTTGACATAATTGGACATAATTGGACACAAAATATTATGGGTAGTAATGAAAGAGTATAATGTAAATGAGAATGTTAGGAAATTATGTACATCAATATATACTACTAATAAGGTAAAAATACTTTTAAATGGCTGGTTAAGCCAAGAGGTACATATGAAGAGTGATGTAAGACAGGGATGTCTAATGGACTGTATACACTTTACATTAGTTTTTGAAAGTGAGGGTATGTGAAATAAATTACAAAATGAAGAAGGCAGGGTATATAACACCTGAAGAATTAAGAATTCCAGTTCTGCTAACATATGCAGATGATATTATAATAACTGCAAAAAAAATGGATTAAAGAAATAATCATTTGCACAAAGGAGTGGCTATAGATGATTGGGATGCCTTTAAATAAAGAGAAAAATAAAGATTTAGGTGTCGTAGTAAGGATATGGGGTATATAATTTGCAATGAAAGAAATTTCTGTGTTAGGAAAACAAGTTGGGAAAAAAGATGTAAGTAGGATTCAATTGGAAAACAGGAAAAATAAAGCAAACATCTTTTCTGGAGAAGATATAAATTATCATTCAGAAAAAAGGCTTATTTAATAAATTCAGTACTTATAGGAAAAAATGCATACATAGTAAATGTATTTATGTTGCCAACAGTATTTGAAAAAAAGTTATTGCAGATAATGTTTTCATTTATATGGGGTTCTAGATTAAACCCATTAAAACCAGGAGGTTTGTATATAAATAAATATAATAGGGTTTAGGGTTAATTAACACAGTGGTATGCATTGCTTCATTAAATTTATACAAAGTGTTAAAGTGGAAAAATGAAAAATATGAGAAATTAGTTATAAAACTGTATAAATATAAGTATGATAAATTTTGGGGTATGGCAAAAACAGTAAAAGAGAAAAAGAGTATGTAAATGAAGAAATAAATGTTCAAATACTGAAAACAATGACAAAACTGGATTAAAACAAAAAAGAACCACATCCAAAGCACTAGGCAGAGAATTTATTCCAAAACAACTTCACTTACTAAGCACTTTCACCATTACAAATAGCATCATCAGAGTAAGTAAAAATCAACCACATCAAAACATTAAAACAACTGGATAAAGACTATTTCAAAACACTGAAAGTTAATCAAAGGAATATATCTATCTATATATATATATATATATATATATATATATATATATATATATATACTTTAAACAAAAACAAGAAATAGTAAGCACTTTTACGATTCATAGATCACTTTCTCAGACTCAATTAAATTCCACTCAATTAAGACATTTAAAACAACTATAGCCAATCAGAAAGCAGCTTCATTCACTAAATACGTAAATATAACCAACAATATATAAAAACAAACAAATATCACATAATATATGATATAATAATAAAAATGTGTAAAACACACTATAAAATTATTATATATATCCTATTGCACTCTCTCTCTCTAGATATATACGCTAATATAAATTGCATCATTGGTGGAGTGTTTGTGCCTTTAAATACAGTTTTAAAGAAGCCGTATCATTAATGCCAGAAGATCTATCAGCATTTAAACTTAAAATCCAGTGTAGCTCCCTTAACTCTGTTCTGTTTATAAGATCACTACGTGTAACATTCTCACTGATAATCTCTAAAACAAAAAATAAATAATCTCTAAAACAAAAAACTTAAAAATATGCTGAGTTCCCATATCCACAACATGCCTAGCTAAGGCATTACTTGTTTTAACCTTCCTTATATCATTCAAATGTTTCTTAAAAGAATGGTTAGTCTTTCCTATATAGAAAGTGTTACACACAGTGCATTATGCATAATAAATAATATTTTAGTAGTAAAATCTGTATGAAAATTAAATTCTATGGAACAATTAGATGCAGAATCTGTGACATTCATCCCATAATGTATATAATGACATGCATTACATTTCCTACAAGGATAAGTCCCTTGATGTTGTGATGATGCTACAGAACCAGCTATGTGGTCTTATAACATAATTGTCTCTTCAGGGACAAGCTATTTCTAAATGAAAAATGAGGTTCTGATTGGCTATAGTTGTTTTAAATGTCTTAACTGAGAGGAAATTAATTGTGTCTGAGGAAGTGATCTGTGAATTGTGAAAGTGCTTACTATTTCTTGTTTTTGATTAAGGTATTTTATATATATATATATATATATATATATATATATATATATATATATATATACACACACACACACACACACAAGTTGTGGTGACCAATTCTTAAATTTATTCCTAAGAAATAAAATGTTACCAAGAAAAAAACTTTTTTTTGTGGAAAATAAAAATTGATTATATAGAAAAGATAGAAAAGTATTGTATAAGAATGCAGTGATAAAATATTTCTATGTAAAACCGCAGGAAATTATAACATATGAAGAAATTTAAGCTATAAAATAAGAAGCAAATGGTGTAATCAGAAAATAGAATGTCAAGAGTTTTTGGTGGAGAATTGTAATAGATAAATTGCCAGTAAAGGAAATATGCTATATAAAAAGAAAAGTGATAGAATATGTTTACATTCTCAAGAAGAAAAAACTATAGAACTTGTAGTTTTGAAATGTAAAAGAGTAAAATTATGAGGAAAACTATGTAAAGAAGATTTTTTTCTGAGGATATAAAATAAGTGGATAAAATAAATATGGATGTGATTAAATATGGATATTATAAGAATAAAAGTAAAGAATATGTTAAAAGAATAGATAAAATATTTTATTTTATGGGTTATATGGAAAGAAAGAATAAATGAAATTATGCTTAATGATAAATGGATTTCAGTAACAATATTAAGTAAAATAAGATTGTGTTTTTGAAAAAAAGAATGAGGGTCTAATAGGGATGAAAATTTACCTATGATTGTAAAGGAAATTATGAATATGTGTAAACAGATTTGTATATTTATATATTTGTACATATGTGCATATCTGTAAATATGCAAATATTTTGTGAACAAGAGCTATTTTTGTATATAAAGGACCCCTACTCTCTATTGGTACTTGTGGAATTGCTAGACATGAGTGCACACATCCTGTTCCTAGTGCAGTGGCAGGTGGAAAGACAGTGTGCAAAAAAAAAAAAATGTAGAACTCATCAGAAGGAGTGGAGGTGAATACCAGCGCTACAAAAGTTGCTGCAGATGTTGGAGAGGATTCAGAGACTGTTTCAGAAGCAGTTATTAGGTAAAATGGAAGATTCTATCAGAGAGTTATGCATAGTTACAACCCTCTAATTGGGAGGGTTGTGGGATGATTTAATCATGGATCTGATTAATCAGAGTGAGCTTGAGAATGAAGTATCATGGGAGACATTATGGAAAAAATACAGGAGGAAGATACTGAAACAACGGTGAAAGAGGAGAATGTGCAATTAAAGAAATCCTATGTGGAGACAGTGACATCTACACAAGGTGGACAGAAAGAAAGAAAAAGAACACGATTCAAAAATAAAATCTATGGTAAGAGTACAAAACAAAATAAGCCACAAGTTGAACAGATAAGAATTATGGAGCAATGTAATTTTATGCTTGGGAGTAAAAACACAAGAGGTAAATTTTTCATTTTGATTAACGAGACATTTTATGGCATTTGTTTGAAACTACACACAGTATGGAAAACTTTTTGTGTGAGTATGAACAAGGCAAAATAATAATCCATGTAATTATTATGTGATTAAAAACATCTTTCTGAAAGACAAAAAAGAAAATACTTATACAGTTTCAAACAGTGGTGGAAAGACAAACATTTAAAAATGTTTATAAAGAGGTAGTGGGCATTTCATTTTTTATGATAATAGGGGTTTATGGACAGGGGATAGGATTGAAATGTTATTTTAAAAGTGAAACAGAAAAAATTGTACATATTCCAAGTATAATAAATATTGACAGTAACAAAAGTATTGTAAAATATTGAGGGCAATGACAAACATATATTTCTTATTTTTTTGTGTGAAAGAATGAGATTTAGTTGATAACAGTGATAAAAATAAATGTTATATATGTGGTAAAACAGTACATGAAGCAAAGAATATGAACTTGAATGTTATAGATGTAAGAAAAATTGACATATATGGATGGGATGCAAAGGAAAAGAGAATTAAATGAATATTGTAAATCAGGGTAGTGACAAAGAACAAATTGGAAAGGAAGAAGGGATAGAAATAGACAAAACTACAAGAAAACAGGGAGACAGTGTAAACAAGATAAGGAGGGGGACTTAGAAATAGAATCAGAAGTTAGTGACAAAAAAGACATAAGTTGGAAAGTTGAAGAGGAAACAATTATATTATAAAAGAATAAAATAAATAAAAATGGAATCTAAATGTGTTAATAAAAAGAAAAGTAGAAAGGAAATGTATGACAAATATACATTTAAAGAAAGTAATACAGAAAGAAACTGATATCTTTTAAATTAAGAAACAGAGAAAGGAATAAGTTAAGGATCCTTTCAGTCAATGCAAGTAATATGAAAAACATAACAAGAAGGATAGGGATCTTAAAATGCTGTAACAGATGTGATATTGATATTATTATTTTGGAGGATATAAGATTTCTGGTATATGAAGAGAAATTGCAGTCACAGAAAACATGGGATGGGGAGAAAAGTTGGACATGGGGAATGAAATGTTTCCAGGAATAGCAGTATTATGCAGAAGAGTAGTGAAGATTCTAGATGTCATATTAATTAAACTGGGAAGGTTAAGAATTGTAGATGTATAATGGCAAGGAAAAGTTTATAGAATTATAGACATATATACTTATGTAACATGTAAAGAAAGAGAGAATGTTTTTAGAAGATATTGGATTATGTAGTTGTAAATATGCATATTATAATTACAGGAGATTTTAATTGTGATTTAAGGGGGAGAAAAAGAAAAGAGGAAAAGATGCAAAAAATATGGAAGTTAGGAAATGTGGAAAATTAGTTATATAGAATAGAAAGCCATGGACATATAGTAGGGGTGATTTATAATCTGAAATTGATTATCTTATAGTATCAGAAGGAATATGTATAATGGAAGAAGAAACTATTAAAACAAATTATATCAATAAACAAACAATAATAATAATAAAATAATAAACACATATTAAAACATTTGTAAATGTAAAATAAAAAAAAATAAAATAAAATAAAACAGGTTTTTCAGATCATTTGGCAATATTGCTGGAATTATATCATAATAGAGAATACATAAAAATAGGAAAGAGTATAAAGAGAATAAATGGAAAGGAATGGAATGAAAAAGAAAAAGCAAATATCCACTTATGGAAGGATCATATTACTTTTAAACCATTCTATGATTGTTGGTCTGAATGATGGATTATTTTTAAAAGAAAATATTAAAGGAGTCATTCACATTGACAGAATAAAGTAAGAAAGAAAGAAAAAAGCAGGAATATGTTAAAACATATAGAAGTGTGTTAGATAATTTAGAGAATAATAAAAAGTAATATGAAAAAGAAAAAGAAATTTACAAGAGAAATCATGATGAAGTAAAGGAGTTATTATATGAACAAATATATTTTTATAAGATAGAACATAAGCGGCATCACTATATCTTGGTATGACAGTGAAGAAGGATAGTTGTGTGATGAGAGAAATGAAAGATAAAGAAGGTAGTTTAAAGAAAAATCAGCAACAAATTATGGAAGTTGTATGTTATGTGAAGTAAATGTTTAGTAAGAAAAACAAACAAAGTGCAAAGACAGGGGAAGTAAAAAAGTTCTCTGAACAAATTAACAGAGGACTTGAAAAATAGATTGCATTATATGAATTTGAAGACATATTTAAACAGCTAAATATAGACTCAGCAGCTACTCCAGATGGAATTGGGTTTGAAATTTGTAAAAATCCAGAAGAATGACAGAAATAGTACTTATTAAGTGTTTAATGAATGGCTGAATGAAGGTTTAAATGATAAGGAATTATGTAGTGGGATATTAAAGTTTTTTATGGAAAAAGGAGAAAAATAAGATATAAAGAATTGGAGACAAATAGTGCTGAACAACACAGACTGTAAGATGTTTGTAAAAAATATGCAGATTTGAGAATAAGATGCACTATACAATAGAAGAAAGTGTATATGATATGAAAGAAAAAGGATGTCAAGAGCTATTAATAATAGTGTGGAAAATAGTGGATAATATAGTAAAAAAGGAGAGAAGACATAATATGTATGGTAGGTGATATTAATAAAGCATTTGAATCAATATAACATGGTATGTTGTGGTAAATAATGGAAATGTATAATATTAGTGATAAAATTTAGCTATCATGTGTAACAGAGTATTATAACAATAATAAAGTAAGAGTCTTAGTGAATGGTTGGTTAAATAAAGAAATTGACATGAGTAATGGTATAAGACAAGGATGCCCTATGAGCAGTGTTTTATTTGCTTTAATTATTTATATAATTGTCATTGAAATCAATCATTAAATAAAGAATGCAAAGTATGTAGTCAATACAGATATTGAAATTCTAGTTATGATGTCAGAAGGCACTAGAAAGGAATGGAATATAATATTAAAAGAGTTGAAATATGTTTGTGTTTTATGGAAAATGGATAGCTTAGCTTTTAACATCTGATTAATTCAGTATTAATAGACAAGATAGCATATTTATCATGTGTTGTTATGATTCCTAGAATATATGAGAAGCCTTTGTTAGAAATATTTTTCCTTTGTACAGAGACCTAGATTAAACCCTGCTAAAAAAGGGGTATATTATACATGAACAAAGAAGAAGGAGGATTAGGCATATTAAATCTAATAGTATATGCTGCATCATTAAATTTTTATAAAGTTTTGAAGTGGTTAAATAAAAATGCAAATTTAATAAGATTATTTAAATATATGTATAAAGAATTGTGGGAAATAAGAAGTAATAAAAGAGTAAAAGAATGTTACAATGAAGAAACAGAGAATTACCAACAGAAGATAAAAATGTGGTAAATAAAGACCGATGAAGTAAAAGAAGTTAGAAAAACGAGACAATACTATTTGTTAATCCATGGGAAATATTCCAGAGAAAAGCTCAAACAATTAAAAAAGGAAATACATGGTGTAGTCATAATGCTGAATGTCAATAATTTTTATGCAGATTGGGAATAAAAAAAATCATCAGTTAAAGCAAATATGCCCTACAAAAAGAAACATGAAATAAAATGTTTGTATTGTGATGAAGAAGAAACAACAGAACAAGTCTTTTTGAATTGTAAGAGAGTTAAAAAACTGTGGGATAAATTATGTATACATTTTTTGCAAACTTTAAGAATAGTAATAGTTTAAATATGGATATGATTGAATATGGATATTATGAGAATAGAAATAAAATTGAATTTGGATAAAGAAAGCTTTATATAGTATGGGTGTTATGGAATGAGATGATTAATGAAATTATGTTTAATGGAAGCTGGACATTATCAGTATTAAAAAGATTAAACTATGGCTATGAAAAAATGAGTGGGGGTCAAATTAAGAAGTATGTCTATATGAACAATAGTTTGATACACAGAAACATGAAAATGAAAGTTACTATAAACAATTGTACACATTTGTAAATATGGATATACAATTATATATGCAAGTATGTATATAATGTAAAATATGTAAATAAAGGTTCCCTACTCTTTTGAGTAGGTGACATGGGATCTTTTCCATCCACCTGATGAGTTGCCACCAACACAAGAAGGTAGCACATTGGTATATTGTCTCATCTGAAGAGCGACAGACCCAGGAGAGCAACATCCCCTTAAGCTGCACTGTAACATCAGCAATCTATCTACCAGGTGTGGGAAAAGAATCCACCGCCTTCTGCATCAAAGGCAAGTGTGCTACCTGTTGGATCACTGACACTTAGCCCTGTGCAGCCAGTCAGGCTTCTTGGTTCTTGGGAGCAGGGGGGAAATGTCAGGCTCCACTGATACATTGCAAAACATATCCTCAAGGACATTTAACACTGGTGAGATAGTTAGCAGCCAAATTCAGAGAGATCCACAAAGAATATATATATATATATATATATATATATATATATATATATATATATATATATATATATATATATATATATATAGAGTCACCTCTGGTAGGGAAGTTCTTGTGGAAGTAAAAAAAGTGAGAATGCCCAAATGAATGAATGCTCATTTGTGTGAATCACATGTAGTTGAGTTTGATTTCATACAGTACAGCTAAGAAGGAATGTACAGTAAAATCAATTTCTGAATGAAGAAGTGGTGGTTGTAGTTGTAAAGACGTGCAAGACTGTGTTATTGCAGTGGGTGTGAATATGCAAGTGTTTGTGGGTTAGGGTTAGAGTAATGGTTATGTAAGTGGACAGATTCAGTGATGTGCATGTTTTGTATTTTCTGTGTTCTGTGTCCTTTTGTCTTGTGTAGTGGCACTGTTAGGGTTTTAGTAACATTATGTGTGGGGTTAAGATTAGGATCAGAGGTAGGCTTAGAGTTATGGTTAGGATTAGCACACATGATTAAAGTGGGTAGGGGGCTTTAGCTGCAACGATGTGCTACTGGCAGGGCTGAACTTTGGTCAACTGGTGCCTTAGGCAAAAGGGCTCCACAGCACTCCCCCCCCCCACCCACTGCCCCCATCCTAGTCCACCTCTACACCATCCAGATTACATTTTTATTCCTTTTTCTCACAGTTTGTCTTACTGTTCAGTTTTTTTTTCTGTATTTATTCAACATATTTTAAAGAAACAATTTCTTCACTACAAAAAATAAACAAATAGATAATGGAAAAGTGCCCCTATTATAGCAGCGCCATAGGCAGCTGCCTATTTGGCCTATGCCTAAGACCAGCTCCCTATGGCGTTGCTATAGTAGTATTGGTTATACAGAAAAAAGTATAGTCATGAAAATGCATTGCACTGCCTCAGAGACAGTATCCAAAAAGCTTAAAGTCCCTCTGATGGACAACCCTTAGAAAATATTTAGGCAATTTTCTGTTCCACACTTTTATTTTTGTTGTGACAGCAAAGTACATTTTAAGCTTTTAAAGTTTAATCTTCTTGTTGCTGTTCGATGATTGCATGCACTGTCTGCTATTATATTCTTGTTCTTAACAGCACTGAGATGTGATTAACAAAATGTTACACACCTTTCTTATGTTAGAAAGGTGTTTAACAAAACTGTTTTCTTGAATTTGAAGTTTGATTGCTTGATTCTTGCACTACAAAATGGTTATTATCCTTAAAATTTTCAGAGTGATGAAAATTTATTTCAATTTTATTTTTTATTATATTAAAATAAAAAGTAAGGGGAAAAAAACAGTTCCTTGGCATCCAATATTTGGCGTACTGGCCCATGTGTTAAGATAAATCATTGAACCTTAAAATCAAGAGCACTTATTTCATCACATTTGTGTAATTTTTTTTAATATCAACATAGACTTATCAATGTAAGAGGCCACACTCTAATAATCTTGCGACCATTTGTCATTACATTGAAAAGTTGTCAAGTTTTGAATTACTAGCACATCATTTAACTACGAAGAATCAAGAACAGACCCAATCACCCAGCCCACAGAACCAAGCCATTTCTCTACTGCATACTACTTCAATTAACTTAATACTAGTGCAACCTACCCCAGAGTGCCTGGTTAAGTTTTAACAATTTGCCAGTAAGACCTAACACATTCCAGATCCCGTTCTATATATCACCCAGGCTACACTGCTCTCCTTTCCCTGCCTTTGACAAGGCTATTAGGGAAAAGGCTACCTACAGGCTTTTAACTAATTGAAAAATTACTGTTTCCAGTTGTCAACATTGTTTCACCCTGGCTCAAATTTCACACATGCTACAAATTGCATGAACTCACTCCATTCTCTACGGTGTAAACAAAGTGATAGTTAACAGTACTGTGTGTGCATCCTTCCTACACTCTACAAATTGTAGAAAAAACATAGCCATCTGTTGGGATTTCTTCCAGTGTTGTTGCCTGATTTAAATCTTCTCTCTCAAGCAGATCCTTACAAGATAAATTTGGCTCCACATTCTCACACGTCATCATCTTTTATTATTTACTCTGCTATCTTCAGTCTTACAGCTATACTATTTAGTAATCTTCTATTTGTATGCATTCTGTCTAAACATAAGTCTTATCTTCACCCTGAATTAAACTTCTTCACTGACCCTAAAGGCTACTGAAATGGAATAAAATTAAGTGAATGTATTTTTGGTAGTGCTGCTAGATGCATCCCTCCATGCATGCATCTGTTTCTGGCTAAATCACTAATCTGTTTATCATTCATCTGTATTCTTTAAAATATTTGTTTACAGCATTGGTTTATGCTGCTTTCTTATACAAATTATATTTTGATACTTTAGAATACGATATTACATCTTTGCTTAATGTTGCCATTCTCTGTAATTTATACGAGCTGCACGCTTCACAGTATACAATAAAAGACTAATTGGTATTAAATCAGAAATGACTGGTCATTGAGCCATGTGTACTTCCTGCAAACTGAGCATTACCCACAGAAAGTAGTCTGGAACCAAAACACTACAATGACAAGCAACTAAAAAAGTATGGAAAATGTGATGCAACAGAAATAAAGTTTAAAAACCCACTGCTATTATCTAAAATGCCAAGTCCCTTATTTATTTATTAATTAACAGCATTGCATAAATGGCAATAATTAATAAACATTAAAATAACAAGTACAGACAACCCTTGCTTGAATATTGTTGAAAATAATGTACACAGGAGATGTGGGATATGAGATTAAACCTGCACTGTGCTGGAACAGCAAGTACATACGCAAGAACAATACAGTGTGAGTCATGCACTCATAACATATCACAAAGGTAGGACAAAAATGGAAGATTGTTGGTCTTAAAGTGGTTAAGTGCAGCAGAGCAGTCCACATGACAGTACTGCCATATTGTAATGCTGATGTGAGGCATTCCGCATGTCATAGTGTAAGGATCATAAGGGCACAATCAGTGAAATTTCTCACATGTGCAGGCTGTTTGCAATAAAATAGAACAAGTAACAGATGTCAAAGGAAGCGAACCTAGAGCCACCACATGACATAATTACTATGCATATACCTAAACAAGGGTAGTCAGTAAAGCACTCATGATACAAGGCCCCCAGATCACATCACACATCCTCACACAGATCATAGGCAATAACACTGAACCTCTGCTGATGTCACCAACAGTTTACAGACTACTGGACTATCAGGGCATGCTACAGAAGCACTGGTAGTAGAGATGAGTGTAATAACAGGCTGCTAGGGTATGGCACAGTTGTTATCAGACAAGCAAAAATGCACACACCAGTATTTGTATGCATAAGATATTAGCAAGGCATGCTAACAGACTACCTAGGAGAGAGCTGCCTGGCAAATACATTTCCATGGAATAGAGAGCATATTAGGCAAACAAAATGGAACTAGCTGGATTTTAATTCATTACTTTGCTGGGTTTAAAGTCATTACTTTGTGCAAGGATACTTTCACAAGGATTGGTATGCTAACAAACTACTCAAGAGAGGGGGCTGTCAAATACATTTCATAGGAATAGACAACCTGATACTGGGCAAAAAATGCACTTAGCTGTTGTCAAAACCAGTACCTTTGACATTGATAGTGGAAAAACATTGTATGACTCCTACACAACAACAGAAGGTGTTCAGAGGGGTGTGAATACACAATAATTGTAAAGTAACAACAAATTCAGCAGAAAGTAACATGCGCAGGAAAAATATGTATAAGACAGGTGGGGAGTGAAAGTCAATAACTAATATATGAATTGGTGCATGATGTCATTTAGGCATCGAATCTATCAGATGTACACAGCACAGTAATGCATTTTTATGCTTACAAGGTATTCTATCCATATGATAATGACAGCTGTCAGTATTGCAACGGTGAGATCAGTATAAATTTGAACCCTGCCTAAAACATATTCCCAAGAGCAGTGTGCTAGGTGATGCCACAGAACAAGATGTCCAGCTCTGATCATGGTCATTAGGAGAGTCTTTGTGTGTGTGTGTGTGTGTGTGTGTGTGTGTGTGTGTGTGTGTGTGTGTGTGTGTGTGTGTGTGTGTGTGTGTGTGTATGTGTGACTAAATATGGCTATGGCTAAAAGTGAGCAAAACACATATGGGAGCAAACAACTCCTGTGAAAGTGTTATATCCAAGTGGAATTTATCAAAACATATCTGTGCAGTAAGCCATTATTCTGTATCATCAATTGCTTTATACACTGCTACAATGCATACTTGATAGGATTTGAAACCCTGCCTACCTAACTCACATTTACATGACATGTTTATTTTGTATGACAACCACAAAACAATGTGTGCAACAGTTGTGAGAAAATACACATTAGAAGGAACTTTGACAACATTATGGTAGACTGACAAAGGACATGGCTATTGTGCAACAGACAACAGAAATTGGTTGATCACAACCCTAAACATACCTTTGAAACCATTTGGCCATCACTGCAGGATTGCAGTGAACTGATGAAGCTGTGATAGTTAACCTAATAAATGTCTGCAGAGGCAATATCACTCTTGTTGTCTTCCACACATAGACTCTAAACTCCACTGTGTGATCAGCAGAGCCATGTAGCCAATGGCAAATTCTCAGAGTTTTTTACCACAGGACAAAAATTAAAATTGCAATTTCCCACTGTTGAATAGTAAGGTTGCTTTGTGCCAACAATCATGCAAAGAAAGATACAAAATGTACATTGTGAAACTGTGCGTACAAACAAGTGCTCCCATAAAAACTCACATTGTACCTGAATAATCCATTCGTGTGTGTTCCACATTTCTTTTTCTTACACACTCATATGAGGCACACTGCTGGATTTGAACACCTGCCAATCTACTGCATTCTCTCTAGAGCTGTTCACTAACTGCTGATGCTTCTGAAAAAGTCATTGAAATGCACTAGGCATCTCTTAAAAGGGGATGCAATATGTGGGGAATCAAAACCTTCCACCTCTGTAAATGTTAACACTAAGTAGAACTGTACACACCACCACTGTTGAGTAAGTCAGTCCAGCTTGTTACTAGTTGATTTTGTACAGACACATGCACACACATGCACACACACGCACACACATGAACACATGTGCACACACGCACACCCACACACACACACACACACACACACACACACACACACACACACACACAGTCACACAAAGTACAGTCTTTCACCACCTGTCTAACTCACACTCTCCAGAGATGGTCACAATCTGCTGATGCCATAGAAGAAGTCATATCATGGTTATTAGAAAGCACATGGTTAAAGGGATAACTTGAGTAGGGTGCTGGAATTCATGTGGCTTTCCTTAAAACAGGGTACACCACTTGAGAGATCAAAACCCTACACCTCTTTAAATGTTACCACTGAGTAGAACTGCATACATCATCTCTGTTGTGTAAGCCAGTCCTGTCTACTACCAGTTGATTTTGTATACATGCAAACATATGTACAAAATGCACACTGCTGGATTTAAATAAATGTCTGTTGAGCTCAAACACTCTTCAGTTGTGTAGCAACCACTGATGTCACAGATGAAATAATGTCACAATTGTCAGCTAACACACCGTTGAAAGGATAACTTGAGCAGGATGTTGGAATGCATGCCACCCTCCTCAAAAGGGAATACAATAATGAGAGATCAAAACCTTGTGGCCTTGTAAATTTTACCACTATGTTAAATTGTCCAGCTCACATTTGTTGAGTAAGCTAGTCCTACCTGTTATCCATTTATAATACATACATATGAGGTACACACTGCTGGATTTGAACACCAGATTTCCTAAATCAACATTCTTTGACCTGTGCACTAACTACTGATGCCACAGAGGACATAATGTCACAATTCTCAGACAGTACACAGTTGAATTGTCAACATGAGCAGTGTGCTGAAATGCATATGGCCTTCTTTAAAAAGGAGTGCAAAACTTGGGTGGATCAAAATGTTCCACCTGTGTAAATGATAGATACCACTAAGTAGACTTGCACACATCATACCTGTTGAGTAAGTCAGTCCTGCCTGTTACTAGTTACTTTATACACATACAGAGACAGGATACACCCTGTTGGATTCAAACATCTGCTTACCTCGCATTACATTCTCTAGATCTGCGACTAATTGCTGACACCACATTACAGCTGTCAGATGAAACACAGTTGAAGAGAACATGAGACATATAAGGAGGAGTGGGCAATTTGGTTTATGAAGCAGACAACATCAGTTTGTATATTACAATTTGCAACATACTGTATTGATAATTCAAATACCCTATCAGTAGTATGTTAAATCATCCAGCCTGTTCTCGTTATAATAATAAGTGTTTTCTCATACTGATACCAGTATTATTTTCTGTTGATCAGTGGAGCTAAGCATATTATCATGAGAAGCTCCACATGAATGCAGCTGAACGCAAATTCTCATCTGTTATTTCCATAGGACATGCACTGTCAGTCACTATTACTTAAGTTTGGTTTGGTCTGCTCAATGCTTAGAGTTGTGCAAAGGTGACAGTATGAAGAGCAATTTATTATGTTATTTAAAAGTCTTAAGGCCATGTCTGTAAAGTGATACATGTTTTACTTCATATGAATTGCCATGGTAGGGAATGACACATATGTGTGTAAGACTGATGTTAAGTACACACTATCAGAAAACATTACCGGAATGGAGGACATGATGGACTAACTGATATCTTCCACAGCAATGCTGTGACAGGTGACATCGAAAAGGGGCTTGCAGTGTCATGTGTCAGACAGTCACAGGTGAAGGACATTTTGAGAGTGACAATTGCAAAGGTAATGTTACAGGGGTTGAACAGCAAGGTGTTGGTCAATAATGATAGCTGTTACACAATACATCTTGTGTGCATGTGTGCATGAGTGCAAACTCGCTGTTATGCTTATACAATGTGTAGGATAACAACAAAGCATACATGTAACTGATATTATTATTACTCTCATTAATACCACTCTATAAATATGTTTGCAACTGTTTAAGGTCAGTGGAAAAACTATGATACTGGGAGGGAAAATGTGAGAGAATCCCAGCTACATACAGATGTGCAACAAGTCCTTTGGAATGGACTCCACTTATCTGGTATACAGTTAGCCAGTAAAGCATATGCAAATATCAGAGACCATTGGCATTACTTTCATTCTGCCAGACTTGCTTACTGAAGCCCAATTGCACCAAGCTTAGTTGTGCTACCAATGGCAAAGTATTAGTGCTTGTGTAATTATATTTTGAGTTTTTGCCACTGAGCAAGAACTATCTGTAGGCTTCATTTCTCAAGGCCAAGCATTGTGCAAAGAATGAGGACAGAGATAGAGATCTCTGTTCACAAGCCATTTCTGGTGACATATGTAGTGTGTGAATCTGTTTTTTGACAAGATTAAAGGTGTGAAATGGGGTAGATAGGATAGTGGTATAACTGGGGAGTAAGCGGGTAGGACAGTGGGGTAGTATTTAAGGAATGAGCAGGCTGGTGGTGGAACAGGACCATCTCTATCCATTCCTTTGCAAGGTAGGATTGTATAAGTACAAAGAATTTGGAAAGTGCGGATACTCACATCATAAGTAATTTGTGACAACTTTATATTTTGTGACGAACTGGACAAAATCAAGTGTGTAATTTGCACAGTAGAGAGTTATGCATGGGCATCATTTTTGGGTTGGACAGGTGCTCTTTAAATTTTTTAAAGAGTGAGAGGAATGTTGGGGAAGGTATTTAGGAATAATTAAGGGGTAATTATATAGAGCAGGTTAGGTAACAGGCACAGACATACAGGACATCCTAGACAGACAGACAGAGATTGAGATGGATGCAAGAGGGGGTACACCATGACTGGGGTTGGGTATGGGATATCAGAGGTCCATCGCCATCCAGCCTGAACACAGTAGAAATTTAGTCCTCACCCTCAGAACTGTCACCACTATCTTCTGTTGCAGACACCTAGGGCAGTGCTGGATTAAGCAATGATTTGCCAATCCAATGCAGAATTCATTTCATACGGTCATTGTTGTCACTAAGACCCCTCTCCATGATATCCTCCACCAACCCTGTCAGGTCTTCTCAGGTAACATAATTACCACCTCCACTGGCACTACTACTGGTGGGATTCACTGCACCAGCCCTTAAGGCAAAGTTAACTGACCCATGTAGTGCAGGTAGTACATGTGATGTGGAGGTAACAGTGCAAGTTAATGACCCAGAGGTTATGAGTACCCCTTCTGCTGGTGGTCATACCCCCCCACAGCCAGAGGTAGAAGGATGGTAGTCCAAGCCACTGTGGCCAGTCTAGCTCCCCATCTGGTAGTTGTAATGAAGCAGGAATAAATGTTGAAATGTAATGAAAGTGCAAGAAATCAGAGAAAATAGCCTTTCTGTTTGTCTTCTAGCCTTAATCAGTTGTTTCACACTCTAAGTGGCCCCAAAGTGTGTGTTTTCATTCAGAATTCTTTTATCTGCTCCCTAGTGGCAGTAGGGAGGGGTCAGTTCACTTCTGAGCCAGAATACACTATTTGAAACATCCAGTTGCCTGCTTGCTATTGGCCAGAAGGCTAATTTGTTTGACTGAACTTAGTTTCTGCCTGTATAAAGTTGTTGTGTTTGTGTGACATAAGTTGTGCAGTAGCAGTTGGAAGTGTCCTGTGTGGATGCAGACAACTAGAATTTAATTTTTTCTTATACAACTATCTCTCTAATTTCCTAAATCCATAGCTGTGAATTGAGCAGCTAGTTTATGCACTGAGTGGCTAGCTGTGTGCTGAGAAGTACTCAACACTTGAGTTTGACCTTAGGCAATTTTAGGCAGTCTTGTCATCAATCTACACTCTTACAGCAACCAAGCTAGACAACTGTGATTCTACCTTGTAATATCCCCATGTAGAATAAGCAACAAGGATCCAAAGCCACAGACATGCACTTCCCTACTATCTCTACAGTTGACCTGGTGGAGATTGGCATCCTGAAGCAATGCAGCAATTGCCTCATGTACACTGACAACCACTTAATCCTCAAACATACAAATAAGGTACGCAAGAAATGCAGTTATACAATGTCAGTGGAGGCAATGCTCTCATCTACAAATATCTACTTGTTGCACACACACACACACACACACACACACACACACACACACACACACACACACACACACACACACACACACACACACACACACACACGCACAAGGAAAACAACAACCACCTCATACAGTACAGACCAGTCACATAGGCCCAGTTATGTTGAGGTTCTTAAGTCTAATCTCTCCAAACCAGAAGGACCTCCTGACACCGTATACATAAAAAAGTCCTTAGCAACCTCAAGAAGATTGCACAAAACCAAACAATATTAATGCATAACCAAACAAGGGCTGTAATGGTTTAAAAATCCATAATATTATTAAAGGTGTTAAGTGCTTTCATCCCTCTAAGTGGGGACTTCATCAGAATATGAACATAAGGCTGTCTAGAAAGGCTTATATTTTCTACTAACAATAAAATAACACCATTGGTTAGATTCAAAATGAATGAATAAATGAGTAATTGATTGGCAGTTAAACATTGAAGCCTTACTAAAACCAGGAGGATACTGTGCAAGAAATATTAATGTTTAAGTGAGAATTATTCAAACAACTTAAAACCACTTTCAAACATTCCTTATTACAATAGAATTTGTCTTGAAAACCACCCATTTAAAAATATACATACTAGGTTATAACAAAATTTAAGATCACTCAACTGTACAATTATGAAATTATGAAATTGTAAAATAAAGGTGCCTTTATATCTTTGCTGCCTTTTGTGCAATACTGGCACAATAGATATGTATTCATTAATCCCTGGTGGAAATGTAGCTGCTAGCCTAAGTTGCCAGAAAAGTTTCTTGTTGTTTAACCAAGTTTTCCAATCTCCTCCTCTTGGAGTTAACTGTACCTATTCAAGTATACCAAAACTAAACCTTTTAAAACCAATATATTCAATAGAGTGGTTGAATAAAGCATTGGTGTCTTTTTTATTGGCAATATCGTAAAGGTGCTCATATATACAAGTTTTCAGTGTCCACTGAGTTTTGCCAACATAAAAACATGTGCAGGTCCCACATTTAGTTAAATATACTATTCTACAAGCCATACAGTTCTCTTTCCGGGAAAAAAACTTGGTCTTTAAAATATTGTCTAAAATAAGTTCTGGTACTTTGATAATATATGAGCATCTGTTGCAACATCCACAGGGGGTAGTCCTTCTCATATTGCTACTGCTCTTGCTTAATTTGTTTTTAAGTAATCTTTTAAAATTGAGGTCAGCCTTTATGGTAAAAGTGGGCTTTAAATACATCTGGGTTAACTTTAAAAATGATCCAGTTCTTTTTTATATATTTTTTATCATTAGGGTATTGATTGTATTCAATAGCATATGACTTCTCATATTGTATGCAAGAAAAAAAAAATAGAAATGACAGTGAGAAAGAGTGTAGGGAGACAAAAAAAATAAGAAATATCATAAATATTCTGTAATGCTAATTGTCACATTTACTAGATATTCCACATATATTTTGATTACTATTTATATCCAAATATGAGCATATGGGCCATAAATTATTGGCACAGTAATGCTATCATATTCATATCTTTCACAATGTTAAACATTCTAAAAAAGGGAATTATTTTACAATTGGTTTATAGATAACAGTTAATTAAGCATTTATTGGGCCTGACTTCATGATATTCAACAATATGATTATAGCCATACTGAACTGTAAAATGCACATCAGACAGACATACTTTATTATTATTATTATTAATTATTTTTATTATTATTTTTATTAGTTAGGTGACCACTCCAACAGAGAAACAAGTAACATTATCAGGATTATTATCTACAGTGAGGAATTATATTTAAACATTACCATTATAAATTGCATGTGTGTAGAATATTTATAAGATGTAAAAATGAAATTATCACATTTGCAGTGCACAAAGCACCATGATTATGTTGATAGACAAAAAAACTTTTTGATTTTTTAAGGGTGCCCAAACCATTTATCCTGGGAACTTTGGGGATTCTGAAGGTCCACAAAGATCATAGGGATCCACCATTGAGACCAATAGTAACATCAGGGGGTTCAAAAACACAACCACTAACTTATGATATGTACCTCCACATTCTGATTGATTTGTGGGATTTTTTGACAAAAATGAGTCAAGTAGAATTTAATTTAGATTTTTGTTTTATTACCATGGATGTGAGAGATCTGTTTTCTTTTATTCCACATAACTGGGGGCTTGGGTGGATTGAAGAGATGCTGACAGAATTTAAATTCCTAAAAGAGGATGAGTTCAGACTGGTTATGAAAAATATGGAACTAGTTTTGAAAAATAATTTCATCTATTTTCAAGGAGAATATTACCACCAGCTAAATGTAGTGGCAATGGGTGCCTCATATGCATCCCTATTTACCAAATTGTCATGCTGTATTGGGAAAAACATTTTGTTTTTCAATCTGAATATAATTACTATATAAGGAAATATTTCCATTTTTTTGGATGATATCTTTATTATTTGGCAGGGACCCCAGGACATTATACCAACATTTATAAATTTTCTAAATAATACTATGGATGGATGAAGTACATTGCCTGGATGTATGTATTAGGAAGGACCTTATTAATAACAGATTTGCTTCACAGGTCTATAGGAAAAAGTGTTTTTCTAATTCCTATTTACACTTTAATAGCAATCACCCATTCCTACAGAAAAGAAACATAGTTAAAGGCCAGATGGTAAGGGTGGCCCAGATGACATCAGAGAAGGAAGATTTGAAATATAATTAGATTATGTACAAACTCTGCTTTTAGATAGGGAATACCCTGATAACCTTATAAAATCTTTGAAGGAAGAAATAATAATTGGTTGGGGGATCGCATATTTACCATTACTCAAGGCATTAGTAACCACCAATGGTGGTAATGGGGTGATTAGGACCAATAGAACACTAGTTTCCAGAGATATTGGGACCCCATGTTTAGTGGTAATATATAATCAGAATACTAGGGTAGTGAAAAGGATTGTCAATAAGTATTGGGAAATGTATGGGAATATGCTGAATAAATTGGAAATATTTAATAGACCTTTAAAATACAGCTAGAGGAGGTATTTCAATTTAAAAGATATTTTTGAACAAAAGAGAAGTGATAAAGAAAACAGGGTTAGTAATAAGAAAGGAACTTATAAATGCAGTAGGTGCTCCCAATGTACTTTTATAGTGAACCTTGTATTATTACAGCTTCCTACACCAAATTTCAAGCCATTGGTTACTATAGTTGTTCAACAAGAGGGATTGCATACATTGCTTATTGTACTACCTGTTGGGGATTCTACTTAGGTAAAACAGAACGTAGTTTGAAGCAAAGGATATATGAGCATATGTATGAAATTGGTCAGAAGAAAGAAACAGATGCTCTGTACAGGCACATTTTAAATTGTAATACAGCAGATTTCAAGTTTTGGGTTTTAGAGTTACTGAAGCCTAATGACAGGGGAGGGGACTGGGAAGTTAGATTAGAATATAGGGAATTAATTTGGCAGTTATGCCTGAATGCCTGTGTCTTCCTAGGTTTAAATGACCATATTTCCCTGGCCCCAGTCCTGAAGTTAAGGGTGAATAAACCCAACTAAAATAATCCAAAAATGGAATACTAGAAGTAGAATTAAAATTAAAAAATAGGATTTTATATAGTTGTATATATTTGTTATGTATTTATATTTAGAAATAATCTTGTATATTTTTATATACATTTTTAATGTATGTTAGGGAACATTTATAGCAGGTTATTTAACATTCTTTATGTACATGTGAATGTACATAATTGCTTTGTGGATGTTTTTTAACTTTGTTTTTTGGGGGAGTGGAATATTACCAATAATGACATCAACCAATGGGATTGTTTTTTAATGTATTTAAGGGCTGAAGGAAGTTATATGTACTGATTCTGATGAAGTTTCCTGTAAAGTGACAAATTAATCCTATGCTTTTGGTGTTGTTATGTACTTGGAATGAATTATTTTTTACTGCACTACTGCTGGTGGAAGTCTTTTAAAATCAGTGTTAGGACTGCCTTCATTGGTGTCTTGTGATTCTACTGGAGAATTTGGAGTTTACATTCTAATATCCGTTAAAAGACAACCTAGTTCACTGCTACTCTAGTGTGGGACAAGATATTAAGAATGCTTAGAAAGGTGCTTAACAATTGTTAATCACCCACTAAGCATTGCAAAGATCATATCTGGTACTAGGCTTCATATCTGACAATGCAGGCCAAATAAGGACAGTGGCAGAACTTAACCAGCTTAATTTCATCATATTTCTGCCTGCTGTCTTATAGGAATACAGTCAAAGTGGAACTGCTTCCCTTACACACAGTGCATAAAGATGTCTCCTGTTGTCTATTTGACAATGTTTGACAACTCCTTTATTGGCTTTGAATGCTAGCAAACCACCTTCCATTTTATTTGCTTTACTTTTTTTCTGTAACTAGTAGTGCTAGTAGTACATGAAGCAGGCATATATTCATGTACTGCAAGGAATTATGATCACATCTCTGACTATAACCCTATTTTATATGTTTCCAACATGGATGCCAAGATAAACCTGTTGAGTTTCGCTCTCAAGTTGAATTTCCTGGCATCTGTGTCTCAAACACATAATAAGCAAGCTACAGAGATATAATCATAATCCTCTTTATTATGTCACATAAAAGTGTACAGCTATAGTATCCTTTATATGGCTGCAAATCCTGCACCTATTTTGTTGTCATTCAGTAAAGACTTCATTAATATGAGGAGCCATTTAGGTAGTTATAGATAACTACTTTGCTGATTTCAGTAATGCCCGATATGCTGAGTGTAGCATACCCATGGCAGTATTATTTGCATGATCAATGTCTAAATATTTGTGCATGCAGAATAAATTTTTGAGCTTTTTTCATGGGATAGGAACTGTCATTCCCTAAGTGGCATTGATGACCAGTGTCATTAAGCAGTGTCAAACATCACACAGAGGATGAAAGAAAAACTACAGATAAAATTCAATGCAGTGATTTGTTAAGCTTGTGGGTTCCAACAAGTAAAATGTATACACCAATTATCTCAGTTTCAGTTACACAGCACCTTCACAAGATTTGAACACTGTATCTATGTCATTGCAATGGAATATTAACATTAGGAACATTTTGAGCCACAGGAACAGTTAAATAAAAGAAGAAAGTCAACTATATATGCAGATCATTCTGCTTCTGAAATGGGCAATTATGTTTAACATAGTGATGGTGTCAGATTTTTTTTTTATTTTTGTTAACACACTAAAGTTGTGTTACTGGGATTATTAGTGAAGTGGGGATGTTAATGAATGTGAGGGTAGAAACACCTTCTGCAGGGCAGACTTACTCATACCATTGCCATGCATTACTTATATTTACCTTTGTTCAAGGAATGTCATAAAGCTTGGCTTTAGCCCATTCTTTTTAAGGTGTGTATATGCTTCAGGTTTCAGCCACATTCACAGTTTTGTGGATGCCATTCTCATTGTTAGTCATCTTCACCCCATGTCTGAGATACGTGCACAGCCACCTCACACAGACTTTAGAATATCTGCACAAAGACCTGCATCAAGTTTCAGTCATATTTCAATATGAGTGGAGCTTAAACGTACCGATAAAAGTTATTTTTCTGACACACCCTTTCAAAGTGTTATTTTCATTAGCATAGATGTTCAATACATCATTGACTGACCAACACAGCTAATGAGGCACACCTGAAGGCATTAGCTGGGCAAAATTCTAAATCACCATTCTCGTACTCCTAAGACATGTGCACATCATTGTGTACAAATGAGCACCATGATTCCCTCCACCGCGCAGCATGCAAATTGAGTGATTCAGAAAGGGTAAGCAATTGAGAGATTATTAACATATCCCACATACCCAGAGGGGTTTATATGTAGCTTATAAGCATAATGGAGGCAATGGATCTTCTATTGTACTAGGGAAAATTGCTTGTTCCCCATGAACTGTCAGATTTACTGCTCTCAATATAGAAGACTATGGAGGATACTCTAGGAAACATTTCAAGGTAAGTCTTCTCACACACAGCTGCTCATTTTTACTACGCTGATAAATATTTGTGATGTGCTGTCCACCTGGCAGTATTTCAATGAAATCTGTTCAAGTTATCTGAAATGCAATTAATGGAGGTCAGGCATAACACACATTCATATGTACAGACTTCTTAGTATTATTGTAATTGTGTCAGCTGCCACTGCTTGTTGTGTTGGGAACTGTGGTCCCTGTACTGGGACACCCTGCTGCAACTGTTTTCTAAGTATAATATTATGTAAGATGGTGCACACAGTCAGTATTTTTACAGAGGTGTCATGGTCATATTTCAGGGCACCTCCAGATGTATCCAGACAGCCAACTCATTGTTCAAGCACTCAAATAAACACTCTATGATGTCTCTTAGTCTGTGCATGTGCTGTGTTGTAACCATGCTCATTGGGGTTGTATGGGTTTCTCATAGGTGTCATAAGCCAAGGTTCTGGGGTATATCCAGTATCCCTCACTAGATGCCCTTGTGGGAAGTGACTCCATGCAAACCTCTAATAGAGGTGACAAATGTGCCATATGTAAATGCTGTGGGAACTCCCTGTGTGGCCTGCAAACACATTATATATGATACTTTGTGCATTACAGATCATCTGGCAGATGATTTATTTATTTTTATTTTACATTTGTTTACTGGGAAAGTCTGACTGGGCAGGTTGCCCATTTTCAGTGAAGGCCCAGGGAGAAAAGACCAGTGCAACATAATCAATATAAACAATAGAAACAATACATAAATAGTAACATAAATTTACACAAAGAAATTATACAAATGAGTTACAGTAGAGAAGAGAAACATACAGTCTAAGATTGGCAAAAAGCAAACATATGCAAATTATTTATAAGATAAATACACTAGAAAGTTCTTTAAGAGAGAAATTATTTCTATAAGTTTGTAGTTTTTTAGGGGGTTAAGATAATTAGGTGGGTCATCGACCCATGCTCATTTAAGTATGCTTTAGTTAAATGGAGCACTTGAGAAATGGATAGTTTGGATTCTGTAACTTTCTGTAAGGGGTATGAATCTTAAGATGTTTTTATGGGGCGCCTAGGATGCAGTATGATATTGGATCATAGGTTCATAGGTTCATAGGTTCATACTAGGCTATCTGCCCTGGGGCAATTATAAGCCTAGCCCGATTCTGTATGGCGTACGCCACCCCTTGATTTGAGTATACTGTGCCCTTTTTAAGGTTTAGTTTACTGTGCCTCTGTCTAATAGTGACACGGGAGTAATCCCTGGGACAAACCTACGATCCCCCATCCACTTTTCGAGATTCTTCTTGAAGAGATTCAGTGAGGTGCTCTGCCTCACATGAACTGGAATTCTATTCCAGAGCCTCTGGGTTATGAACCTGTCCCTCCAGCAAGTTCTGTTTATTTCTGTACTGAGGTTCAAGTCCCGTCAGCGTGGCTGTAAGGGATTTAGATTTACTGAGGTGGAGCATGTCCATTAATTCTGGATTTGACATAGCTTTGTATGTCAGGCATAGATCGCCTCATAGTAGGCGGTATGCAACTGAGTAGAGCTGGAGTTTTTTTAACCGAGCAGCATATGGCATCTGTTTGAGACCCTTGATCCTCTTGGTGAGATACTTTTGGGGTCTTTCTAATTGCTGCAGGTTTCGGGTAAGGTACATCCCAAAAGGGGCACTGTATTCTATGATGGGCCTGATGGATGAATAAAGGGGCACGATTACCTCTCTTGATCTAGATGTGAAACCCTTCGTGATGAGGTGGGCTATGTAGAAGGTCTTTCTAACCACTTTGGCAATGTGGTTTTCAAAGGAGAGATTGCTATCAACTTGGGTCCCCAGGTCCCTAATAACTTTCTCTGTACTTAATGGGTTTCCGCCTATGTGGTAATTTGTGGGCACATTGTTTTTGCCAAAGGGTATGACTATGCATTTTTTGGCATTTAGCTTTAAACCATGGCGCTGGCACCAGTTATCTGTCTCTGTGAGACCTTTTTGAAGGATGTTTGTGTCAGCTGGAGAGTTGATTATGGCACCCAGTTTGCAGTCATCTGCGAACGTGGTAAGCCATAGTCCTCCCACGTTTGCCTGTACCTCGGAAAAGTATATACCGAACAAGAGTTGTCCCAGGACAGAACCCTGTGGGACGCCACTTGTGACCGGTTTCGAGTCTGACATGGCTCCAGCAACTCTCACTCTGTGGGTTCTGTCTTTGAGCCAGTTTGTGACCCATCTTGTGACATAGGGGTTTATATTTAAGCTGGATAGCTTATCTATGATGCCCAAGTGGGGTATTGTGTCAAATGCCTTTGCAAGTTCCAGATAGGCTGTGTGGACTACCTTCCCTTCATCTATGGCTTTGGTGACTGTTTCAAAGAAGTCAACCAGGTTCAAAAGGCAGGATCTGCCCTTGACAAAGCCGAACTGGGTAGGATCTAGTGTCTGTAGGTCCCCAATGTCTTTGTTTATGAGCTCCATGATGATCCTCTCCATAGCCTTGCAGACTAAGCTAGTCAGGCTTATGGGGCGATAGTTTCCAGGGTCCATAGAGGCTCCACCTTTGTGGAGTGGGACCACTGTTGCTGTACGCCATTCTGGGGGCACATATCCTGTAGTGAGGCTGAGATTGTATAGCTGTTTTATTTGAGGGATTAGTTCCTCTTGGAGTTCATGTAGGACGCAACCCGGGACACCATCTGGTCCCATGGAAGCAGTGTTTTTTGCTTTGGAGAGGGCAGCCTTCACCTGAGCATCTGAGATGTTTGGGAGGCAGCCCTCTACCGGGATAGATACTTGCTCTTTTGGGGGGGTGGGGGTGGAGAAGTTTGCACTGAACCTGTCTGCCAGGATATTGGCGATGTCTGTGGGTTCAGTGTATTTTTTGTCGTTTAGAATCAACTCAGAACAAGTCTGGGAGTTGCATCCCAGGTTTCTAACATAACTGAAAAAAGCCTTATGATTGTCTTTGGTGTCCTGTGCAATTTTTCTCTCGAAGCTGGCCTTGGAGGATTTTATGAGGATTGTAATTTTGCTAGTACTGATCAGAGATGCCTTCCTATTAGGGATTTTGCTCTATCATGTAGTAGCTTCCTCCTTCTGTTGTACAGTTTATTTATGGCAGGGGTCCACCAAACTGGACGCCTGCCTTTGGATGATTGGGTCTTGGTTTTGTTTGGGATAGCATGATCCATGCATTCCTGGAGATGTCTGTAGAATGCATTTATATAGGATTCTGCAGTTTGGGCTGTAGTTTCCACTGGCTCTGGGGCCTTGAAGGATTCCACTTCGGTTTTGAGAAGTGAGAGGTTCGCTTTTGAGAAGTTTTTCACTGTGGTTTTCTGGGCTGGGGGTGGGGTCGGGATGTGGATATCCAGTGAAATTCATTTATGGTCTGATCTTACCAATGAGGGATATACTTCTGGTGTGGAGCATAGAGTCCCCATGTTGGTAATGATCAGGTCTAGTATGTTGTCCCCTCTTGTGGGAGTGGTGACTAGTTGTTCCATAGCATTTGAGTTTATAATTTCCAGGAATCTTTGGGCTAAGGTGCTGGGGCTTGAGTAGTGCTCCCAGTCAATAGTGGGGGTTAACATGGGTCTGAGCAAGTACACTTCCATGAGCTAGTTAGGTAGGCATGGAGGTGGAATTTAAAGAAGTGTTTATTATCTAGGATCCGGATTTCTAAAGGCAGGGCGTTCCATACATTTGCAATGGCACTGGAGTACAAGGAATCACCTGAACTAATATTGTTTTTGGATATTTCTACTAGTGCTTTGCTGGTGGATCTTAAGGGGCAGTTATTAGTGTATTGGTTTAGTAGGCCTTGCAGGGTTGGAGTTTTGTTGGGGGTGGTATAGTATCTGTTGGGCTAATGTAAGCTGATTATAAGTGAGTAAGTTTGGTAGTTCTAGCCAGGACAGTTATTTTAGGGCTAAACAGTGATGGGACCTGAAAGCAGAGTCAGTAGCAAATTTGGCTATTGTGTTGTAGCAGTTTGTTAGTTTGTTTAGGTCTCCTTTGTTTGGGTTAGTCAGTATGGAGAGGCATAAAGTAGTGTGGAGAGTAGATTTTTTTTTTTTATGCTGGCTCTACTGTTGCTGGCGAGGTACTTTTTACATCTGTAGAGAGTGCTGAGTTTTTTATGGACTTTAGTTATGGTTTGTGCTATATGTATGTCAAATTTCATGTTGTTATCTATAATAACACCTAATAGCTTGGTTTGAGAGTCTGGAGAGATGATAGTATTGTCAGATGAAATTATTTTAAATGGAGCAATGGAGTCAGTGGCTTTAGAGGAATGAAATAGCATTAGTTGCATTTGTTTTGGGTTTAGTATTAGTTGTGAGTTGGCTAACCATGCTTCTATTGCAGAAAAGGATTCTTGGGTAAATTTTTGCAGTAGTTGGAGAGAGGGGGTAGAGCAGATTAGAGTGGAGTCATCGGCATACTGTACCAGATCAGCATGGAGTGTGGCTTTGAGGAGGTCATTGATAAATATTGTGAAGAGAAGAGTTCCAAGAATGGAACCTTGAGGGACATCTAAGGTTACTGGCAGGAGTGGGGATAGGGTGTTTTTCCAATTTACAGCTTGTTGTTAGTTAGATAGATAGTTACTGAACCAAAGTAGAGCAGAGTTACTTAGACTGAGTTTAGAGAGAGCAATTAGGAGCTTGGGATGGGAAACGGTATTGAATGCCTTGGAGAGATCGAGAAAGATAGATGAGACCAGGTTACCATTGTTTCTGTATTGATTTGCAGTCTTAGAAAAACTGATATGGGCTGTAGTAATGCTAGGATTGGGTCAGAAATCATGTTGTGTGTTGGCCAGGAGATTATTAGTTAGGAGATAGTTAAGGATTTGGGAATAAATGCATTTCACTAGAATTTTTGACAGTGGGGATAGTATAGCAATAGGCCGGTAACTAGATAGTTCGGTTGAGTTACCAACTTTATGGAGAGGTATTATGTATGAGATTTTCCAGAGGTTTGGGATGTGTTGTTCTGAGATTGACCTCTTTATTGGTAGAGAGATGGGTTATGAGATGGCTTTGGCTGTGATTTTGAGGTATTCTGCAGGGAGTTTATTGGCTGCTAAACTAATGGGTTTAAGTTTGGACAAGTATTTATAAATTGTTTTGGTTGGTACCGGTTGTAAGGCGTAACCATTCTGACCTGATGTTAAGTTATTGGGAGCAGGATGAGTTGTGGGAGGACCTGTATTTGTAAGTTGTAGAATGGACTTGGTGAAGTATTGGTTAAATTCAGTGGCAGCATTATCTGTGGTGGTATCAATATTTGCGGGTGGAATACTGTTTTTCACTGGTTTTAATATTTTATTAACTGCTGCCCAGAACTTTGTGTGCTACATTTATGTTATGTTTGTATATCTAAGTAGTGTTTTTTCTTGTCTATTCATATTCTTCCTTAGTTCTCAGAACTTTTGTCTGTTTGTATCTGTTTTGTTGTGAAGCCACGTTTCCCATGCCTTGTCCCTAGTTGTTAGGAGAGCTCGGGTGCTTTTCATGAGCCAGTGGGCACAGTTGGACTTTATCCTGACTATTCTAATCGGGACAAGGTGATTAGGTATATTCAGGAAAGTAGTGTTAAAGAACTTTATGGCATTATCAAGGGGGAGGTGTGAAAGAGGTGTCCAGTTACAGTGAGTAAGTGCAGTTTTAAGATCTTGGGATTTGAAATTTCTTATGTAGCACATTTGTTGGACAGAGGTAGTTTTTTGTGGGTTTTATTTGTTGTCTAAGTACAAATGTAGGAAGGTGATCACTTAACATGTCGGGTAGGGAACCAGAGCAGTGTGATAGATGTGGATGGTTTATAAAGATACAGGGTAAAATTGACTCTTTTTTGGTTACTTTATCTGAGCTAGTGATAGTATGGATTAATTCACAAAAAACATGCAAGTTTATATAGTTAGAGGGGAGGGGGGAGTTACAGGTAGTCCAGTCTGTATTAAAGTCGCCTAGTATAATTCTTTCTTGGTAGAGGGTATGAGGTGCCCAATGGAGGATGGATTCTATGGTAGTAATGTTATTCCTGGGGGGAATATAAGCACTGATAATATTTACATGTTTCTTTAATTTTTTTTAGTTTAGCAAATAGTGTTTCTGCATTGTTGAAGGTAGGGGTATCACTTTCTATATAGCTTAAAGTAAGATTGTTTTTGAATAGCAGAGAAATACCTCCACCTCTTCTGTCTGTTCAGTCCTTTCTCAGGATGTTATGTCCTGGAGGTAGTATCCCATTATCCTTGATATGTGGTTTTAGTCAGATCTCAGTAATCAGGGGAGTAAATTGAAAGTGTTGCGTAGTTGTGCTATTTTGTTGAGTTTACTACTTATATTATGGACAGGTTGACAGATGAGATCAGACAGGAGGCCCTGTGGACTATGATGTTTGCAGATAACATTGTGATCTGTAGTGAGAGTAGGAATCAGGTTGAGGAGACTCTGGAGAGGTGGAGATATGCTCTAGAGAGCAGAGGAATGAAGGTCAGCAGGGCTAAGACAGAATATATGTGTGTAAATGAGAGGGAGGGTAGAGGAATGGTGAGGATGCAGGGAGTAGAGCGGGTAAAGGTGGACGAGTTTAAGTACTTGGGATCAACAGTTCAGAGTAATGGTGAATGTGGAAGAGAGGTGAAGAAGAGAGTACAGGCAGGGTGGAATGGGTGGAGAAGAGTGTCAGGAGTTATTTGTGACACACGGATACCAGTAAGAGTGAAAGGGAAGATCTACAAGAGGGTAGTGAGACCAGCTATGTTATATGGGTTGGAGACAGTGGCATTGACAAAAAGGCAGGAGTCAGAGCTGGATGTGGCAGAGTTAAAGATGTTAAGATTTGCACTCGGTGTGACTAGGATGGATAGGATTAGTAATCAGTATATTAGAGGGTCAGCTCATGTTGGACAGTTTGGAGACAAAACAAGAGAGACGAGATTGCGTTGGTTTGGACATGTGCTGAGGGGGGATGATGGGTATATTAGGAAAAAGATGCTAAGGATGGAGCTACCAGGTAAGAGGAAAAGAGGAAGGCCTAAGATAAGGTTTATGGACATGGTGAGAGAGGACATGCAGGCAGTTGGTGTGACAGAGCAAGATGCAGAGGATAGGAAGAAATGGAAAGAGATGATCCGCTGTGGCGACCCCTAACGGGAAAAACTGAAAGATGATGATGATGATGATTAATATTGAGAATAATGAGGTTAGATGTTCTCCTGAGAGAGTATATATTGGGTGTGTTGTAGTGTTTATGCTGGTGCTGGTGTTTGTTGTTGGGCCAGGATTTGAATGTATATCACTGCCTAGTATTAGGTTACTTGCTATGTGGGCAATTAACAGTAGGTATTTAGAAAGAATGTATTGCATTGTAGGGAGAGTTGTGCTTTTGTGTAGTTCTGGGGGATTGTATATGGAGCTGTATCTATGTTTGAGGTGTTGCATAGAGATGGGGCAATCAGATGCCATTTAGTTTATTTTCGGAGTGGGTTGGATTGGTGGGGGATTTTAATATTAGTTTGGGGTTAATGTTGTGGAGATAGGTGATGGTGTATGTTAGGGTGAGGAGGATAGCTAGTAGTAGACCTTTTATTGGTAGCATTTTGAGCATAAGGGTTGCTTAGTAGCAGTAGTGGTAATTGAGAGTAAAGAAATGGTGATTGCTAGGTGATATAGTAATGGGTGTAGTAAACAGTAGGTGGGTGATGGAGTAATACCCTTTTTGCTTCATGTACCTCCTTCTCTGTTTACCAGGTGGGGCCTTTATTTCAATGTGAGTGCAGTCAATGGCTCCTGATATCTGAAGAAAAGGGGGCTTTAGCATAGAAATTTTGTATGGTGCCAGCTCTCTCCTCTGAAGTACATAGAAACCCCATATGGTCTTCCAGTTGTTGAAGCACTGTATTTTGAAACTGGTGGAATATTCCTGAAGGAGCCTGTGAAACTTCCATTGAGTCCTCTGTAGGTCTCTGAAAGGCCTCTGTAGCTAAAATATTAAAGATACATATGCCACATTTCCAATGAGGTCTCAGATGGGGCCAGCAGATGTCTGCTGTTTATTGTATGGTGCCTCTGTCCACCCTGTTGCGGTCCACTAATTCAGTTTCATGGAGCCCATGGTAAGTCAGACATGGTCTGAAAACCCTACACCTTTGAGGGTGATGTTTGGTAACAACAGTGACATTAGCACCATCTATTAGAGCCACTTGCAGATGCAGGTTTACAATGGCTGCAGCAAACTCTAACATTTTAAAGTTTTCCTGTGGCTGTAAAGGTTACTGACGCTTTACACAGTTAACTACTTTCACTTACTAGAGTCCACAAAAGCACTTGTAGGCAATCAATCTTCGACTGGATTTTTTCTAATAGACCTAACAAGATTAGGACAGCTGGTAACCTTCTCTACAGCTTAAGTGACCATCAACCTATTTATGCATTCAGAAGTTACAATAGCAAAATAAACATATAACTTACAAACAAGTCTGTAACTCAATAAACTTTGACAAAGAAACTTTTATCAAACCTTTAACAGAATATAACTGTTAAATACTAAAATCGGTATCCTCAGACTCTGCTGTCACACACTTCAACAAGATATTCTTAAAAATTCTCAATAACCTTACCTACCAAAAGGGTTGAATCCAACCCTGCACCATGGCTAACAAAGGGCACTAAGAAATTAATGCTACTGCATGACAAAGTCTGAGAAGAGTGGCAAAAACAGAACAGAAAATATATTTCAACTTTTTAGGCTTCTAAGGAATAGGACAAAATGCAAATTAAAACACGACAAACAAATCTAGTATAGCACCCTCCAAAATAAATATCATAACAACCAAAACTCTTCTGGACATCCATAAACTTTTACATCTAGGCCAAATTACCACCCCCACCCCTAGTTCCAAAAACACAACTGATTCAATTCCCACACAAACAATAAGGCCCTACCCATTTCATGCATTCCCTATATACCTAAGCTATTAACCTTCCATATACATCAGTAAGGACCTATGAAGTGATTCATACCCATTTTAAAGCCAATGCTCCAATGGAAAACAGTAGTGTGACATATTTAAAGCACCTTCATGACATAAACACTGGACTAACAATACTGTGCCTCACAGGCTCCATGACAGCTCAACAACCTTCTCCCAGTATTTGTAGCTCCATCCTCTGCACCATCCATAGGCTGCAGTTCTCTACTTACATGGCACATAGAGCCAAACTAATAGTAAAAAAGACAACAATAATGACTAAACAAAATCTCTAAAATGGAATGGAACATGTCCTGTTGCTAAACTCATTCTCCAATTCACACACACACACACACACACACACACACACACACACACACACACACACTCACAAACACACACACACACTCACGCACATGCACGCTCACACACACACACACACACACACACACACACACACACACACACACACACACAAGCATGCGTGCACACACACAAGCATGCACACACACACACACACACACACACACACACACACACACACACACACACACACACATCAATATATGAGTATTATTTATTTATTTATTTTATATTTGTTGACCGGGTTTGTCCGACTGGGCTACAAATGCCAATTTTCACCGGAGGCCCAAGGAGAAAAGCTCCAACAGAAAATAGAAATTTTACATATTAAATACATATAGAAATACATTCATCAGTACCACAGATTACTGCATTACAGTGCCACACATTACATTCATCAGTACCACACATTATTGCATTACATTGTCATACATTAAACTGTGGCAAGTGAAATACATAGAAATACATTCAGAGGGATACATTCATAATTACATATTATATACATAATAGTGCAATAGTTACATAGCTGAAATATTTTACTAGTTATATTTGTACAGTGATGTACCAAGAGGAGAAGATAACGTAGTAAGTTTGTTTATTGAAGGGAAGGAAGAGAGAAGAGAAGTAGAAGGTTATAGGGGAGTGTTTACGGGGGATAATTATATTGGCAAGTCCATTTTTCATGAAGGTATGTTTTTGTAGTGGTTTTGAATTGATTGGTATGTTCAAGGGATCTTATATCTAGTGGTAGGCTATTCCAGGCCTAGGAAGGGTTAAAGCTATAGACTAGGTGACCCATTTTGGTCCTTGGATTGTAGATTTTTAGTAGGCCTTGTTCATAACTGCGGAGTAATCTAGTGAGTAGGTAATGAGAGATTAGAGATGAGATAGTTGGACAGAAAGAAGGTTTGTAGAGAATGGAATTAATAATCTGAAACCGATTATACTGAAGCAGGTTAGGTAATTCTAGCCAATTTAGTTCTTTTAGTGAGAGACAGTGATGGGATTTGTAAGAACTTTGGGCAGCAAATCTGGCAATCCTATTATAAGTGGTTTCTAACTTATTTAATAGTCCATTGTTGAGGCTGATGACAATTTGGGAGCTATAAAGTAAAGTGGGTAAGAGGTAGGCATTTGAAAGGGTTAGTTTTCCTGTTTTGGTAAGATATTTTTTGTTTCTATAGAGGAGACCTAGCTTAGTATCTCACACAGGTGCTATAGCTTACTTTAAGACATTTGCTAGCATACCACTGATTACTAAAGACAGAAATGAAGTTTAAGATTTCAGTTATTCCCCACTGGGGGAGGGTCTGAAGCCTTTGCAAATGCAGCCTCTTAGGCCATATAATACTAAATGTAAAAGCCAGACAGAGTAGCAGCAGAGACCCAAACCAGCTAGTCACTTTGAATACATTGATTCTGAATAGGGATGTTAAATAAGTGCTATTTGTAAGAAAGTGAACAGTTCCACATTGAGAGAGACTTAGAAATGGGCTATAAAGAATCATTATTGTACCTAGTAATGGGCACACTCCGATGGGGGAGCAGTTATAGTCAGTTTAATATGAGGCAACCATATGGGGAGGTCTATATTAGAAGACCAAAAGTTTAAAATCGTGAATGCTCTAAAGAGAGAAAATGCTGGATCTCGAAATCATTATTGTGGGGGGCTGTACCCTCTCACACCCCCATTAAATATATATTCCAACCCTGAGATAGTACTACAGTGATGAAAGGGCAAATAGTCCGATCTTCACTGTACTGCGATCTCAAAAAAAAAAGCACTTCGAGGTCCAGCATTTTCACTCTTTAGAGCATTCGCAATTTTAAACTTTCAGTCTTCTAATATAGACCTGCACATGGGCAGTGTTGCATAATTGTTGCAGCAACAGTTGAGGGAAGATCCCGACAGAACAACTAGTAAAACAGCAGCAGTAATACTGGTAACCAAAATACCAGTGCTAAAGGACAAAATCAGAAAGCATTTGCATACAACGAAAGTTAAAATTATGTTCTTATTTTTGAAAAAAAAATGAGTGAATAAAAGTAAAATGTTTAATATTTCTTAGCATTCTGATTATTTATGTGTTATGAACTGTAAAAGCAGAAAACCAATGAATGCTCTGGAAAAAAAGCAGTTTAAGCACAGATCAAAGGCATGTAGCACTGATTTCCTTACTTGAAATCCATCACTATGAATGGTTCCAATTCTCTCCATGGAAATCAACATCCTGGAAAATAAAATGGCTGCAGCAAAATAACTACTGTGTGGTCTCTGGGGTTTAGTACACCCATATCCTATCTCAGAGTACCACATACAAAAATGAGCTAAAAGAATCTATCACTGTATTGCTCACACCCTTACGACTGTAACCTAATGGCATACATACAGTTTATTTTGAATGAGCAAGATTGTTAGATTTGAATGATCAACTTGCCATTTTTTAACCAGTTATTTGCAGTCAGGAGAATTTACAACTGCAATCATAAGAGTTGTTGACTTTTCCCTGATCTTCATTAAAAGTTGAAATACAGTTACAATATAAGCACCATTTCTCAAATAACAATCTGGAGATGGTTTGGCAGGCAAGATCAAATTCAGCAGTGAGACTTCACAGAAGTCCAGTTGCGCAAAAGTCATGTAAATAGTCAAAATTACAAATAATATGAGTAAAGGAATTCTACAAGGAAAAAGCCCCCATAAGTAACATACCTCGAACTGTGGGAAAACTTTTAAAACAGTGCTGTAATACAAAGTTATGTCTACATACATTCTTGTTTTTTTCATAGCTGTAATCTGTTTATGAAAATTCTGTGGAAGAGTCTTATCCTAGTAGCATACACATATCAAAACAGGCAGACGTTCACATGTTTCTCCATTTTGTAATCCTAGCTGTAAATACACTTGGTCATGTATGTGTTAAATGAAAAGAATATCAGTGCATAAGTTCAGATAAAAATCACAGCTGTAGAACAAGGTATGTAAATAATCTGAACCCCAGCTCTAGCTACAGCCCTAAAAAAACAAGAGAAGAAAATATTCTGGTTCCCAGAGTCCTTGTGTTTAGAAAATGCACAGCCACTCTAAACTATCAAGAGAATTAGTGAGTCTTATTACATTTAATAAAGGTTTATGATAATAACCTTTTATTAAAGAAGCACACCTGTATAAAATTGCAGTTAAAAAGGTTGAAAAGCACCATCTTCCTTGTCGTGGCTGAGGTAACCTATCCAAACACCGTCAGTTACTGCTGTCGTTAGTCATTAATCCTTTTCCTACTGCTTCATAGCACCTGGCCACCCTTCAGTGGACAGGTCCTGCCAATCCAAGCAGAGGTACAGAAATAACATTTATCAGTTACAAACTCTGGTGCTTTGTGACCACAGATGAGGGGGTAGACAAGCAGAGGCCATCATACTGAAGGCAGCTAATAATTTGCAGCAGGCTCGCATGATGCTGGCCTTATCTCCAGAGGGAATGCTGGCTTAACTGTGTGTATGGGAGTGCACTGGGGTGTGGCTAGGGAGCACCTCAATGCTGATATGAAACTTACCCACTTATCCTCATCCACACACTTTGTCTGACAGTTTCAGATTTTTTGCTGTCCCTTCTTCCAGTGAGCAACAAAGGATGGCTAGCCTCCCAGACAAGTCATCTGCTTAAACTCCCCCCCCCGAAGAGCAGTAAGGTTTTGTATTGTTATTTCTCTCCCTACACACATTGGCTCCTTCAGTGCCCCATGCTGGCAGTCAAACCTTGGCTGTCCAATTCAGTCACAGCTTTATCCCTTTATGCCACGATACCCCTGTGCAGTAACTTACAACAGTAAATGTTTCAGTATTGATATTACTGCAGTAGTAGCATTCATGATGATTGAGAATTTGCCAAGGATGGATGTCTGTTGATTAATCTACCTCCCAGAACTTTAGACTTCCCTTGTACAGGTGGGTCTCATCTAATCACTGAAAGTCTCAGATGGATTCTAGACACAAAGAAGGAGCAGGCTGTGTCATCTATAGTTCATTTCAATGACATCAAAAATATGAAGGTATCAACAAGTGTGCCTATGACAAGTACTTAAACTGGAAGTCAATCCTGACCATCCACAGAATCTAAAGTACCCTGACTATCTTACCTCCTGGGGCTGATTTTGTTAGTAGGGCACACAAATAACAGAGCCCCACAGAACCCCTCCTTTCATCTACCATACTCCTGTCTTTTGGGGGGGGTCCCTAATGGAATGGTAATCTCAGTATTTAAACAATTAATGCCATGACAAGTTATTACACAACTATTCTATATTCATTACAGGGGTCACTGCTGCAGTAACATTCATGGTGAATGGACAATGTACTAGCCCTGACCTGAGACCTAAAGTGAAGAACCACACACACCACTATTCCAGTCTCACATAGACCTATCACATCAGCAAACCAAACACATAAACACACAAAAACATACTCGGAGGCTCTAAATAAAAATCTGCTAAAGCAGCAGAGACCTCCAAAGCAGACATCCAAGCAACCGTTAACCCGCAACAATACCCACGTATCACATATTTCACAAAGTCAGTGTGCCACACAGCCACAGCCCTTAAGGCTAAACAACACACCTAACACACTTGTAATAGGGGACTCTATTGCCAGACACACTGACGTCCCTCTCACCAGACTGAACAAGGAGAAGGTCACTGTAAGCTGCCTGTCAGGTGCCAGAATCCGCCACATAACACAAGCACTCAGGTCACTCCAAAGCAAGTACAAATATGACTCCGTCATTGTCCATGCTGGTGTGAATGACCTGAGACGTACCTCCCTGGACTACATGAAAAGAGACGTAGAGGAGTTCTCTGATCATGTAGCCCAGACCGGTATGACCCTGACCTTGAGTAGCATCTTGCCCTCACCAAGAAAGATGCCACAGTATAAAGACAAAATTATCAATTTTAACAATTGGCTAAAGTATTGGTGTCATTCTAAGGGGATTCAGTGTCTGTCAGCCTGGAATGACATGCTTGACAAGCCACGTTGCTTCGCTAGGGACGGCTTGCACCTGTCACCCCTGGGCTTTCGAATACTGGCCAAGGCTCTTACCACCCCCATAGTGCCTTTTTTAGGCAAGGCTCAAAATACAAACCCACCTCCATAGACAACACAAGAAAAAAAAAACTAAGGGTAATGCTGCTCAATGCCAGAAGTCTAAACCTCAAGATGCATGCACTCGAGGCTCTCCTAAGTATGGAGAATATCGATATCTGTGCAGTGATAGAGACCTGGTTCAAGGCCCCAGAGAGCACCCCAGCACTACCAGGTTATACCTCATACCATGCTTTTCGGCCCCAAAACTCAGACCGAACCACAAAAGGAGGGAGAGTATCCATATTAATCAAAGATACCCATACCTCCAGGTTAGTGGCACTACACAAAGCATCGGAGACCATCCATGTACAGTTAACAGTGGGAAAAACTACCTTTCAGTTTGTAGCCTGCTACAGACCACCCTCCCAAACTCAGGAACCCCACTTGGCCTTCCTGAGAACACTGGAGAATATGAAGGTCTCTCCAAACACAATAATATTGGGTGACTTCAACTACCCAAACATCGACTGGGAAAACTACTCAAGCCCCAACACCCTTGCACAATGATTCCTAGAATTTATAAACTCAAATGCTATGGAACAACTGGTCACCACTCCCACAAGAGGGGATAACATGTTGGACCTGGTCATCACCAACATGGGGAGTCAATGTTCCACACCAGAGGTATGTCCCTCATTGGTAGATCAGACCATAAATTAATCTCACTGGACATCCATATCCCATCCCCACCCCCAGCCAAGGAAATCACAGTGAAAAATTTCTCAAAAGCAAATTTCACACTTCTCAAAACCGAGGTGGAATTCTTCAAAGCCACCAGGCCAGTGGAAAATACTGCCCAAACAGCAGAATCCTTTACAAATGCATTCTATGGACACCTACAGGAATGCATGGATCATGCTATCCCAAATAAAACCAAGACTCACTCCTCCAAAGGCAGGAGACCATTCTGGTGAACCCCGGCCATAAATAAGCTGTACAACAGAAGGAGGAAACTACTACATGATAGAGCAAAATCCCAAAAAGGGAAGGCATCACTGATCAGTACTAGCAAGAAACTACGATCCCTCATAAAATTATCTAAGGTCAGCTTCGAAAGAAAAATTGCACAAGACACTAAAGATAATCACAAGGCCTTCTTTAGTTATGTCAGGAATCTGGGGGGCAACTCTCAGATATGCTCTGAGTTAGTACAAAATGACAAAAAATGCACTGATCACACAGACATTGCCAACATCCTGGCAGACAGGTTCAGTGCAAACTCCCCCCCTCCCCCCCCCAAAAGACCAAATGTCTATCCCAACAGAATGTAGCCTCCCTGACATCACAAATGCACAGGTGAGAGCTGCCCTCTCCAAAGCAAAAAACACAGCATCAATGGGACCAGACGGTGTCCCGGGCTGTGACTTACACAAGCTCCAAGAAGAACTAAACCCTCACATAAAGTCACTGTTCAATCTCAGCCTTGCTACAGGATATGTACCCAAGGAATGGCGTACAGCAACAGTGGTCCCACTCCACAAAGGTGGTGCCACAATGGACCCAGGAAACTATCGCCCTATAAGACTGACTAGTCTGGTCTGCAATGCTATGGAGCGTATCATCATGGAACTCATAAACAAGGACATTGGTAACCTCCAGACACTGGATCCCACCCAATTCAGCTTTGTTAAGGGCAGATCTTGCCTCTTGAACCTGGTCGACTTCTTTGAAACTGTTACCAAGGCCATAGATGAAGGGAAGGTAGTCCACACGGCCTACCTGGACCTCGCAAAAGCCTTTGACACAATACCCCACTCGGGCATCATAAATAAGCTCACCAGCTTAAATATCAACCCCTATGTCACAAGATGGGTTGCAAACTTGCTCAGAGATAGAACCCATATGGTCAGTATTGCAGGTGCCATGTCAGACTCCAAACCAGTTACAAGTGGCGTCCCACAAGGCTCAGTCCTGGGACCTCTCTTGTTCGGTATATACTTCTCTGAGGTACAGGCTAATACGGGAGGTCTATGGCTGACCAAGTTCACAGATGACTGCAAGCTGGGTGCCATAATAGTCTCTCTGGCTGACACAAGCATCCTCCAAAAGGGTCTCACAAAGACGTATAACTGGTGCCAGAGCCATGGCCATAAGCTAAATGCCAAAAAGTGCATAGTCATCCCCTTTGGGAAAAACAAAGTTACCACAAATTACCACATAGGTGGTAATCCTTTAAGTACGGAAGAAGTAATTAGGGATTTGGGGACCCAAGTAGATAGAAACCTCTCTTTTGACAATCACATTGCCAGAGTGGTTAGAAAGACCTTCTATATAGCCCACCTTATCACGAAAGGGTTCACATCTAGAACAAGAGAGGTCATTGCACCCCTCTACTCATCACTCATCAGGCCCATAATTGAATACAATGCTCCATTTGGGATGTACCTTACCTGACACCTGCAGCAACTGGAGAGGCCCCAAAAGTACCACACCAAGAGGATCAAGGGACTCAAACAGATGCCCTATGCAGTTCGGCTAAAGAAACTCCAGCTCTACTCAGTTGCTTACCACCTACTCAGAGGTGATCTATGCCTGACGTATAAAGCCATGTCCAACCCAGAATTTATGGACATGCTCCAGCTCAGGAAATCCAAATCCCTTAGAGCTACACGCTCCAGGGACTTAAACCTCAGCACAGAAATAAATAGGATATGCTGGAGGGACAGATTCATATCCCAGAGGCTGCCCTCACTCTGGAACAGAATCCCAGTCCATGTTAGGCAGAGCCCCTCACTGATCCTCTTCAAGAGAAATCTAGACGAGTGGATGGGAGATCGTAAGTTCACCCCTGGGATCTCTTCTGTGTCCCTGCTAGACAGGGGCACAGTAAACTAACCTTAAAATGGCTATCTTCTGTGACCTCCTCTACAGAGGCACAGTAAACCGATCAAAAAGGGTGGCAAAAGCCAAACACACTCTGGCTAAGCTTGTAAATGCCCCAGGGTATATAGCCTAGTATAAACCTATGAACCTAAACCTAAGGGCACAAGATGCATCAGCAAGTTATGGAGCATGTCCAGAATATCTCACATACAGAACAATCACTCCAATAGCTCATCATGTATAACTTGCAATACATGCACCAAGACAGGAGTGTTGCTAACCTGAACTCTGTGATGGCCCTGCACATTTGCTGTGCTGCAGCCTGAGCAAGTATTTCCAGAGGGTCTGTACTCCTGGCATGTATAGCCATTAACACAGCAATCTACATAATCATCCCCATGCCCTGTGGAGCTTGTAGCTGTGAGGATTCTGCCACTGGGGGAGATATACTTTCTTGGTCAGGACTGTCAATAACAGCATGACTTTTGGTGGGACTGCATGTCTGTTGTATGGGTTTGCACAGAAGCTATGTCCACTGCCTAGCACATTCCCATTATACAGTGCTGATACCATGGTCTCTGACTATGGTGGCTGTCCACCACCATCATTGGTAGAGTCATAATTATATCAAACATCAGGAAATGAAATATCTATGGTGGTGAAATTAGACAGTATGCCACCTCTGAAGACTCCAAAGCACAATACCCATTATAAGTATTAGGCATAAAGCAGTTTTCTTGTTTTTCTATCCAACTTAGCCAGCACCTTTAATCATGCTAAAGCTAACAGTTGAAACAGGGAGGAAAAAGCAATTTTTAGTCTAAACTTTACTTTCACATATCAAAACAGTTTTTAATATTAGTCTTAGGCTTCAAAAACATTTGTCACTAATCTTTGTCATTTTTATGTGGTATTGCCCACCCTTCATTTATTGCTAGATTTTTATATGTTCCCATAGTTCCATAATTTATAACACATTGCTCTCTAAGGCTAATATATTTTGATACTTCAGTTTTCCAGCTGCAGCATTAATTTTGCACATTTGACAAGGCCAAATGTCATTTTTGTATAATATGGAAATGTTTTAATGGCTTGTAATTGTACTTTTAGTTGTTTATTGGATGACCTCTATAGTTTTAGATAATCCATAAAAAGGAGGGGAAATTTTATTTGACAGATATGTTTTCTTGAGGTCAAACTATAGCTATAGCTAAATCTGTTAATTAAACAGCCTAACAGACTGAGGGTAAGACACAACACCAGTACAGGCAAGGAATTATCCTGGAATATTCCTTGCTGGATTTTTATCAATGGAATGGCAATTTGCACCTTTTTGTGGTTTACTAGTAAAGTGCTATGCTACTTTTTCATAGTAATTGCTGTACAGTCTACTGCTAAAACACAGATGAAACTTTCTTTTTGACCCAGCACATCATTTACCTAGTTCAAGTCCTTTGAAATATAAACAAATAAATACATGAATAAATAAATTAATGCATACATACATACATACATACATGTATACATACAAGCAAAAATAAATAAATATATAATATTTGCAGAAGGCAAGCTCCCTCTACCATACCTCTGCATCTCTAAATATACTAACTTCAAACTTCTTTCTCAGTATGCCATTATTTCTCCTGCTTGGTCCAGTTGTAAACTCTAGAAACTTCTTCTGTTAGTAGACACGTCATTGCCCACTAACAGAAGGTTTCTAGAGTTGCTTATGACCAACCACAAAGGGTAACATTGCTTTCAATAAGAGAAGACTATGCAGTTAATGAATTAAACTTTTCTGCTCATATTATAGGTAATGAACTAAGAGGAATCTCTGTCTAGGTTGCATTTGCTTAATGATAAAGTCAAGAGATCTGGAAACTTCTGGCCATACTGTATGTCACCTTACTTATAGACTCAAGCATGACACTGACACCTGCTGCATGTCATTTTTGTGCAGTAAATTGATGAGTATCGAGCTGAAAAAGTGGCCATTAACAAGGGCCAGCACTATTCAGCCTTTCTCAACACAACAATACAAGTGAAACAGATTTCCTGTTATCTTTAGCCTTGTGTGCTAGTAAACAGAGTGAATGTAAACACTCTAGCAGGAGTTTGTTAACTACCTATTACCTCTGTGTTCTTTTATATAGCAGAAAGGCAAGGAGTATTTCTGTTATTCCAATTTCACATAAAAGTACATCCTGAATCCCTCAACATAAAAATCCTTTGGCAGAATCTGAAACTCCAGTCGACACTGCTTTTCTCGATGCATGCCCACCACACACCCCACATAACAACAGCTGTATAGTTGTGCTGAAAATCAGAGGACATACTAAAGGGCTGACATCATCAGAGCTCTAAATTTGTAGGTACCACTACCAAATATAACAAGCATGTATATATCAATGTTAATCTATACCAAGTCTAAGATTATATAGCAGTAATAAAATTAGAAACAGAAGTTACTCCCCTCCCCCACCAGAGAAAAAAAAAGATCTGCACAATATTAATATGTACAAAAATCTTACAGAATATAGAACTAATTAGAGCAAGAAGACCAAAAAGCAATGGATATGCTGTGTAACCGAAGACCTAGTCAGTCCATTGCCCCCCAAATCCCACCGTCAATAAGATTATTATACATGGCATAATGGTCACAGTACTAAAACAGTCCTTAAAAACGTATCTTAAATCAGATGAGTTAACCAATGAAGTACAGAAGTTCATAGGTCCCTAGGTTATAGTAGGCATACAGCCTAAGTGGTCATCAAGAAACTTAGCTATGTCACTTAAAAGTATTAAAATTGTGTTAGTTTCTCCCAATAAGCAGACTGTTTCCACATACATCAGATGTAGATTTATGGCTGGTAATCCATTTACTGAATTTGATTTATGCATTGGGTTAAGTACCTATTGCAACAGCAGGCCTGCATCAGGGCTAGCTATTTGGAGATTTGGTAACATTGACCAATGCTGAAGTATCACACTGACCCCATGGAAAAATGGGAAAAACGGGGCTGAGTACAATGGCAATAGGAGCAGATATTGTTAATGTGGCAGTGAAAGTTTAGGTTTTTAGAGTAAGTGTTTGTTGTAGCATAAGCTACTTGTAGGTGAAGATAAAAATGTGTAAAGTCTTTGATAGTGTGAAAAATTAAGCAGAGATCTCCCTTCAGTAATCTAAAAAAATGAAGTATAGAAAGAAGGTTTCATTTTGGTTAGTTTATGTTGTCTAGTTCTATGCTTTTCTTGGTAAAGAATGCTTGAGGTATTTTATGTTGATTTATTGGCTTTGAGAGGTACATGCCAACTGAGGCATTATGTTCAATGATAGTTTAACTAAGGAATGAATGCAATTGAAATATCACATCTTTGGACCTAGAGGAAATGCCCTTAATGTTTAGTGGTGCATTTTCAAACAATGACCAAGGCAATGGTAGTCAGAGGAAAAGTCATTATCACCATCATCAGCAGCAGCAACCTCCCCCCTTTTTCTGCAGAAAGGTTGGAGTGTCATATCAACTGGTACCCCTCTCTCAATTCAGTGCTACTGTCCTAAGTTTTTTGACAGACATGCCTGACTGCTACAGGTCTTCTATTACACAAACCATCCATTTCTTGGCTGAACATCCTAATTTCTTCTTGCCTTCTCCTGCCTCACCAAATCTTCTTATGTAAAATGTCTTCTGCTTTACTGCACATGTGGCTGAACCACTGTAATCTGTTTACTTTGACCTTCTCTGCAGTTGGAGCTACTTTGGCTGCTGCTCTGATATCCTCATTTCTTCATCTGTTTCACAATGTGCATCCTACCATCCATCACAGGCACTTCTACTCTAACATTTCTGGCTTTCTCAACTGCTCTGTTTTCTGCTTTTTACACTTTACCACTGATTTGTACACCTTACTTTTCATCTTCTTTGGCATTTGTCTGTCACATGCTACCCCTGAAACTCTGTTCCAGTTGGATGTAGCACCTCTGATTATAGCTTTAACCATCTCCTCATTCAAGCTTCCCGTCTCCTCAACCACCTTTCACCCATACTCAAAGCTGTTAAACTGCTTCGCAGTTTCTCTTCTATTTCAGTTTTTTATTTTCTTCTGGTTTCTCTCAATTGCTGTCACAGCTACTGTCTTATCAGTACTAATTCTTACCAGCACCCATTTTCATCCCATGTGTCTTCACTTTTACATTCCCATTCCCTGTCATCTGCTGACATTTCTGTTTTGTTTGAGGAATTACACCATAGAGCAGCTTTGTTGTTGTGTCCCCCCAACCTGTTTACTAATGTTGCCCACCACCAGTATGAACAGTAAGGGACTCTGAGCTGAATCCTGATGCACACTCAGTGCACCACTGGGAACCCATATGTTAGTCTGAACACTGATTGTGCTTGTGTCATCGAGTCCTTCTACACAGCCTGCACTGATTTTACCAATGTTTTCAAACCTTTGAACCATAACAGGATTGCCCAAGTCAGCTTTCCTGGGACCTTGTCATAAAGTCTGGGAATGACAGTTTGACTCTTTCCTTATCTCTTTCCTTTATCTCCACTCTCTATTTCACTGCAAACATTGAGATTGACATACTGTATCCTGACCCGAATCCAAACTGCTCGTCTCCCATCTTACATCTCCTATTCTGCATATTAATTTATCATTCAGTCTTCCTACCACTTTCATTCAACACCATAATAAAGGAAGACCACTGGCAAGCCTTTATTCTGTTAGTTAAGTGCTTTTGTCTCCCTTCATTCACAGAGACTTCATCAGAATCTACTCAAAGCAATCCTAGATTGCAATGTATTATACATTGCAACCAATTAAAATTTGCATTATTGATATGAAACACTTGCATTAGAGAAACAATCATTTTCATTTAGTCAAATGCTGAAAGCAAAAAAGTTAAATGTTATTAATTCATGTTTTTTAGGTTAAAAATTCAACAGTACATGTTAAAATATATAAAAAGTTATATAAAATATGCATTATATGCTAAATATTAAATATATGCACATTAATCAACTACATTCAAATAATGTTATATGCTGTACATTTGGCTAGAAACCTTCATTACTTACAAAAAATAGTCATGTACTAATTCATTTCTGAAATATTTAAAACAATCAGTATCGAAATAATAATAATGAATAAGTGCATATTCCAAAGGATCATAAATACATTGCTCTTTTTCTTAACACTAGAAATTGAGATAAAATCATTTAGATCCAGGTTTGCAGTAGCATTCAACCTTAGTTGCCATAACATTTCTTTGTATTCTAACCAGTTTTCAAGGTCAATTTCTTGTCATCAACTATTTTTAAAATACATTTATCGAATTATTACTTGTGGCAAACTTACATTTATATGAAAATAATCAAACCATATAAATAAGTTCACGTTTGCAAACATACATCACATATATTGTTCTATACCATAGAATAAAAGCAACATTATATAAATTATTTCCTGCTTGTCTTAAACCTCATTCTTCCTCCAAAACATTTTTCTGCATGTATTTATCCCACAGTTTCCATTTTTAATATGTAATTCACTCCTACCCTATTCTAAAGATCCCATTTCCTTTTATTTTATCTTTGTTACAATATTCACTGCTTCAAGTATATTTCCTTTAGATTTTGATTTCCATTTTCTAGTAATTTTTTTTTTGGCAGCCAGCAGGATTAAACTTAACAATGCCTTATTATGTCTAGGCAATTCAAATCCTGTATGCCAACTCAAAAAAATAATTTCCTTCATAACACTCATCTGTTCGCCCAGTATTCTTGACAGAGTACTCTGTAGGGAATTTTTAAAGTCTGCCATCTCATTACACTTGAGAACATACGTTACCAGGTAACTCCTTATTCACATTACACCTCCAACACCTGCTCTCTACCAGTAGAAAAATCCTTTGGAGTCTGTTTCAGGTATAAAAGTATGTACATAAATACTTAACAGGCAGAATCTTAAAATCTTCTAGATTTTGTTGCATATTTGGGAGCCATACATATGTCATCCCATTGTTTTTTTGTGAATTGCTTAAATAATCTTTCTAATCTTTTCTGACTTCCTCTGTTTGATTTCAACAGATATCATGCAATATTTTATATGCACTACTATTTATCCTTTTTTTTAAACCGGCTTCTGTTCTAGATTCAACTAAAAATTAAACCTGTGCTGGTCTGTCATTTAAAATTCCTCTACCCTACAATCCAAATGTCTTTTTGGCCTCTTTTCATTCTATTAACTTACCATGTCTAATTATTTGTTGCCAATACCTCAGTTCTTTTGCCAGCTTCCTCCTATAAATTCCACCCCCTCTTAAATAATCTATGAAAACTTTTTAAACCTCATACAATCAACAGAATGCCTGTATAGCACATTTTAACTTTCCTTGTTTTAATATCATAACACTGAATATATATTATTTCACAAAGCCGACTCCCATTTTTCTGACATAGATGGCAGATGTGAAATTCACATGACTAAACAGATAACCCTTGTGGAATCACAATTCAAAGAACCCGAGCTCCCAATAGATCTATCACATCCCTCAATAGTTATATTGGGACCATCATTCACAAACCTACAATATTTACACTTAACTGCATTTTGACTTGTGTCTTTTTTATATAGGATATACTAAGAGTGCAAGCTTGCAATTTTTCTTTAATTTTCATGCCTACACTATATAATGTTGTAGGTCGACCTTCTAATTTGCCTTTTATATCATTACCAAACATATTCTTGATAATGCAATGGATAACAGGTTTATCGGCATCATATGGTATAGTGTGAAAAATTAATCAGAGATCTCACTTCAGTATTTAAAACTTCAGTCCCAGATTTACTGCAAGTTAAAACTAGTTGCTTATTACCTAAAATTGAGCAATATTTTGACATCCACCATTAATAATCTCAGAAATGATATCATTCAACAAGGCATCCTCCTACCACCCAACACTACAACCTGTGAGAGATGTACTTACATAGCCAAACTGGAAGCAAAGCTCTCTCCTGCCAGGATTGTGCTAGACAGTCAAGAGGAGAAGGTTAAAACCTGTACAACACCTCAAGCAACACATAGCCCTTCAAAACCCACACCATCAACACCCTCACGTAGAAACACTAAACCCACATATGCAGAGGCCCTTACCATTAACCTGCCCAAGCAATAAGGACTTCTGAAGCTGAAATGCAAACAAACACCAGTCACAACCAAAGTGACACATAGCTCACAACACCAGTGTGCCACCCAACAACAGCCCCTAAGGCAAGACAATGTACCCAACACTTTAGTCATAGGTGACTCTATAGTCAGACACGCTGATGTCCCACTCACCAGGCTGAACAAGGAGAAAATTACAGTCAGCTGCCTGTCAGGTGCCAGGATCTGCCACATAACACATGCACTCAAGTCACTCCACAACAAGTACAAATATGACTCTGTCATTGCCCATGATGGAGTGAATTACTTAAGACGTACCTCCCTGGACTACATGAAAAGAGACATGGAAGCGCTCTCAGATCATGTGGCCTAGGCAGGTATGACCCTAGCCCTGAGCAGCATCTTGCCTTCCCCCAGAATGATACCACAGTATAAGGACAAAATGATTGACATCAACAATTGGCTAAGCTTCTGGTGTCATTCAAAGGGGATCCAGTATCTGCCTGGGAAGACATGATCGACAAACCACGATGCTTTGCCAGAGATGGTCTGCACCTGTCACCCCTGGGATTCAGGTTGCTGGCTAAAGCTCTTGCCACCCCTATAGTGCCTTATTTAGGCAAGGTTCAAAGGACAAAACCACCACCATAACAGATACAAGCATGCAAAATCTGAAGGTAATGCTACTCAATGCTAGAAGTCTAAACCTCAAAATGCACTCTCTCGAGGCACTCCTAAAAATGGAGAACATCGATATCTGTGCAGTAACTGAGACCTGGTTCAAGGCTCCAGAGAGCACCCCTGCAATACCAGACTACAACTCTTACCACACTTTTTGGCCACCGAACCCAGACCAAAACGCTAAAGGTGGAGGAGTGTCCATATTCACCAAGGATATTCACACCTCCAGGCTAGTTGCCCAACACAATGCATCTGAAATTCTCCAGGTGCAACTAACACTAGGTAAGACTGCAATCCAAATTGTAGCTTGCTACAGATCCCCCACCATGCCCCAAGATTCTCACCACACCTTTCTAAACATACTGGAAAATATTAAGATACAACCAAACACCCTAATACTGGGTGATTTCAACTACCCTGCTATTAACTGGGAAAACTGCTCGGTTACCAACACCTTTTCCCAACAGTTCTTGGACTTCATAAATTCTAGTGCTCTGGATCAACTAATCCATTGTCCCACCAGGGGCTCCAATATCCTAGACCTGGTCATTACCAACATGGGAGATAGATGCTCCACACCAGTGGTCACCCCCTCATTGGTCAGGTCTGACCATAAGCAAATCACCCTTGACATCCACATCCCACCCCCACCGACCAGTAAGGAAACCTCTGTAAAAAAAACTTCTCCAAAGCCAACTTCATGCTACTCAAGTCAGAAGTGACAAACTTCATGACACCCATGCAGACGGGATCTGAAAGTTTGACTGCTGAATACTACACTAAGGCACTGTACGAGCACATCCACTCGTGCATGAATCATGCCATCCCAAATAGAACCAAGATGCTCTCCTCCAAAAAAAGGAAGCCAATCTGGTGGTCCCCTGCCATAAACAAACTATACAACAGAAGGAAGAAACTGTTGCACAAAAGAGGAAAATCCTAGGATGCAAAAAACTCCCTTACCAGCCTCAGTAAGAAACTGAGATCCCTCATAAAATCTTCAAAAGCTAGTTACGAAAATAAAATTGCTGAAGATTCCAAAGACAACCACAAGGCATTCTATAGTTATGTCAAGAATCTAAATGGCAATGCTCAGATCTGCTCTGAGCTACAACAGAATGGCATTAAATATACTGATCCCAAGGATATTGCCAATATCCTGGCAGATAGATTTAGTGCCAACTTCACCCCTCTCTCACCCCCTAAAGGGCCCATCTCAATACCAACATTTTGCCAAATTCCAGTAATCACGGCCACACAGGTAGAAACTGCACTCTCCAAAGCTAAGAATACAGCAACCATGGGACCAGATGACATCCCGGGCTGTGTACTACATGAACTACGAAATTAACTGGCACTTCATCTAAGTGTCATGTTTAATCATAGCCTCACCTCAGGCTTTGTGCCCACTGAGTGGTGCACAGCTACAGTTATCCCACTCCACAAGGGGAATCCACCTTGGATCCTGGGAACTACCATCCCATCAGTCTGATGAGCCTGATCTGCAAGGGCATGGAATGCATTATCATGGAACTTATAAACAAAGACATTGGCAACCTTCAAACACTGGACCCCACCCAGTTTGGGTTCATGAAGGGCTGATCTTGTCTCCAGAATCTGACTGACTTCTTCGAATCAGTCTCCAGAGCTGTGGACGAGGATAAGGCAGTCCACACAGCCTATCTGGACCTTGCCAAGGCCTACGACACCATCCCCCACACTGGAATCATAGATAAACTTACTAAGCTGTGCATAAATCCCTACATCACTCTTTGGGTTGCCAACTGGCTTACTGACAGAACCCAGATTGTAAAAGTAATTGACTCCAAATCCAGCTCCAGACAAGTGACAAGTGGAGTACCTCAGGGGTCAGTCCTGGGACCGCACTTGTTTGGCATATACTTCTCTGAAGTACAGTCCAACACTAAGGGTCTCTGGCTAACAAAGTTTGCAGATGACTGCAAACTGAGAGCCATTATTGAATCCCCAAATGATGTGGATATTCTACAAAATGGCCTTACAGAAACAGATGCTTGGTGCCAGAGCCATGGGCTCAAGCTTAATGCCAAGAAATGTATAGTTATTTCCTTTGGGAAAATCCATGTACCCATGAATTACCACATGAATGGCAGTACACTAAACACTGAAAGTGTGATGAGAGACTTAGGGACACAGTTGAACAGTGGTCTCACCTTCGATAACCACATTGCTGCAACAGTCAGGAAATCCTTTTATGTGACCCACCTCATCGCTAAGGGCTTTTCATCCAGGAAAAAGGAGGTCATTGTCCCACTGTACTCATCCCTCATTAGACCCATTATAGAGTATAATGCCCCATTTGGTTTGTACCTCACAAGACATCTGCAACAGCTGGAAAGGCTGTAGAAATACCTCACTAAAAGAATCACAGGCCTAAAGCAGATGCCATATGCTGACCATCTAAAAAAACTCCAGCTATACTCTGTGGCATATCGTCTACTCAGAGGTGATCTCTGCTTAACATACAAGGCCATGTCAAACCCTGAGCTGTTGGACATGCTGCACTTAAAGAAAACCCAATCCCTCAGAGCCACATACTCCAGGGATCTAAACCTTGTCATCACAATGAACAAAACATGCTGGAGGGATAGGTTCCTGACCCAGAGACTCCCCATTCTCTGGAATGGACTGCCCATACATGTCAAGCAGAGCACCTCCTTGGTCCTTTTCAAAAGAAACCTTGATGATTGGATGTGAGATAGGAAATTCACCCTGGGGATCATATCAGTCACCCTGCTAGACGGGGTGGGAAGAAATATCCAGGGAATTGTTATGGCTAGGCTTGTATAGGCCCTAGGGCCAATAGCCTAGTACCAACCTATGAACCTATAAACCTATAAAACATATGCACCATGTTGTTTATTTCCATTTCTAAAAGGCTGTCATCACTAATTAAGTTAGGTAACCATACCATCTGACCTTTTACAAATTGTTGGGGTGAAATATATGACAGCTATTAAAATATAAGCAAGAGAAAGAAAACTAAGCCTTTAGAAAAATTGCGGATCTGAAACTTTGTTTTTTAATAACTTTAGCAATTGTGGCATCCAAATAATTTATTTTGCCAAAACTATAATGATAAACAAATCTTAAAAATCTTTGGTGCAAATAAGATAATTTACAAATCCCAAAAACTGTACAGCACTACTATTCCATAAAGTAAAGGTGTTATTCAGGAATCTGTAGTATGCATAGAGGTACTTGCATGTACAGAATCAAATACATATTTTCTTCCAAGGTGCCATAAAAATATTGGCATAAATTTGTCCCTAAGATGCACCCATAGCCAAGCATGACACCTGGTGAGAGTACTTCCCCTTCAAATAAAACATAATTGTTGGTCAATACTATGTCTATAAATTCATGAAGGATCTTAACATCAGTACTTGACAAGGTACTGTTCTCACATAATGTACTTAAAAAGCAGTCAAATCCAACCGCATATGTTATCACAGTAAATAAATTAACAACACCTGTGATGCCCCAGCATTGGCCTAGTAATCAAGGACCCTCAATACTCACCACTGGCAGCAGTGGCGGATGTACACAGTGGGAGGATAAGTACACAAATTAAAGTGTAATTTCCCTTAAGAGCACACAGAGACCACAGTCAGTCTGGAGCTGGTTTATCCTTCTTTCTCCAGATCCCCAGTAAGACTCCCCACTGGCACAGCTATAGAGTGGAGTGCTTAGCCAGGGTTCCAAGCCAAGTCCTCCAACATTCTCTCTGTCCAACCAGTGTGCCCCCACCCAAGAAGCTGACACACACTCTTGGAGATTTGTTTTACACACACACACACACACACACACACACACACACACACACACACACACACACACACACACACACACACACACACACACACACACACACACACACACACACACACACACACACACACACACACACACACACACACACACCTGGGAAAGGCTGGCACAGGTTTACTAGCTATACCCCCTTCTGCCTAGGCTATAAGGTAGTTATCACTGCCACCAGAATCCCTTATCAGCCAGTTTCAGGCCCTTAGCAAAAGATGTCCAGTCCTACTGTGTACTATTAATCCAAATGGTACTCTCAGAGCTTAAATATGCCTCACAAATATCAGCCACAAAGATAGAATAATAAATAATAAAAGAACAAGAAAATACTCAGTAAATCATCACAGTAACTTCAGAGTTAAAATCACAGGAAACATTTAAAACAACATTGCAGGACAGTCTCAAATAAATACAGAAAACATATAAACTAATCTTTACTTTATTCCTTACCGAATCTAAAATAAATTACTGTACCCTAGTTAACTTACTTACAGTAAGGCAAGTGTGGTGAATGGATCTTATAGCTGATGTTGTTGTGAGGTCAAAGACAAATACAGAATGCACAGTCACTCTCTCAGAGAGTTCTTAATATAAAATATTACTGCTGGTATACTTGCAGAATGACATCACTTTTTGTCACCTGACTTAAGTTCACAGGCTCAGCAACCATTGCTAGAATCTGCTAGCATTTAGCATCTCCCTGTGAAAATACATAGCCTTCAGATGTTTGCAACTGCTGGAAGACATAAAACAATTAAACACTTATAAAACAATGCAGAAGGCTCCCTAGTTTTAGACATCCTGTTTCCTTGCTGCACTGAAATTGAAAGATAATATCTCTTTTATGGTGCAGTTATAAAACAATTTAATTTCAACAATTTTACTGACGTTTTGCAGGCTAATCTTCTATGTGCCAGTTCCCACTGTTAAAACATATACATTTACACAATTACACTGGTTTATATACTTTTCTGTTCTCTTCCAGTAGGATACACTGTGGATACATCTTTAAGCTCAGTACTTTACACACACTTCTGTACCAGCAGTTTGATATACAAATAACATACAGTTCTAATACATTGGTAGCACAAGCATATGAATCATGTTGATATTCACAAATGACATATAATTATTTACAACATTCCAGCAAGCTGGTCTGGCAATATTTCCTTTTGTGACACCCCCCCAGAGACACAGGCTAGTTTTTCCAGTGACCCTTGGGAAACTTTGCTTGAGAGGGTTGACGCTATCTGGGAATACCTTGTCCCATTCCCTGTCTTGAGAGCCCATCTGCATTGGCATTGCTAACCCCACTGCAGTGCTGCACTGTCATATCATATCACAGACAGTAAAAAGCAGCTGGAGAGCTACGAACCGTTCCACTGAACAAATGATAAAGGCAACAAGATGATCACATGAATTCCTGGTTTATTCAATGATCAATGCAAAATAACCAAACACACTGTTGACCTAGGTTTCATCCACTTGATAAGGACTTCATCAGAACAATGAAACTCCCTGAGGATGACAATTTAAATACCCACCCAATACATCAATTAACTCATTAAAAATACATAATTGACTATTTACTACTTAAAATGACAGTGCTAAATTTATACAAATACTATATACTTTGTTTTTGACTTGTAATGTGAAAACGGAGCTTAAATTTAGCCTGTTGATAATTCTGTGGTTAAAGTGCATGCTAAATTGCCTGCTTGTTTAGTGGCTGGTTTAATAGCCAGAAAGTTTCTCACTCCTGATTTGCTTTAATTTTAGGTAGACTCCTACATAATTATATCAAACAGTATCTTCTGCCAGAAGGAGTTATCCTGAAACATTCCCCACAAGCAACCTACCTGGAAGTCCATCTAGCAATTGGCTAAGGTTAATACCTTAATACTGTACTGTAACCTATTTATTGCACAGCGCTGACCTGGGTCAAAAAATCACCTTAGTCTGCCCCCATAACCCATATTAGTGTAAAGAAAGGGGGGGAAAATACAGCAAAAACCTCTGTCGAAACAGTGTCCTATCAGTTACACTAAACTCTCTTCCATAGCTACCAAAACCTAACTATATCCCTAAGTACATACCTGTAGATGGTGTTAGCCCTGCTCTGCTAGCCCTCGCTCCACTCGGGCTTGCTCCGCTCCCCTGCCTTCCCCCAAATTCCACCCGCCCCTAGTACCTCTACTTTTATAGGTACACAACCACTCCTCTATTACTACATCCTATCTGCAGCACCAATTAGCTCCACCCACCCTGCTTCAATCCTCCCATTAGATCCTCTCCTAATTATACTATCTCTATCTTACTGTACTATCTCTATACTTGCCTTCTGATCTCTAATATTTTGTCTTGTAAATCTTGATCCTAAAAACCATACACCTTCTCTCACAATGTTATACTATTCCTTACTACATTTTCTGCTGGTCGCTTAGGTACTTACCTTCTAAGAAAACAATCATATACTGATTATCAGTACCCAAAAGGCCATACCATAACTCCAACTATACAGCATTCCAACTATAGTCATGCTAATAACATAAGGTTGAACTCAACAACTTGCTCTCGTTTCTAGCATACTAAACCGTGGCACATTAGCTCTAGATCTAAGCAATATCATAAACTTTTAAACAAACTCCTGAAGCTCTTCATTAAGTATAGTCCCAGCCTTATTCTCAGTGGGGACATCCACCCCAACCCAGGCCCTTCCACATCTAATAGTAATACCCCTATTACCTGTAACCTCAACCATACAACTTTAAACAGTAGACTAGCTAACTCTCTCCTGGCCTGTCATCTCAATATTAGGAGTATTAATAACAAAATACATGAACTGCATGCACTATTGGAGGTCCACTCCCCTGAGATTCTCTGTTTATCTGAGACCTGGCTAAAAGCCATCACTACTGATAATGAAGTGTTACCACCTGGGTATAACATACATAGGTTGGATCAAGCTTCCAGGAGGGGGGTAGCAATACTATATAAATCTGAATTGAACATTGTCATAAATGCTAATCAACCACCTCAGATTAACAATTCAGAAATTCTTGCTACCAGATTGCAACTTAATAAAAGTAAATGCATAAACATCATCTGTATGTATCCCCCTGGGTAATAATATAACCACACTTGAAGACACCCTGCACTGGCTTTCATGTTACTACCCCCAAGAAACCTTGCTGTTCAGAGACTTTAACATAGACTGGGGCACCTGCTACTTAGTATCACCTACTACCCACATTAACCTGCACGCATTCTCACAAATCATAACTACCCCTACCAGACTGAGTAAACCAAATCAAAAAGATAGTATACTCGATTGGGTACTCATAAATAGTAACCCCCAACTGTACACTGCCGGCACCCTCCCCGCTGATCTAAGTGACCACCTTCTCACTTACATAGTTAAACAAAAAGCCATTAATCCGCAAACACCATTACTCAGAAAAGTCAGAAACAAAAATGACTTTGACCCTGCCAAATTTCAGCAGGAACTTAACTCCTGTAATTGGTCAATGCTAATACTTCTCCCTCTGGATGATGCAGTTGCATATTTTAACAACAAATTTCTTGAAATCCTTGACTGGCACACACCTGCCCGCTTTAAGAAAACTAAAGCTAAAACTGTACCTTGGCTTTCTAAAATGTCTCTACTAAAAATCAACAACAGAAATAAACTTTGGGCCAGATGGCGGTTCACCAGACTCCCCAATGATCATGTTAAATACCGTCAAGCTAGAAATGAAACTAAAAGATCCATCTTAAATGACAAAAAACAGTACTAATGTAATCTGCAGATAGCCAACCAGAACAACCCTCAGAAATTCTGGGCTGGTCTGAATAATCTGCTTCACCCCGGTAAAACATCTACCCCTACCCCAGCTGCTTCTAGTAACAAATCCCTTGAGGATGTCTCAAACAGTTTTAACCACTTCTTTACTGAGACAATTCAAGCTCTAGCCAGCCAATTACCTCCTAGCTCTTCTAACCCGGATAGTGCCATCTATTCAAACTTACTCTCTTTCAGTTTCCAAACAGTGTCCACTTCTTGTATTTGTAACCTAATCAAAAAACTAAAGCCCACCACACTCTCCGCTGACCAGCTCCCTGCCGAATACCTTCAAAAATCAGCTGATGCTATTGCCTATCCAGTTTCTATACTAATCAATCGTACCATAGCTGAGGCTAAAATTCCCACCATTTGGAAAACATCCCACGTAATCCCACTACATAAAGGAGGTTCCTCCACTGAATTCGCCAACTATAGACCAATAACCATACTTTCTCCACTTGCAAAGATCATGGAAAAATGTATACAAAAACAACTCATGCACCACCTAATCCAGAATCACCTCCTAGCCGATATCCAACATGGCTTCCGTCCACATCACAGCACGACCTCCACCCTACTAGCCTTTACCAGTACTATAAATAACAACCGTAACAATAATCAAATATCCTCAGCCCTCTTTTTGGATCTTTCCAAGGCATTTGACATGGTGGATCATCAACTGTTGATACACACCCTGCAGACTTATAGCCTTAACTCTAAAGCCCTTCAATGGTTTAAATTTTACCTCAGTGGGAGGCAGCAGGCTGTTATTTGGCAGAACAAGCTCTCTATCCTATTACCTACCACCCTTGGAGTCCCACAAGGCTCCATACTTGGGCCATTTCTCTTTTCCATCTTTATTAACAACCTACATGCTGTCATCCTTAATGTTAATTGCATCCAATATGCTGATGACTCCACCCTGATTTGTTCGGCTACATCTCCTGCAGACCTGAGGTTTGCTACCCAGTCCGCCTTTAATATCATAGAAAATTGGGTCTCTGAACGTCGATTGCTACTAAATCCCAAAAAAACTAAAATGCTGATATTTTCACCCACACAAAGGTCTGCAACTTTTACCTTCACCATAAAAGCAAAAGAGGGAACATTTATCTCCCCTGACCCTTTGACAAAACTACTAGGTGTCATTATTGATAATAACCTAAAATTTGACCTACACGTTAAGCAAGTGATTAAGACTATTAATAAAAAGCTTGGGTCACTATACAGAATAAAAGCCTTCTTAACCCCTCCCACTAAGAAGGCCATTGCCCGCTCACACTTACTCTCAACCCTACTATATGCTTCCCCCCTTCTCCCTAATCTAAATAAATCTGTACTTAACAGACTATCTACATGTTACAATCACATTGCCAGGTTTGCCACTAGCCTGCCTTTTAGAACACACCACTGCATAAACCTTAAACAACTTGAGTGGCTAGAACTTCCAAGTCTTATCCAGTTCAACCTTCTGGTTGTGGCCAAGAAATTCCTCCTAAATCCTGATAATACACCTGTCCTTAAAAATATTATCACCCCCTATAGCAATTCAAGACTACTTCGATCCCCAAACAAACTACTAATTCAAACTATCAAAACTAGCAATGTAGCTGGTGTCTCCCTCTTTGCAAACACTGTTGGCAGAGTCTGGAACCTACTGCCAGCTGACATTACTTTGCTCTCCTCTCTAACTCAATTTAAAACCAGACTTAAACAACATCTGGCTCTAAACTGGCTTTGCCACTGTAACAAGCCTGGCTAACTCAAACCTCATATTTAACTATTTTCTTATTCAAGTTGTTGTTATTTTTCTTTCTCTCCTGACTTTTTCCAGGGGTGAACCCTAACCAGTGAATTTGTTATTCTGTCTTTGTAAGTGTCAAATTTGTAAAGTGTCTTCGTTATTATTTAAATTTGTTGCTGTTTGTCTTGGAGCTTTTCTCCCCAGGCCTCCGCTGAAAATGGACATTGATTCCAGTTGGACTATCCCAGACAACAAATGTAAAATAAAAAAAATAAAATAAAATAAAAATAAAATATACCTAAAACATTAATCTATTTTTCTACCAAAAATATCACATGAAAACTCATGTTAAAACAATTTTTGTAAAGCAATTTTCATAAAAATATTTTATAAAAAAAACATATAAACATAAGTGTGCATGTGTATGTGTATTACAAAACACATAAGCTCAAAAAACAGTAACATATATTGTATATTAAAACCAATAAGAATTGTACACTACCTCCTGCCCAAAATATGTCTTAATTTTAAAATAGGGGCTATGCTAATACTGTTGTTGATGCCAGGGTAATTTAATGCATCCAAACATAGTTGACATTGTAATTGACATATATCTAAATGGACGTCTAATACTTTACCCTGGATATCTTTTTTGATTTGTTGAATAACACAAAATTTAAAACTGTGGTCTGCATATTCAGCAATGTGCCTAGCCATTGCATTTGTATTCTTAAAATGCCTAATATCCAACACATGTTCTTTGACTCTTTCCCTAAATTGCCTTAAAGTTTTTCCCACATAAAATGCGGGACATGCTATGCATTCCGCCAAATAGACCACAGTCTGGGCATGACAGTCATAGTGTCCCCTAATAGGGATAAAACAATTGTTTACTATTATACTCTTACCTATTTCCATTATGTATTTACATGTTGTGCACCTTCCACATTTAAAATTACCAATCCTTCTGCCACCACTTGGTTGTGTATAATGTATCCCTTTTTCCAAAATCTCTTTGAAAGATTTGTCCCTTCGGAACACAAAATCGGGCATACTACCCGTCTTTTTTTACTATACTTTTATCCAACTGTAACAGACCCCAGTTTTTCCTCACCACCCACTTAAACCAATCAACATCCTGGTTAAAGGTGGTGACAAACATTAACCTATCAATCTGCTTAATCTCATACCCTGGTATCAACGTCCGTATTAGCATAGCCCCTATTTTAAAAATTAAGACATATTTTGGGCAGGAGGTAGTGTACAATTGTTATTGGTTTTAATATACAATATATGTTACTGATTTTTGAGCTTATGTGTTTTGTAATACACATACATATGCACACTTATGTTTATATGTTTTTTATAAAATATTTTTATGAAAATTGCTTTACAAAAATTGTTTTAACATGAGTTTTCACGTGATATTTTTGGTAGAGAAATAGATTAATTGTTTTAGGTATATAGTATTTGTATAAATTTGGCAGTGTCAATTTAAGTAGTAAATAGTCAATGTATTTTTAATGAGTTAATTGATATATTGGTGGATATTTAAATTGTCATCCTCAGGGAGTTTCATTGTTCTGATGAAGTCCTGATCAAGTGGACGAAACCTAGGTCAACAGTATGTTTGGTTATTTTGCATTGAGCATTGAATAAACCAGGAATTCATGTGATCATCTTGTTGCCTTTATCATTTGTTCAGTGGAATGGTTTGTAGCTCTCCAGCTGCTTTTTACTGTTTGTGAGTTGGAACTGGTTATTAGTTTTTTAACTGTCATATCATATGCCTGCAACCCTAGGCTCCACCTTTGTAACTTGGCATTTTGCTGGCTGGCTCAATTTAGCCATGTTAAGGGATTGTGATCTGACCTTCTGGCAACCATTTGTGAATAATGAATTGGAGCTGACTGCAAAAAATATTGTTCATTGTCTTCCTGTTTATCAAGAAAGACCATCTATTACCTATCTAAAGACCTCATTGACTGAAGCTTTGAAGTGCATGGCTTTGGATATGCCCACTTTTCCATCTATTCAGTCTTAGCCCAGTTGAGCTTCATGTGCTTTTGCTCCTTATTACTGGACACCTGATTGTCAAATTTTTTTGAAAATACTGTACAACTTTTTCTGAATATTGTTATTTAACATTGATGTCTTGATCCCGTTCAACTAATTCATGCTTATTGTCCTTAATAATTAACCACATAAGGTGACAACCTACTCTGTCTCAGAGTTCCAATGATGCAATGCAACATGGAATTGGATTCTAATTTTGTGGAAAATTTCCAAAAGCATAAAGCATTTAGTACCTTTTTAACTCATGCACACACAGACAAAAATAGATTATCCATCTGTATATTTTTGCATTTAGACAATTTTGTTTCAAAAATTTTCATTTGCGAATAAGAAGTACTATTAGACGTGGAACTCATATCCTGGAAAAAAATAGTGGTCTACAGAATTAAACCCCATATCTAAATCAATAGAAATATCAGTTCCATTTGTAAGTCTGTAAAGGATTATTTCTATCTCCCAAAATCTGGGAGGGTGCAACAAATTCATTGGATGAACAGTTTTGTGAAACAACTGTCTTGCCCTTTCTCAGTTTGAACAACCTCATTCTATTGCTGAAGGAACATATCTAGCCAATTTCTGGATTAAAATTGTTAAGCCCCCAGTCAAGACATCATCCATGGTACCCAAAATGAGATGATCTTGCAATGTCATTCAGGTAACCATGCAAATAAAAAATGGCAGCCACAAAGTATGGTAAGTCTACATAATGCAACCAAAATCAAAATCAATGAAGACCACCAGCAATTCACACAAACCTGGGGGGTTCATTAACAAATGTGTACACATCATTTTAAAGCTGCATGTTCATTCATGTTAATTCAAAGAGCAGAAGTGCTCATCAATTAAGCAAGCTGCTAAAGTACCCCTACATGTTGAGCAGCACCTGTTTGTGACCAAAAGACCTGCTAGCGGCCACAATGAGCTGTTTACAGATAGGCTCGAGAGCAAGGTATAACAACAGGTTGTAAATAAGCTCAATGTCAGTATATGAGCACACACAGAAGGCACAATGCAAGGCAAAGGCAAATTGAAGTACATAATTGAGAAGCAGGGTGAGTTTAATGAAGAATGTGTAGTTATATATAAATAGATTACTGTAACCACTAAGAATACTTATTGCTACATCTAACGGAGGGATACAGCTACATTATAAAAAGGAAATGTTGACAAAAGGAGGTGAGAGGGACACAGCTGCAGTGTATCTAACAAATACATACATGCATACAAATATTTCAAGCACAGGCAATAATGCCCTTCTATCCTGCCAATATATCAAAACAGTTGTTCCTATAATAACTGTCCAGGCTGTTCTTAAAAATATCTAAGCTAGTGCTTGCTTTAATGTAATTTGGTAGTCTATTCCATGCATCAGCTACTCTCTTAGAGAACAAATAATTACACTTCTCATTCCTATAGAATTTTCTAAATAGGTTGTCTGAAGATTATCTACTACTCTTTGATAACCCCAAACATTCCCAGAGGTAGTTGTCTCTAAATATCCTATATACCTGAATAAGGTCTCCTCTAAAGTATCTATATGAGACACTGTACAAGTTTAGATTTGCTAGTCTTTCATAAGTTAAATTTTCACATCCATGGATGCCCTTGGTATATATCTGTTGTACTCTTTTCAGTTTACTTATGCCTGTTTTCTTATAAGGTTTCCATATTGTTATTCCATACTCACGTTTAGGTCTAATATAACTTACAAACAGTGACTTCATCATTTCCAGTTTCCTAGACTTTATACATTTTTTTTATACAATCTATAACTGTCATTAACCAATTGCTTAATATGATTAGAAAAAATCAAAGCTGGATCTACCCACATACCCAGGTCCTTAAATGAATCTGCAGTTTAGTTTCAATCACTGTGTGCTATATTAAGTATTCACCTTTGTAATTTATGTCTCCCAAATCTCATATGCTTAGTTTTTGATGTATTTATCAGTATATTATTCTCTTGTGCTCAAAGGGTCAATTTATTCAAGTTCATTTGCAGGTATACCCTGTCTATAACACATGCAATTAGTTTACCCATTTACAAGTCATCTGCTTACAGACTGTAGAACACCTCAGATGAAAGTGAAAGATGCAATCTAAACAAGTATGGGCCTAGGGTGGACTATAACCTAGAATTTCCCCTGTCTAATTGCTTTATGATACTTGCCATGTCCTGTTTGTAAGCCATGCAGTTATCCATCTTATCAACAGTGTGACAACACCTACTTGTTCTAATTTATTGATCAGTGTTTTGTGTATGACCCTATCAAAAACTGAAGTTAAATCAACATAAATTACATCACAGCACAATTTTTCATTCATAGCTATTATTTTATTGTTACAGAACATCATGATCAGGTGGTAATATATTTATTTTCAACATATGCATGCTGATATATAGTTTCTAGTCCCAACCTTTACAATTATGGTAATAATTTATTGTATATTACCTTCTCCATTATTTTCCACAACATGAAGTAACTTACTCCCCTTTCATTAAAGGACATATTTAATAAGTGCATGTCTCCAATCATGAGGAATATCTCCATATTTATATGACCTAGTAAATAACAGATATAATAGTACTGTAAGTTTATGCTCAAGTGTTCTCAGGTCATTATTACTAATCCCATCTCTACTGTCTGCTTTGTTTGAATCTAGTTTGGTTAGTTCTTTTTTCAATATAATCTAATATGATTTCTGTATCTGAGAGCATCTGGATGTCCCTAGGACAAATTATCAACTTCTTTGTGAAGCCAAACTGCTTTGCAAAAGATTTTGTAAATATATCTATAATTTATGTCTGAGAATAAATTTTAGAATGTAGCCACAGTTTATCAGTTTGCATATTTTAATTCTACCACATATCATGTATGTAAAAAAGATTTTGTATTATGCTCAACATTTTTATATACATTTTATTCAAATTTTTCTTGAGCTTTTCTCACACTATATTTAATTTGTCTATCCAGTTTGTTTATTTCAGTTTTCAGAGTCGTACTATTTTTGTCTGTCATTGTAATCAAGTATCTTGTTCTAATAGTATATCCTCCTTACATTGTGTGCCTAGATCTTGATGTTAAAACATTTTTTTATTCTTATATTCATTAGAATGTCTGTTAAAGTAAAATCATTTATACCCTGAAAGAACTGGTTTCTAGTCATTGTTCTTTAACCATATTTCACAAACAATAACAACATCAATCTTATGGGAATGTAGCAAATGTGCCAATGAAAAAAAAAACTATTTTAATGCTGCTAGTATTAGCACATAGAAATGGAGTGAATATGATACATGCTAAATGATCTTAAAGTGGAGGGGTGAGATAACAGTTGGAACAAAAGGCAGGTCGTATACATCAAGTGTGTGTCAAGAAGTATAATTTGTACCCAAAATTATATTGTTGCCCCTACCACCCACCTATCATTTAGAGAAAGTACACAACTCTCAAACTGCTCCCTATGCAATTCAGAAAGGGACTTTAATGTTCAGTTGTTGCCACATGTAACTATAGGCTGTTTTAGAGCTAAAGCTGTTTTAGGAAAGAATGTTTTGTATAGGAATATATATTATGCAATAGCTCAGGCAGTCATAAAATTATGTACTGTTTCCACTCTACCTTTTCTGAGACATGATCAGAAAAGACATACTCACTGAACTACACTGAGTATGCCTAGCTACTCCCACAGTGCAGATGGATGGAACCACACTGCCATTATCACGTACTCTGTGAAAGTAATCAAAAGGAAATAATTTACATACACATGACAGATGTCAGAGCAAACATTTATTTATTTTTATTTATTTATTTACATTTATTTACTGGGAAATTCCGACTAGACATAGGTCCTTTTTCAGGAGAGGCCTGGGGAGAAAAGCTCCACAAGTATAAATAAGTAAAACATACAAGAGTAACTGAGTTTACAGTAAGAACATGACATGCTATGAAACAGAGCACATAGGTCCATTGTAACTGAGTAAAAAACAAAACATACAATAAATACCGAGCAACAGGTACTGGTAATAAATTGTAGGGACAAAAATAAAGAAACATAAGTAATTAAGC